>NC_140540.1:20621175-20991175 GCF_057382185.1 Mchenga conophoros
ATTCCAGAAATATTGAAATTAATTCTACAATCAATGACAAAGACCAGCTGCTTGGACAATGTTATTACAGCATTTGTCCATGTTACATAAAACTATACTGCTTTGTTGAGTTGCTACAGTTGTAGCTGTTTTATGATAAAGAGACTGCACGTACCTCTTTAGCCCTTTATTGCATCTTTTAACAGACACGTCCTCTCACAAAGTTCCTGCAAGGTGTGAGTCTGCTGAATGTTACAGCAGAGTTTGTGGCAGATGCTTCCAGCAGGGTTTGTCTGCAGTTGTTTGCGTTCAAGGATTTACATCTAAACTCTGAACGTCTGCCTGTGCTATGACTTTCAGAAGGTAAATAGCGGAAGGACAGCTAATATTTAATTACCCACATCATCCTGTAATGTGAGCCGGCTGTTCTTTAGGGGATAATTTTATTAATGTGACTCCAAAACTACGACTTTCTCTTTTTTTTTTTTCTTTCTGTGCGGTGAACCTGCTTGTTTAATATTGAATAATAAATAAATCATCAGTCACTCATTATTAAAATGTCTGCAGGCACCCGAAACATAATCAGGCTAAAGTTTATATTGTTAATGTCATACTAATATCTTTTTTTTTTTTTTTAATTCTAAAGTGGAAAATCCAGTAAATGTTTTTAGATCTGAGTTTGAATTTGTACTGTTGTTGTTACTTGTATAGAAAGTATTCTGCAAGGAAACTTGCAGACAAGTGGTTAGTCCATATATTTCTATTTCTGTATTTGTTTTTACACTTCACACCCCATCAGTTCTCATTATCAATGTTATCGCTTACATTTGCTGGTTTGGAAATGTCCGGCCTAAATACACAAGAGTACATGTAAGAATGGCAAAAAAGACAAAAGGAGAAGTAAGACCTCCACGTTTTGGCCTACCACAGGGATTTAGCACCACATAAGTTGATGCGCGTGTTAGCTTTGCAATGGGTCTCGTTGCCTGGTGCAAATCAGAAATCTGTCAAAGTACCAGCAGCCAAAATGTCTCGTGCGACTGGCAGCTGCTTGGAAATCCTGTGATGCAGTAACTGTGAGTCAGTATAAGCCTGGTGGCTGGTTTCCCTCACAGTGGGCTTTTACACAATATACATTATACACATTAAATTCAGGTCCACCTCATTGTTCTTATTTCAGACTCACAAGCAGCAGTATTGACTCTTATAAATGATAAATATTGAAACAGCAGCATCAGTTGGCTGAAGCTGTGGTTTGTTGTAAAGGTCTGTCAAAAACATATTTTTGTAGGCAGCATTTTCTTAAACATTCTTCTTAATCATTCTCTGCTTGTATTAAATTATTCTGGGCACGTCTCCTTTATGTGAGTATGTATGTAGGTTCACAGATTTGGAATGGAGAGCATCGGAGTCTTTTGTCAGCAAGTTATAAATATGCAAAGACCTTGACTGTTACATTTCTTCTTAACTATATGATGTATGTGTTTAATTATGCTGCAGGGATGTGTGGACTTAAAGAATGAAAAACAGCAGACAGGATGTTGATAAATTTGCCCCTATGTAAACTAACTAAATCACATAGTTCTTAGAAGTTCACTATAGAAGCTAAACTACACTGTATGTGCAATAATAATCAACATTAAAAGGTGAATATACAGTCTTTGTGCAGTACTGTGAAGAACTCAGTACACCTATACTACTTCTAATAAGAAGTAGCTAGGTGCTGCTAATCATATATACTTGATTAATTGAGAATCTCTATAAAAGCAGAACATTTAGCACGTTGTTGGAGAAAGGAGAGAAAGCCTCTTCCCCTTGAAAAAGAATGTGACAGCACAGCTTTAGTTTAAAATGCTGCACCTGAACGAACCACAAGCCCTCTGGAAAAATGTCCAGACGAGACCAAAGTGCAGATGTTTGGCAATAATGCACAGCACCGTGTTTGAAAAAAACAAACAAAAACAAATGCAGGATATCACCGCAAACACGTCATACTAGCTGTTGAGCACGGTGGTGGAGTGGTGATGATTTGGGCTGGTTTCATAGTAGGGCTGGGTATCGTCACGGATTTCTAGAATCGCTTCGATTCAGATTCGCAAGGTCCCGAATCGATTCGATCCACGATTCGATTCGATTTAAATCTGGGAAATTTTGCCTCAGACAGTCAGAAATATTATAATTCAGATCAGTACATTTACATATTTTTGTATCTATAAAAAGGAAGCTGACACTCGCAAGACTTTATCAAAGGTGTGAGCATCACAGCAGATGCCTTTGTGTCAAAGTAGCTGAAGATAAAACACAGAAAAACATGAAGGGGATTTTCCTGGCCTGGGATTTTATAAAAATATTCTGCAGTACATCAAAAACAAAAGAAAACCATTAATCAACTTATGAACATTACTTCTGAAGTTACAGCGGTTTTATTAGAGACACGGCTAAGCGTTTTGCATTTTGCATCATTTTAAAAAGTTTAAATTTGTTCAGAAGCCTATTGAACCGCAGAAATGAGGCTTTCTTTTCGGAAGTAAGTAAAAGGGAAAAAACAGCGGCCGACAGCGCTGTAAACAACAGTAGACTTGTGCGTAACAAGCAAGCGAATAATACAGAAAACAGATTTTTAGATGGGAAACTGTTCTTGAAGTATACTAAGAGACAGAGAGAGAGAGAGAGAGAGCTGTGCGTGAAGTGTGGTGGAAGCAAAACAGCAAACGTCAGAGGGAATTCATGACGATGTTTTTGTGAAGCGTAGTTTGGATCTTTTTTTGCTGCTGGTTCGGTCAATAATGTTTGGAGAGACATCAAACTAACAGCTTCAGAACCAGCGCAAAAAAAGGCATAAACACAAAGCGCGGACCTGCCGAAACATCAGAATCAGCGAGCTGTCGGCTTCCAGCCCCGACCGTGTCCGTGCCGTCAAGTGAGAAAGGCGACATCTCACTGATTCTGATCCGTCGGCGGGTCCGCGCTTTGTGTTTACGATTTTGTGCAGAATCCGTGTACCTGCTCTCATTTACTGTTTTAGCTGTTTGGTGGTTCTTGAAATTTTGTGAGGTTTAACCTGAGATTCTGGCGTTTCGGGCAAAATAAATTAATATTAAAAAATCGATTCAGGATTTTAATGAATCGATATCACGTTATCCAAGCCAGAATCGATTTTAATCGATAAATCGATTATCAAAACCCACCCCTATTTCATAGCTACCTGGCACCTGGGTGCCTCGGAGACACTGAGTCAACCACGAACTCTTCTGTGTACCAAAATATTCTAAAGTCAAATGTGATGCACTTGTCTAAAGCTTGGCCCAAACTGGGTCATGCAACAGGGCAATGCACTGCAGCAAATCTACAGTAAAGTCATTGAAAAGAAATGACAAAAATTTGCATATGTTCAAATTAACGAAACATACAGTCCTAAACCCTGTTTAGGACAACAACAAACAATGAGTGACTTTTTTCTGTATAGTCCTTAGTTATGACAAGTTAAGAATACCTTCATCTAGTGGGATGTTTTGAAAAAAAATAGTGTTTTTATGTACAGATTGTGATGATTTGTAATTTTGGGTGTTTATAAGTTATTAACCTTTGTTTGCAAATCTTGGGAAAAACATCAGGTTGGATTGTTTATGGTGCTACTGTGGCTCTGGTTTCTTGTTATTTAGGTTTCCATGTCACAATAATAAAATTAACAAAATGAATTGTGCATGCTGACGTATGTATACAAGTATAAAAGGTTAAATTTTATTGCAATTTAGAACACAAAAAAAAATCATTTATGCTTTAAAAGGTTTATTTTTAATCTTCTTTGATTATGTTTTAGCCTATTTGGTGGACAGTGCAGAGGGTAGACAGGAAGGGGGTGAGAGAGTGAGGGCGAATGACACATGGGAAATCTTCTGTCTCGAATTGCCATAAGGTCCCTAGCCTTTAGTGTCCGGGTCGCTAGCTCAACCAGGTGAGTTACAGTGGCGCCCCAGTTTGTGAAGCACATTGTAACTGTGTGTTTTAAAAGTACTGTACGAACAAAGTTCTTGTTAGAATGATTACATATTTTGAGCACACAGTAAATTATAATGTCACACGCACCTTAAATGAGCACATGCGGCTCATATCTGCCTGTACGATCCCTGAATCCAGCCAATTATCCCACATTTGATCCGGATATTCCTTCCATCTTTGAAAGTTCCTTCATCCCTTCATGTTTTTACCTCTTTCCATTTGCCCTCGGCTCTTCCTGCACAGCAGAGAAGAGAAGAGCAGAGATCATTGACGCCTCAAGTCTGGATGTGTCTGTGAGAGAGCAAGAGAGAGGGAGAACGTCTGCTTTATGCCGAACGAGGACGTGAATGATGACACGTGTCAAGTGTGCCGCATTATGAACGTGACTTTGTGGTGTGTGACTGCATCGCTGTGTGTGTTATAGCCTGCCTTCAGTCTGACACTTTGCAGCTCTCGAAGTGAGAGAAAAAATGTGTTTGCCTGGATACTTCATTTAACAGCTGCCATTTCTACTCCCACACAGCTATCACATTGGCAGCGTGCAGACACACACACTGCCATTCGCAGAGCTGTTAGCCGAAGTGTTGGAGAGTGATGGGCGCTCAGTGGAAGCTGTGTTGAGGTCTAATGATTCAGGACAATTTATTGTTCCCATAAAGTGTTATAGAGCTCTCTGAAGCACCTTTACTTTTCAAGCCAATTCCTAGCTGCTTGTTTGAGTCTCTTCTTTCAGACTTTGTTGTCATCTCCACAAAATCAGCCTAAACCTAACACACAACATTTGGGGGAATTAGCTGAATTCTAGTTCCTTATTTTCCCAGAGCATACCTGTTAGATTTATTTGATACCCTCCAGGCAATCCATAATTTCAGTTCAGTCAAGACCCCTGTAGACAAAAGAAGATTAATATTTATGACTGGAGTAATTCATTTTTTGGCAGCTCCGTTCTGGGACCTTGCCACCCTTCATTATGGAGACAGTAAAAACTGGTGATGGGGAGGGCATCAGCAGGAGCACAGAGAAGATCAAGCATCATTGACAGCAGATTTCAGATTAAGTCAGATAAAGCGTGAAAGGAGGAGCTGGGGTTATTTATATAGCACCAATTCACAACAACAGTCCCCTCAATGTGTTTTATATTGTAAGGTAAAGATGCTACAATATTAGATAGAAACCCCAACAATCACATGACCCCCATTGAGCAAGCACTTGGCGACAGAGGGAAGGAAAAACATCCGACAGAAACAGGCTCAGGGAGAGGCAACGTTCTGCCACGACCGGATGGGGGTGAGGGGAGGAAGAGAGGACAAAGGACACACTGTGAGAGAGTGATAGAGATGAATAAGAACTAATGATTAACTACAGTAGTGGTGTATGAATACACAGAGAGTGAAAAGAGATGAGTGAAGAAGAAAAGCTCAGTGCGAGGAGCCTGATTCAAAGTAGAGGGGCCTGATTCTAGAGTACAGGAGCAGTCTGAGACCAAAGTGATCTTTTAGGATAATATGGTGCTACAAGGTCTTTAAAATATGATACGGGCCTGATTGTTCAAGATTTTATATGTAAGGAGAAGGATTTTAACATCAGTTCTGGATTTAACAGGGCGACGATGCTAATTTGGGAGGAATGTGCTGTTTCTAGTCTCTGTCAGTACTCTCACTGCAGCACTCTTGATTGACTAAAGGGAGGGACTCCCCCAGGGAGTTTTTAGAGAAACCTGGCAGAAGTGGGTTGCAAAGTGGCTTCCACACTAAAGCAGTAGGCCCTATATTAAATTTGCCACCTGAATCTATATGAGGGTATCAGCTGACATGAGTGGGCGTTAAAATTATTTTATCTGTGGTCACTGCTGGGCTTGACTGCATGCCCTGATTGAACTAACGCTGTGCTCAATTTCTTGTCAGCACAGCACATAAATCAGTTTGAGAGTTGACACTTAATCAATATAGGCAATCCCCCAGTTCCAATGATTTATGGTTATTCACTCACAAGAAAGAAGTTTGAGGAGGTTCCCACTGTTTTCCAAAAATCTAATTTCCATCTTACAAACGGCGGTAAAAGTGCTGAAATGGAGCGTCCTCTGATCTAAGCTACCTGTCAGTAACGCTGCTGCTGAAGGGTCTTTATTGAGCTCACTAAGATTTACTTGATTCCTCTGTCACACTGTTTTACTCTCAGGTTTTCTGGAACTTCGCAGTTCACAGATTGAATTTGTGTATTTTTCCGCACAGGTTTTGTGAATCACACTGGATGATTAATAAAGCGCCTGAAACATAAACGCATATGTGTTTCATTTTGTGCTGTGCTATAGGCAGGAGTGTAAGAAGCTACGTGAGGAGCTGAAAGAGGAGCACGAGGAGGACAAAAACTCAGCCTTGGCTCAGCTGGCGCAAAGCAAGGAGCAGGAACTGAGCAATGCCAGGGAGAGCTGGCAAAGGAAAGTGGAGGACCTGCTAGAACAGGTGAGGCTCTTCCCAATGGGAGCACAAACAGTGCCGCCCATCCTTCTGTTCACTTTACTGTCTCTGTGCAAAACACTAAAAGGGCACATATTGAAATGTTAAGTGAATGTTGGTGTTTATGTTGTGTTTTGGGAATTTTGTAAGTAAATATTGGTAGATTTTGAAAGACTACTGTGACTTAGTAAGCTCATAAATAGGTGTGAATTAAAAAGCTGCAGTGATGAGCAGACACACATTGAATACAAAGAAAAATCAAAACACATGAGAATAACATGAGAAAACAAACCAGTACTAAGGCAGGACACAAACAGGAAAACAGGACAATAAACAGATGATAAAACAAAGACAAAAGCAGAGATGTGACTTTGGTTGTGGTCAAATAGTCATTTGTACTTAAGAGGGCTTCTGATTAAATCATCTGCATGGCAGCTGTAATAAGAGCTGGTCAAATTCTCAAGTTGCAAAGAAAAGGTGCTTCAGTGCATGCTTCCTTACCTCCTTTAGCAGATGATACACTTCCCAACTCTAAGAAAATAAGGCCTTCCCAGGGTTCATAGCAGCACACCATTCAAACGTTCACAAACCAAAATGATCAACATACCTGACAAGTGAAACAGATGATGTAAATTACCGCCTGTGCCGTAATGATTTAATATGCCGATATGTTTTGAATCTTAACAGTTTGCCAAGCTCACTGTATAAATAAAGATAATTTTCCCTATTTCAAAGTTCAAAGAGAGGTGAATGTTGTTGTGTAACTCATTTTGCTGTGCTTTTGTTCTCATTTTCGGGGTTGCTGTACTTCCAGTTTTTGGGATTACCTTTAATTAGTTTCATGTCGGAGATTCTAAAAGCTTTAATAAAGGAAGCGTTTAAGTAGATGAGTGGACAACATGAGTGGACAGCATGGTGAGCCACATTTCTTATTCAAACCATTTTATTTCATTGTGACTGCAAAGTTTCTCACTTTTTCCCACTTGGTAATGGAAACATTATTCACATCAATGTCTAAGTTCATATAGCCTGCATAAAGAAAAATAATAAGAACAGATAAGGCTGTACTACTTCTGTAGTATCACCAGGGCTGACTCACATCACCCACCACATTATTAAGCACCCTAATGAAAGTGGTGTGAGCTGTGTGGGCCACTTTTGAAGAGGTCGTCTTCACACAGGTACTTCACCTCAAAGCTTTTGACACTGAAGTCAAGGAAAAGTAATTAGAGATAAACATGTGAGGTAATTGTGTTGGTTATGTGACTGCAACCTGAAAGTACACCAAGCTGTAGATAATTAGAGGGGAGAAGTCGATAAAGAAGAAAAAGGAGGGAAAACACACTACTGCTCATTATTGCTAATATTTTATTAACCAATCACATGTAACCAACTCAATGCATTTATGCATGTAGACATGGTCACGATGACCTGAACAGGAAACTAAAGCCACAATTTTCACACACTCACCAAAATTAGACAGAACTGAAGATTGGGAAAAGTGGTCTAATGAGTCTCGATTTCTTCTGCAATATTCAGATGGCAGGTTCAGAATTTTTCTGCCTTGTATTAAAGGTTCAGGCTGGTGGTGGTGTAATAGTGTGAAGAATATATTTTTGGGCACACTTTGGATTCCTCAGTACCAAATGAGCATTGTTTAAATGCCATCCTACCTGAGTATTGTTGCTGATCATGTCCATCCCTTTTTGACCACTAAAATTATGTCATATTGGTTTCTTGACCATGACAAGGAGTTTACTCCAGTGGCCTCAACCAATCCAAAAGGAGCAACTTTGAGATGTGATCTCATAAAATCTCCCAAAATCTCTGAGGAATGTTTTCAGCACCTTGTTGAATCTCTGCCATCAAGAATTAAAGGCAAAGGTAAAAGAGGGTCCACCCCAGTAGTAACAAGGTGTGATAAATAAAGTGTCCAGTGAGTGTAGACACAAACAAAGGCATTGCTGAGAAAGGATATATTTTAAATAAAAACAGGAACAGCAAGAAACTAACAGCTTTTATTAACACAAGAAATCACATAGCATCTGTACACCAAGTGTGTCTGTAAAGTACTGTTACGCAACAATACTGGTTAAAGATTTAAAGGTTTAATCTTCAACTTACAATCAACAGACCTTTTTGAACACAAAATGCCCACAGCCTGGAGTCAAGTGGTTGTAATTATACCAGTGGTGAGAAAATCAATATGATGGGCGAAACATTATTGAAGCAATAAGAGCTACCTCTCTTCTAGGTGTATGTTGTGCCTGTGATGGCTTGTCTGTGCCAGACTCACAGATTTCCTCCTAACACTGGCACACAGATTCACGTATTCATTATGTGTTAGTGTTTAACGCACACCAGAGCCGGCTGCTGTAGCTAATGACTGCACAGTAATATTAATGTGGCATGACTAAGCTCTCCTGTGGTCATCGTACGTGCAGAATCAACAGCTTTATTTCTGTTTGTTTGTGCATGTCTCTTGCATTAATTGCTGGTCTTCAACATGCCCACCCTGTCATCGGTGATTAATGTGGCAGCTCCGCACCTCACAATCAGCTAAACCATATTTATTTACTCCAATGCCAAATCAGAGCAGCAGTCAGGCTCTTGACAAATACGCACTGATGGAGAAGAGGCTGTTTAGAAATCAAATGGCAGATGTCAGTGCCAGTAAGGCCTTGATGCACAGCATGCTCCAAAGTGTGTTTTCAAAAGGCACAAGCATTGAAAATATTAGTGTCGTTGTAAATAACGCCTAATGTGAATGATATATGCGGGTAATTTTGCACTCAAACGCAGAGTTGGTAAAGCTTGAAAACCTCCGCTTTGAATCTCAGTGAAAAACCAAATTAAAAAGGGTCAGTGGCATCCACACCATCACTGTCACAATATCAGATTTTCACTTCATGATTATCAACTTCAGGATTAACAAGAAGAAGAATTTGGCTGCATGTGAATTTCATCTTTGACTTATGTTCACTGTTTTTTTTTGTTTCATTTTTGGCAAATAAAATGCACCAAAGTAAGATAATATTGAGGGGGAAATGTTATAATATTATGTCTAATATTATCATATACACTATAGCTCATGGCTGTATGACTGTACCTCAGGAGGTAAAGCAGGTCATCTGTTGGTGGTTCGATCCCTGGCTCCCACTAGTCTGCATGCCAAATATCCTTGATAAGATATTAACCCCAAGTTGCTCTCCAATGCATCCATCGGAGTATGAGTGTGAATGGTAGTTAGAAAGCACTTAAAAGCATAGAAGACAGTGAATGGGTGAATGTGCCATGTTGTGTAGAGCTCTTTGAATACTCTGGGAGAGTAGAAAATATAAGAATCAGTCCATTTACCATTAAATAATACAGGGCTACACGTCTGAAACTTTGAATACAGTAAAGAACATAATAACAGCAGACTAGAAGCGAGCAGATGAGTGAAAACAGATCTTCCTTATTGAACTCATGCAAAAGCTTAATCAGTGTGGTTTTTAAGCCCAACCTCCATTATATGTGTCTATCTGACAACTGTGAGCAAGAAATTTCTCAAAAATGCCAGCTATAGCAAAAATGATACAAAATTAATATATGTAAGTTGTCAAATCTGTATTTCACTGTTTTACAAATCTTTTAGTAAATTTTATCAACAGCTCTCTCCAGTTTGGCTTTTTCCCTGTTTCTTTTAAATGTGCTGTAATCACACTGTCACCCAATAAAACTAACTTAAATCTATTAGTAATTAATAATTGTACCATATCATAATCTAACTAAAGGCTTCATGACTCAGTAGGTTTAACAGGTCAGACACATTATTGCTTCTAATCGTATCTAAAGGGTCGAAGTTTTTTTATGTTTCAATTAGCAGTTTTAGATCCATTCAAATGCAAAATTCAATTGGGGGTTCCTCAAGGGTCAGTCCTTGGTCCATTACTGTTCAACTTTTACGTGCTCCCACTTGGTACTGTCATAATATATATATATATATATATAATATTTGGGGCAGGGATAGCTCAGTAGGTAAAGTGGTCGCCCCATGATCGGAAGGTCGGCGGTTCGAATCCACTTAACGGCTACCCTGAGGTACCCCTGAGCAAGGTACCGTCCCTACACACTGCTCCCCGGGCGCCTGCTTAGTGGGCTGCCCACTGCTTCACAGAGTGAATGGGTCAAATGCAGAGAAAAACAAGTAATTTCCCCATGGGGATCAATAAAGTATCCATTATTATTATTATTAATATAGCCTCATATTCTTATAGCAATGACACGCAGTTGTACTTACCACTTCCCTCTTATGATCTAACCTCTGGTCATAAACCAATAAGCTGCATTGATGACTTGAAGTCCTGAATGTCTCAAAACTTTTTAGAACTGAACAGAGACAGGACAGAAATACTTGTAGTCCAAAATGTGTTCATATTTATCATCCATTTCTCTAAAACACAGTGATCAAGTCACAAACCTTGGTGTCATTTTAAAAAGTGACCTCAGTTTTGATAACCACATCATTATAATTACCAGAACTGCTTTCTACAACTTAAAATGTATCTAAGATTAGAAAAATCTTCTCTAAAACTGACTCTGAGAAATTCGTTCATGCATTCAAATCAAGTAGGTTATATTATTGCAACGCTCTATTTGCAGGATTTCCCAAATGATCAACATCATCGGCATCTTCAGCTTGTCCAAAATGGAGCAGCCAGAATCCTTATAGGTCACTGTTTTACCCGCAATTTACCTGCATTACCCCAGTAATGAAATGACTTCAATGGCTCTCAGCGCAATATAAAATGTTGATTAAATTGAGATCAACTAAATCTGTGTGTCAAACAGACTCCAAACCCTTCTATTCACAAAGGCCTACACTTAATATTTTTTGTTGTTGTTGTTTGTTCTGTTTTGCAGTTTTCACTCCCTTAAGGCATTGTAAACTTTATTTTGGGGGGGAGGGGTTCATGTCTTAATATTTTGTATTAAGCAGATTTAGTTTTCATATAATGAAATGAGCTAAATAAATTAAATTTGTCTTTGTTTTCTAGTGTATGGTTCTAGCTTTACATGATTTATGGGAGAAACCCAAAAACCCCAAAAAGTTACTACTTAGAGAGGTCGGCACTGCTGACTTTATAATTGCAAGACATGCAAAATCACTGCCATCAGTCCAGGATTTACTCTCACTGTTGGCAATTTGTGATGACCTTCTTTTTTTACAGCTGGCACAAAACACAGTGAAACGAGGCACAGAAAGCTTAAAATGCCTGACATGACGTGCAAAATGTCCCTAAAGTGATGGGCTGTCATTATAAAAGTGGCATTTCATGTTGGTTACATAATCACCAGGTGATAATTCAACTATTCAAAATTGCAGCAACAAAACACAAAACCTTTTACTCTTAGTAGATAAAACAAAAGACTTTCCACTCTCAGTTTAGTAAATCAGGCCCCTGTTTTAACCTTAGTGGATATCAATGTTTGAAATAAGGATGCCAATGTGTATAAATGTAGGGAATGTGGAAACTGTTTAATACATTATGCAAGTTTTCACCTATTATACAAAAACCCTCCCCACTAAGTCCACAATTTGCAAGCTATATGAGCAAGTCAATTTTAGATAATACAGGATCAGTGTGCAGCATATATAATCATATGTGCCTGCTAATAAAGATTTGCCACCATGCAAAAAAATGTGTGACTCATGTCTGAGTGATAATGTAATTTCCAAATTAGTGAAGCAGTTCCTGCGGCAAAGCTACTCTATTTAGATCACAGAGAGTCTTTCCTGTTGTGTTTACTATCTCAGAAACGATGATCTGCAAGTGGCTGCACAAGATGATGGATTTATCAACAACTTTCTCCGATTATGTTTGACAGTATTGTTGTATTTTTAATTAAAAGCTCAAAGCCGGATAATTCGTTCAGCTTTCACAGTCCATAGAGCGGAGTTGCACATTCAGGGTACAAATGCTCCTGTTTGTCTGTGAGATCTTTACCCTGAAACTTGTGTAAAGAGGTGTAGGGGTGTGATCACAATATTCTGAGAATGAGTCCATGAAGTCTTAACTGATTTTCATTTCACTATCACCAAAGCTACAATAATAGAAATTCAACAATGACCCCCTACATGAAATTTAGGTCAAGAAGAGGAAGAGAAGTTGTGTGTGTGCAAGAAGCACACCATCAGAGCACAACTTTCAGGGAGTAATATAGAAACCGCAGACCCACTACAAGCTGTCTGTGAGTGCATAAGAAGACGATCTTAAGGGTGAGACTGGCTAAATTAAAATCAGCATTTTTGAATTTATAAAGCCTTTCTAAAAGATTTTCTGATCACATTCCAAACATCTGCTTTGTGAATGGATGGTTGCTTCTGTTTTAAGAACTGGGTTATTTTAAGTGATTTTATTGGCTCAGCCTACTTGACATTAAATTGTGTAGTAAGTAACTTATGGGCCCGTGACCTTAAATGAGTTTGATGCCCCTAAAGTTTACTGTCGATCTTCTTCATCGGGATTTCTGATTAGAATGTGTTTTTTGACTTGGCAGCAGTTGCAAGGTCGTACTTATCTCAACACTTGAATTCAAAATCCTAAGCTGTCTAGACAGGTTAATTTTGTGAGTCACACTGCTGCCTGCTTTTAGTGCTATGTTCACAGCAAAAAGCTCTTTTGCTGGAGGTCTTGAGAGTATATATTTGTTTAAGGCAAATTGATTGCCAACCCCAACCTTCTACCTTTTTGTTATTCTGCCATGTAAAAATGCAGTTCCCTTGAGACAGCCTGAACTTGCACTTCCTGGACCACCTACCTGATTTCTATCCAACTAATTATGTATGCAGAGGTCTAGAGGCAGCGGCTTCTTCAACTTTCTCACTGACAATCACTGCAATATGTATTGTTCTTATTATTGTGCAGATATCCTTGTTGAAGCAAAGTCTGGAGATGCAGCTGTCCCAGTCGCAGTCGTCGCTGCAGCAGCTACAGCACCAGTTCAGCCAGGAGAGGGAGCACCTGAGGATGCAGCTGGAGGAGCTGCAGACGGAGCATCAGAGGCGACAGCACCGTCTGCAGGAGGCCCACCGCTGCGCCATGCAGGACATGGAGCACGCCAGGCAACGTGATTTGAAGGTAACATTAAAGTGACCCAAAAATGCTGCTATAGAGCTTTTTTGTCAAAGGTTCATTTGGTTGGTTGCAGCTTTCCTAGTGGCGTCTTTGTGGTTCCCATTTGCTGTGGGATTCCCAAGTACTTGTAGCTGTCCTCAATTTCTGCAATATCGCCTTCTGGTAGTGCAATCCCCTTAGTTCTGACTACCTTGCCTCTCTTTGTTACCATCCGACCACACTTCCCCAGATCGACTGACATTCCAGTGTTGTTGCTGTAGATCCTCGTGGTGTGGATCAGTGAATCAGTGTCTCATTCACTCCTACATCTCATCCATGTAGAGGAGGTGGATGATGATGGCTCCATTCTGTAGCTGGTATCCGTAGCCAGTCTTGTCAGTGAGGTTCAGGCCTGTGCAGAACAGCAGTGGGGACAAAGCATCTCCTTGGTAGATCCTGCAGTTGATGGTGTCTTGTGCTATAGGCTTAAACTTGGCGTGACGCGGTGTTATTCGCCATATCCCCATTCAGTTCCTATCTATATCTATATCATCGATAGATAGGTCAAAAACAGAATAGAGAAGACATACATTTTGTGTGACTTTATCGGTCTCTCCCATTGATGTGGAAGAACTTTGGTCCATTCTTCTTTCCAAGAAGTTTATAGGTATTGAGGTTTACACGCTTTCATTTATACACAGCTCTTTTAAGGTCCCACCGCTGCAGGTTGAGCTCCCGCACTTTGACCTGGCCATTGAAACACCTTGATTCCTTTACTTTTTTAGCCAATCTGTTATAGATTTTCTGCTGTGCTTGAATTGTCCTGTTGCGCTTGAATTGTCCTGTTGCATGAGTTTGGGCCAAGCTTGAGCTGTCACACAGGTAGCGTATACAGAGTTGTCTCAGTCAATGCTAAGTGTCCAAGTCCTGTGGCTGCAAAACAAGCCCATATCATCACCCCACTTTGGTCTGGTCTATCCAAAGCACTGAAGTCTTACAATTTGTTTAAATACAGCTTTCCAAGCTTAAGCCATGCTGCCAAGTTCTTTTTAGAGAGAAGAGGCTCCAAACAGGCCATACTTGTTCAGTCTTTTTCTAATTGTACTGTAGAGTCTGTGATGTAGCTCTTGGGTTTTTTGCTGTTTCTCTGACATTGGGGTGAATTTAGCACTGATTGAACAATTGTGGCATTTTGTTTACACAGCACCTGAAGCTCCAGTACAGCAAGGAGCAACATTTTCTGCTTTTAGAGATTTTCACACTTGCTGATAATCAATTTATCAAGTGCCTCTGATTAGCCGCTACTGGCTACTACTTGCCATCTTTATTTTTTACAAAAGCAGTAAGAGTGTACTTAAGTTTTTAACAAGTACATAGAGTCCTCTGAAAACATTCTTTTTCTATGCCTGAAAGTTTTATCGATGGAAAGGAAATAAATCTAAAAATGTGTCATGAAGCAGTCTGACTGGCAAGATTTATACTGCAACACAGACTCGGGCCAAATCAGTACCATGAGCAGTAGACTGATCAGCCCAATAGACACATTTTGTTCATTGCAAATTACATGAAAATAATAGTTTATGTCCTATTTCAATCTTTTTGGATGGACAAGCTGCTAGACCTGCCACATTACAATCCCTTTGCACAACCCTGTGAAGACAAAGAGACCAATGATAACACACTGCAGAGCAAATAACTTTTTAATCGCTGCTGTTGTGTTTGCTGTTTGAAAGCTGAATTTGAAATTGATTTTGCTCCTGACAGAGAGTCTTTCCAGCTCAAATAGATCAATAGGCCTGCAGACAAATACAGAACTTAATACAAAATGTTGTTGGGAAGCGTGTACTGCTCTCGCTAATCAAAACAAAGGATGTGGGTGACATACGGAGAAATAAAACAATAATTATAATAATACATCTCAGCGACCCTCGGGACCCCTACGTCTCTCTGCTCTGCATGGAGCATCAATCAGCAGTCATCAGTGAACACTGTCCTCTGCACTCAATGTTCCCCAATCACCGAATACAGTGCATTATTATTTCTATTTAGTTCAAAAAGTGTGTTTTCTAAGACCACTGGGCCTTCTTCAGTTCTGAATTAGTTGGTTTATTATCTGGTTTATTAGCTCTAAGTGCTAAACCTTTAACCTAAATCTAAGCCTAAATTTAAACTTAATTCTAACTTTTACCCTAACTCAAACAGACTAACACAAGGGTGCTAAAAAGTGAGAGCTGATCAAGATGTTCTACATGTTTTCATTTATCTGTCTTTGTTTTCCTGTGGCAGATGACTTTAGTGACTCAGTCATGTTCTTTGGATGAGTAATTCTCAACAAAACAGCAAATAACAATCTGCCCATTCTCCACAGCCACATTTTAATAGGACTGTTACACACACACATGTTCAGTGAGTGCATCCCTTCAGCTCACCACTTTATAAAAGAGTCGTTTTATGATTGCCTCTGTGTGACACCTCTCAATTATAGCTACAAAACTATCTAGGTTTATGTAGATTTCACTATGCCAGACAGGGTATTGCAAAAAGAAAAAAAGAATGGTGACATAGACAAGAGACCGAGGATGCAACACCATCAATCTCTGGGTGATCACTTTGCACAGGTCACGTGGTAGGATAGCTCTAAACAGTCATGGTCAGACCCAGACTGATGGCAGTCACTGACACAGACTAGCGAAGGTTTGTAAATACCTTACAATAACACAGAGAAGAACATAAAAATTTGCAAAATGTGAGCAAACACTTGGCAACAGTGGAAAGGAAAAGCTCCCTTTTAACAGGAAGAAATCTCCATCAGAACCAGGCTCAGGGAGGGGCAGCCATCTGCCTCGACCGGTTGTGGGTGAGGGGAGGAAGACGGAACAAAAGCACGCTGTGGAAGAGAGACAGAGGTTGTAGAAAATAGATACGAGTGGTTTAATTAACTCCATATGCAGCAGGAGTCCAAGACTACATCATTTTTACTCCTTAAAAAAAGACCCGATGGGTTTTGCCATTACCCCCCCAGGCCGACAGTAGTCCTCCATTTCAGCATAATAAGAACTTTTAGTTTTTATATGTAAAATGTTGCATTCCTGAAAAGTTTCATGCTGTTATTCAATGTAAATAGTTTAAACGACTACATGAACTGTGAGCTTACAGACTCCTGTTATCCTCTCAGCCAGTTAGAGATGCTCCTCGGGAGAAGTCTTACTTGACTTTTGAATGCAGTGGAGCCTTGTCAGAGTCAAGAGTAGAGTGGCAGTGACTCATCTCCATCATTACTCGCCCTGACTGACAGCAGACAGCCTCTGCATCAAGCAGCTCTACTGACAGCTCTGTGTTTCCTCTTTATAATGTCAAAAACATGCAAGTATAAACACAACATACCCTCTCCTCAAGGTGCCAAGAAAATGTTCTTCAGCACTAATCCGTCCATTTCACAGTCAAGGTCGATTTGGATCAGTTTTACATCACAATTCCAAATCCCGTCTCCGTCTTGGACGCTGTAATTGTATTAATACTTTAAGTAGAATGGAGGTCAGGAAGCAGCGTCCTTATGATGTCTTTCTGGCATTTCCCACAGTACACATTTGTATGAGACTGTGTGTGTGTGTGTGTGTGTGTGTGTGAATGATAGAAAACAGTGAGTCACACAGCTCTTATGAAATCGACAGTCTTCATTATTTCCCCGTAAACCGAACTGACTGCTGTAACAAACACGCTCCTCTCTGTTATCTTCATCTCCTCCTCCACTTGTTTCTCCTCTGATGCAAACGCACACAGCACTGGTACATATTTGCTCACTATACCCACAAAATTGACCACTTTTTTTGTTGCTCAGAGTACTTCTTCCTCTGTCACAGACTTAGTTAATAAGCTGGGAAACCAAGTGTTAAAAGCTTTATGGAGGGCTTTTATGGTGACGGGGTGTTTGTTTCTGTCGGAGCGCAGGGAGAGAAAACTCAATTATCCCGTGTGGAGGCATTTGAAGGATGATTTGTGATTTGTCAGTGTGTGTGTAGGTGTGTGTGTCTGTGCAGGGTGGGGGGGGTGGGGAGGTGATGAGAGGTACATTCATATTGTCTGGTGTTATCTCTTCACACTTCACAGGAAGTTATATCCAGGGAGTAATACATTTGTTCCAAATCCTTGCTATATACGCACATACACACACATTCAAATAACCAAAGTTTGCTCCCAGACTCTCTGCAACAAAAAGCTGCAAATAGAAGCAGTGAATGAGGGTGAGGCAATTGACACTATATGGAATTTCCTATCTTTTGTCTTAGTTATTTCTCCAATACTTACTTGCCTTCTTTTGTCTGCACGCTAAGGGAAAGAATGATTTCACCTTCAACAGTGGTGTTTTTTAAAAGGATGTGTAGATATTAATTCAAATAAATATTTAAAAAATTGCAGGCACCCACCACCCACTGAAATATCACTGTCAGATGGATTGATGTTATTCGTTTTACTGACATAAATCCTTCCTGTTGATGCAGTCATGTAAAAAGGTTTTCACACAAGATATGAAGTCCTGTGAAAAGTAACACTAACTGCTTCAATAGGAATTTAGAGGGTTACATGTTAAACAGCCTCATTGGACTAGTCATGTGTCTCTAATCAAATGCACTTGATTGATTGACAATCAGCAAATGTGACCATCTCTGTAAAAGCAGAGGTTGTGACAGTCACAATCTTTCCAGCACTTTCAGCCCAAGTTTGGATCGTGTAGTGCATAGAGAAATAACAAAAAATCCTAAAGCTACATCTCAGACTCAGACTTAAGCTGGTGTGTTAAATACTAAAGTTCATAATAAGCGTATCATTAGAAAAAGTCTGATCAACTATGACTTGTTTTAAAGGGTTGCCGGCAGAAAGCCTTGGACAGTATGGCTTAGGTTTGTATCTGAATAAACCACAAGACATCTGAACCAAAGCTCTTTGGATAGACAAGACCAAGGTGGAGACAAATGCTTCGAACCAGCTGTCAAGGACAGTGATGGAGGAGTGATGATCGGGGCTTGTTTTGCAGCCATGGGTCCTGGGTACCATGTAGTCGCTGAGCCAACCAGCTCCTCTTTATACCAAAGTATTGTAGAGCCAAATGTGAGGCCATCTGTCTAACAGCTAAAGCTTGGTCTACATTGAGTCACACCATAGGACAATAATTCCAAGCACAACAGCAAATCTACTACACTGACTGAGACTAAGTCCAGACCTCAACCTAATTGAAATCCTGTGGTGGGACCTTAGGTCAGCTGTGCATAAACAAGTGACCACAGTGGTTCTATAATTTACTGGCTCATTGGGTATACTTAGTTCACACAGGACTTGTAAGATTACTGTGAAAATGTAAATTGTCGTGCCTGTGAATCAAGATTTTCTTCTAATTTGTGCATTACCTAGTGTTACCATCCATGGACACTTAAATTAGATAGTAAATTTTTTTTTAGACTTATTTGAACTTTAAATTTTACTGGTCACCACAACAGAAAACAGCATGCACCACTCAGTATTACTCCCATATTTTTTATCCAGAGTTGCCTCGGTAGAATGTTTCTGATTCGTGGTACTTGTGTAGCGCTTTTCTACTCTTTCTGAGAGAATAGAAGTACTTCTGGACATCTCCCATCCACACAGCACTTTATTCTGCTGTTAACCTTTTTTTTTTTTCTTATCACACACACATTCCCACTCCAATGAATTCACCAGGGGCAATTTGGAGTTCTGTGTCTTTCCCAAGGACACTTCAAGAGATGGAGTGTATGAGCCAGGGATCACACCACTGACCATCTGACTAATAGATCACCTCCCTTCCTGTACAGCAGCAGCCCAGTCAGCAACAAAAATGTCGCTGGTACCATTTTGTTAATCACAAGGTCATCATGCACTCAAACAGTTCCTGCTTTTGTCAATTTTACTTTAAATGTCATGATTAATTACAGAACACACATAATGCTGTGTTGAAGAAGCATAGAAACTGACTTTTAAGGCAATAAACTCTTCTCATACATCAAGCGCATCAAGTGGGGTCGTTTTCTCTGGCTTCAATTCAATCAGATTTCTTTTTCCAGCCACGAGAGTTGCTTTTTTCTGCCATAATTCTTTATGTAGTGAAATAATTATCTATGAGGAATGCTGAAAGTTAGTGTGCACATGTTCAGACATCACCTGTGCTACTTTTCTCCTGATCTGATCTGACCTTCAAGTCCTGCATTAAAAAAAAAAAAATCACCAAATCCCCTCAATCATCTCTGGAATAACGGCAGAGTGCAGTCATTTCCCACAGTCAAACGTTTTTACTAGTCAGGTGGTGTTCTCTGGTCAAAAAAGCTTTGAATAAGGTGAGCATTATTGTATTACAGCAGCTTCAGGGTTCAAACATGTTACCTGTCTTAAAACCCTTGTGTTGGCTGCAGGTTAGTTTAGGCATTAAGATTCTACTCAACAGTCTAAGATCTTGAATGCACATTAGACAGGCTTTTAAGCCACATCTCTTTCAGATGCCTCACTTTCTCCACCTGGGGACTCTCAGTGGTCTTCGGGGTCAGGATTCAGAATTGCACTAAAAGCAGCTGAATCAGTTTGCCACAAAACCTGAGGGTCAATGTTCTCAGTTCATGTCTTTGTATGTTTACCCGAAGCTCTTGTTCTTCGGTATCACCACTTTTACTTGTTAAATGGATTCAGCCACCAGAAAAGTAACAAATATTGACTGCTTGGTAATGGAAAGAAGATTGAAGAAGCAGGCCTTCACACACAAACAGCACAGAGAGACAAGACAGGGGAGGAGGTGAATGTAACAACAGTTCGGTCAGTTTGTAATTAAAGGATTCACTGCAGTTAAGAGAAACTAATGCTCTCCTTTTAATTAAAGGAATAAAAGGTATGCTTTTAACTGACTCGGGGCACAAAAGCAACAATGATCAATACTGATGAATAAGATAGATTAGTGGCTTTTAAAACTCTTACAGGATTCGCTGCACATTTGAACTCAGTGAAGGACATTAAGAATATCTATGATAATTAAAGGCTCTCCCAGATCTTAAAAAACTGCAGTGGTGCTACTTCAAAGTCAAACTGTAGAGCTTGTGTTTTGTGATGTGTTCAAGAGAAACAGAATACTTAGGCAAGGATTAGATGGATTAAATCAAGTCCTTAAGATTTGCTCAAGTCTCAAGTAAGGGCCAGTGGACCAACACCTAATCTTAAAAAGGAAGACAGGGAAAGAATGAGGCCCTAAATGGATTATTTGGAAGTATAAAATTGAGTGTAGTGTTGTGTCTCATGTTGGACACGATAGTAAAGTAGGCTGCCATGATTTATCTGCAAGCCCCTTTGTTACCCTCCTCCAGCCTAGCTTCTCTTTTATATTTGAGTGAAAGAGGTCTTTGCTGCTTTTCCTTCTTGGGCCGGGCACTGAGCATATATAGGGTACATTTTTCAATCAAAATGCTTATTTGCACCACTTTATGTTGCCATAAAGTGGTGCACACTTTTTGGCAGCATAAAGTGTGCACCACTTTATGTTGCCATAAAGTGATGCACACTTTTTGGCAGCATAAAGTGTGCACCACTTTTGTGTTGGAAGATTTCAGCTTACAACATCTTGAAGGTCACTTTGCATGTCTATTCTTTTATCTGTGCCAAGATTATACCAACCGCTTACTTCACTCATGGCGTCAGGTTAGCTACATAAAGGTCGACGAAACACAACCAGACAACAAAATAATAATCCTTGCAGTATGGTAAAATTGAAGAAAAAAAAGAGTCAAATTTACACCATAGAGTATTTTCAGAAAAGTTTATCCATGACCTTGATCCTTGAGGTTGAGGTAGCTGAGATTCAAACATGTCATCGATTTTTACTAGATGCACCAATGGTATCAATTTGAAAAAGTTATGTTGCATCGTTCTCAATTTATCACATGTGAAAATCATGACTGAGGGGTTAAAAGTGCTGGAAACGGCAGTTCCTTCAGTCGCCACTTGAGGCAGGCTCAGAAAGTGAATGAGCACTCATAGACTCACATGTTAAAATGCCCCAATTTACAGCAGAAGCAAACATGTTTTCAAGTTAGTACAAAAATGGTTTTGGCTTCGGTGGATAGTTTGACATCAGCTGTTTAGCGAGTCAATTTGTTTTATAGTTCATTGGTCTGGATTAGGGATGGGTATCGTTTAGGTTTTATCCGATACCAGTACCAAACCGGTACTTTTTAAACGGTGCTCGAACCGGTGCTTAAAGAATGGAGAACACACACTTTGTCCAAAAACCTCTCGTGTTCAGCTGTTTTTTTGTGAAAAGATAACAATGTTAGCCTTTTCTGCAGCTATAGGGGATTTATGGCATCACTATCGTTTAAGCAGTGCTTAAACAATGGAAAAAACAAATTTTGTCCAAAAACCTCTCATGTTTAGCCGTTTTCCACTTTTTCTTTGGTCATTTTAGCCTTTTTGGCCAGGGTGAAGGGAGCATCTGCCATCAAACAAGACAGCCGCATGTAACTATGACGGTGTTTGCTAGTTCACCTTACATGCATTAATTTAATAACGTGGTTAGCCTACTCAACGTAAATTACACACGAACAACATTAAGCGACTCACCCAGAGAAGAACGGCTGCTGCTGCCATCATCATCATCCTCATCATTCCTGCTACACTGGCAGGGCTAGGGGCCAGGACTCTACTATTCGGATTCTTGGGGGATGTTGCTAACTCCGGGTCGATAACAGCCACCACACCCACAGTAGATGTGCTCGGTGTGAGGTCTTGCAGCAAGCTATCAAATACGGTGCATTTCTCGGCTTTAAAAAAAAAACCCCGCTATGTGTCGCCAGGTGTTTCATCAGATTCGAGGTGTTACCTCCTTTGCACAGTATCACCTTAAAGCACTTGTTGCAGGCTGCTGAGTTTGCATCTTTTGCTGTGAAGTACAGACAGACTTTGACCGCTTCACCTTGGGCATTTTTAATCTGTAGCTCTGCTCTAAAAGAACGTACGTACCTGGGCCCGCCTACTATCCTCGGAAACGTAAAATGATTGGCTAGAATCTAAAGTGTATCTCAGCTCAGGAAAAACAAAGCACCGAAATGTGCGCTGCTTTTCGGTCTGGTTACTACCGTTTATGTCGATACCGGTACCCATCCCTAGTCTGGATACAGACTTTTATGTCCCTTGTTTGTGTGGTTGGTTTCTGTTTGGTAGATTTGGTAGAAAAAAGAAACTGTGGTGGCAACCAAAACATCAAATTTTAGGCATCAACATGTGAACTCCATACGCAGTGGATTAAATCACACTGGATTCATTCATCATTGATACTCTGACTGTGTTTGAGATTAATCAGAATAATGTTGCCTTTTATTAAGTTGCTGAGGATTGTTACGTTATCTTTTTAGGACTTAATGTGATTCTAAAGTGCAAATAGGAAAATTATGTAAAATATAAAGCAGCTTTTCATCGTGAGAAAACAGAGAGCCCTGTTATAGCAGATAAATGACTGAATCCACTATAAATAGCAGTTATTTCTTTTCTTTTTTCTTTCTGATGTCATTAATGCACTGTGCTGCTTTTGGTGCTTTTGAAGGGTTACCATAAAAACAGCATGGGAGCCCCGTCGAACACTGAATAACCAGGGCTGCTGTCCGCCAACTCAGAGCGAGCCTCATTTCAATATTCAAGCATCTCTTCAATCCATGTATCATTTCCCAAAGGCATTACACACTGCTGAATCAAAATGCAGATGTTTCTGTCAGCCTCATTTGAATATCATTTTAGATCATTCTCGCTGATGGATTGTGGTTTAAAATTTACAAAATGGCACCTGAACATTTCACTGACAAAGAAAAACGAGCTAAACTCAGTGTGAACCGTGGTGTGCTTTAATGCTTTGTGCAACAATGCAAATGAGATCTGAACGTCATCCAATATTTCACAACTGCTGATAGAAAAAGTATCAACGTTTTCCTTATTTATTGTCATGCTGGGTTAGTTATCTTGATACCATTTTAGACAAAGATGATTAGATGGTTTGTCCAGAGTTGGAAAGAACATTTAACACTTTATATCGAGGTTCTTGATAAATTAAAAAGTCACTTGTATTGTTCTCATCTTTATTTTACATTTTTTGCCCTCATTGGTTTGACCATTTTCTTGGGGCTTGACATCAAGACTGAAATTCTATTCTGAACATAGAGTGTTACCAAATGCATCTGGCAACCAAAAATCTAATCAGACAGTTAAGCATTTAAAAGTTTTATTAAGTTCAAGAGTTGGGTTTTAGAGAGACGCACTGGAGTTTCTCAGATTAGATGATGGACTGTTGAGCGATTTTGACCAAGATTGGAAATCAGTGCATCAGAGGGACAGCTCAGGTTGGGTGTTTTGGAGACAAAGTTAGAGGTGACTCTAAGATAGTTTGGACATGTACAGAGGAGGGATAGTGGATATACTGGACAAAGGATGTTGAAGATGAAGCTGCCAGGCAGGAGGAAAAGAGGAAGACCTCAGAGGAGGTTTGTGGATGTCATGAAGGAGAACATGCAGAGGGTTGGTGTGACAGAGCAGGATGCTAGGAATAGGGTGAGATGGAGGCAGACAGTCCACTATGGTGATCCCTGCAGTTAAAGCCAAAAGAAGTAGTTTAGGTGGAGGCTACTTTCTGTAAATTAGAGGTATCATCATCATAAACACCTTTGTAAGCTTAGAAAAGCCTTGACAATGACTACTGTTAATCTCTAAAGAAGTCATATTGTACCAACTTATACCTGCATGTTGAAAAACAGCGCTTAAGTAGTACCCTGTGTGTGTAATCTCAGTGATAACTTTAGAGGACTGCTTTCTGGAAACAGAAATGAGGCCCCTGATAGATTGCAGAAACACTTTAATGGCCGTTTGACACAGAGACGTCAAATCCTGACAGCAACAGCAGCGCTGACTATTTCTCAAAGAAGTAAAAGCATGTTTCCTATAAACTGCTGCTAGAAAGGCACAAAGTGTGGATACTCACACATCAAAAACAGCCTTTTCCTGCCAGAGTAAATACTCAGCTGCCAGCAGCGTAACATTAGTAGGTCTTCACTGATGTTACGGTGTGCGTGTGCGTGTGTGTGTGTGTGTGTGTGTGTTTGTTTTGTGGCAACCCTCCAGTAAACAGTGCTAATGCATGATGCTAATGCTGTGTATGCTTGTCAGTTGTTTTTGCTAATAGTCAAATATGTTTTTCTGTTTAAACTGTTTAAGTTCTTGTTTGGAAACTAAAGTGGAAATCAAAGAGCTGAACGAAACAAAATGAACATATTTATTGTTTTATTAATTAAATAGTCGAGACTCTTGCTTTCAGATGCTGAATGTGACAAAAAGTTTCCAGAAAAGCTGAAAATTGGAAGTGTACACAAAGACTGCCTCTGGTGCCTTTAGCCTAAATACTAATTAATGTCTTTGTGCCTGTTCCTTCTTCATAGCACGACAACAGCAAAATTATCAAAAGAATCTGATGGCACATCACTCAGTTTTTCTCTCTGTGTCAATATAAACAGGTTTTTTGAAGGGTTACCATAAATTAATTAATTCCAGCAGGACATGATGTGAGCTCCAATCCTGGGAAATTGCCTGATACTCTTCTTAACATCCATTTGTCAGATCTTTCAGGATATATCTGCAAGCTTCTTAGAAACCCACCTCTATCCCATCTCCAGATTTCCATGTTTGCATGCAGAAGGATGAAGAGCAGGGATGCGCCAATCCATTTTTATGCCTAATATCCCGACGGACACCTTAGCTTTGTGTATCTGCCATTAAAATAGTGATGTAATACCTAAGCAGTGTGACACAAACAGAAAACAAAGACTGTCTGCCTTCAAAGTGAAAGTTGGGTGTTTTGAAACATGCTGGTTGCACCAATAAAGCACGCCGTTCAGTGACGGTGAACACTTTAGTTCTGGTGTGCAGCGCTTTTCCAAGTTCAGTAGCTAGTTGGCAAGTGTTTGCAGACAGGATGTTTTTTTTCATGCAAACTAATGGCAACCAGAACGATCTTCCAGCATCCAAAGCAGATGGAAATATGCAGCAATATGAATATGAAGCACTTCTGGACAGGAACGGCAAACCTTCTAGGAAAAGTGTTTATGAGACTTGAAATATGACGGAGAAAACTGTCTGCGCGTTCTTTAATATCACATCTCCAGAGCAGAGTGACTTATAATTTTTTCTGACATTTCAAATGTAAGAAATGTAAGAAAATAGCGTGTGCACTATGATGCATTCAGACATAGAAGGTGACCCCGATTTGTGCAGTCTGCAGCATAAATGGTGTGTTTCTTGATGCTTCAGTGGTCAGTTTCTCCTTTAGCTCATAGAGGATTTTAAATAAAATTGTTTTCTTTTACTTTCTTTCTTGCTCACTGTTCCATTTCATTGTTTTTATCCCTCTTGCCTCTTACTTTTCCCTCCCACTCCATCATTTCCTCCTATACTGTTCATTTTCTTGCATTTTTCCTGTCGCTGGTCTCCCTCTGGTTCTCCCACTCCTCCATTTCCCTCTTTCTAATTGTTTTCCTGACCTCTTTTTGTTTCTCTTTCACCCTCCTCTGTTTCCTTTTTTTACCCACCTGTCTCATCTCTCCATCAGGACCTGGAGGAGCGTCTCCGCCACCATCACCATGCAGAGCTGCAGTCTCTCAGAGAGGCTCACCGCCAGAGCATCGAGACGCTCAAACAGCAGTCAGAACAGGAGCTTCAAACGCTCCGCTTTGAACTGGAGGATGAGGGCAAAGCCATGTTAGGTAAAGTGTGTGTGTGTGTGTGTGTGTGTTTGGTTGCTCTGTCTTTGTGTGTGGGTGCATACATAAAAACAGATTAACCCACCCATGAATTTTAAGTATATTTTGCCTTGATTGGAGAGCTTTTATTCAGTCTGCAGTGATTTTTCAGTTTGAGCTGAAACTATAGAAAGAACAGAAGAATGTTTAAGTAGAACCGACAAGTTTAAACACAAATATGAATATATTTGTGTTTAAACTTGTAGGTTGAATATGAGACTATTGGCAGGACTTCAATTCAGCCATGAGATCCTCCCCCCTGTCTCGCTCTGTTTTCACACTGCCACATTAAGTGCTATTCCAGACTATATACAGCCTTAAGTGGAAGTCATTTATGAAACCCTCAAACACACCCTGTGGCAGCTGATTTGTGTCTACATAAAGGAGACTTCACACACCTATGAATATGGATTCCTGGTGGTTATTTCAGAAAAATCCAAATGGAAAAAATGCAGCAGGGGCTAAACAGATTCATGTATTTCAGAAGAAAGTCTTGAGTGAAAGAAGATACTGGCAGTGAAGGACTTAAAGGGAAAATTAGGGCTGCCACATTTATTGTGGCTAATATTTTATCCTCTAATATGTAACACAATTATTTTTCAAAAAATATATTTTAAACTGGATTTCTCTGAAATGTAAATGCATTGTGAGCTTTAGTTTGGCAAAAGGACCCAACACGTGTACAATGTCACAGGGTCGGTGTCTCTAGTGAGATTACCAACTCCCGGTGCAACTCTCTCCTCCGGTCCCAGCGACCTCCTGATCACCGGAGAGCCTAATAAGCCAATCAGCCCCAGCTGCCCTCCCAGCCTCCCGGGCATTGGCCCCTGAACCCACTGCACCACGCCTCCTCTGCAGCCGCAGACCACACAGTGTTATTTTGGCATCCCCCAATTTTTGTAACCTGACCCCAGTCTGCAGGCAAAAGTGTGCGACAGGGTCCATCTGTACTAGTGCATCTACAATAATATGAAGGTCCAGGAAAAAGTTAGTTGTTTCAGGATTTATACTTTCATGTATTCTCCATTTATTAAATATTTATACATTTTGATTTGGTTTTGGCTTAAAGCTCATGAAAAAAAACTCACAAATCCATCACAAGTTTTATCGTAACATTTTCTCATTTTTATCAAAAAAGGATTCAAAATACAAAACTGTCCAATTTCTGAAAAGTGAGCTGGCTGACGAATGGAGCACAGACAGCACTGTGAGCAAGTCCAACTGGAAAAAGAAATCAGCATCTCTGTAAAGGACGTGAGCAGATGAAGCATAAAATCATGCAGTATTTATACTGTTTAAATTTTTATTTACTCAAACTTCAAATGAAATAATGAAATAATTTAAGATATTTTAAGATTTTCATTAGCTCTAAGCCATAATAATCAAAATTAAAACAAAGAAAGTATTAATTTATTCATTTTAAATGTATAAATCTATATAGAATATATAAAAGTTTACCCGTTTAAATTAAAAAGTGAAAAAAATGAAGATTTTCACAGTATTTTAGTTTTGTGAGATATACATGTACAGGCCTCTCTGTGATACATCAGCACAGCTCAGGGTTTCCCAGCTGGTGCAGACGGAGAACAGTTGGAAAAGATGAGGTCACATTATCACACATTTGAGCCAGTTTTGTTTGTGAGGACACAAATCTGTAACTTTCCAGCTCCCTGGCAACGTTCTGTTAATGTCAGAACGTGTTGGACTTTAGCAGCTGGTAACCTGGTCCGTTCACCATTAGTGAGTCTTGGTCATGTTTACTGCCTGCTCCACGCTCTGTTCAGACGGCTCATTCCCCCGAACCTCATGGAGTTTTTCCAACTAGTGGAAAAACATCGGAAGTGAAAAAGGACGGCTGTGGGAGATATCTGTTTCAATAAAACACTCAGAATTGGGTCCGAGGGAAAGTCATGCAGTAGAATGATGGGTGATCATTTTTGCCTGCTCGCTCACAGTTTGTGTTTTGTCCTGTTTGTCGGTTGTCGTCTCTTTTCAATTAACCATCCCCATCGATTGTGGCAGTTAACCACCCCTCCTCAAGCCCGGGTCTGATCTCATTCTGTCAAAAGACAGTCTTTCCTCCCCACTGCAGAACAACATTAAAGCGCATTTAGATAGCTGGTCTTGCACCGCGGTGCTATAGAAATGGCATTTCCGTGAATAATAGCTGTAATTTCAGAACGCAAGACATATGGATGTTTTCTACATGACTGTAGACAGACATTCTTTCATCACAGACTACATTATTACATTTCTCTGTCTTACGTTAATGTTGCTATTTGACAGGAGAAACATCTGGTCTTTATTATTTTCTCATTATAATGCAGTGTAGGGACAACAGAGTAAAATGAAACATCAACAAGGATCTAAAGTCTAACAAAATCATATAAGCACATAAGTGAAGTAAATTCTCAACCTCACCAAATATTTGGTGCCGACAAACCAGTACTGTGCTGTGATAAATGGTCTTCCATTACCCTCTATGTCATGGTCCTGACACTGGCAGGCTCCAGCGATAATATTATTTTATTACCTGTTCCTCCTTATATCTCTTACCTTTTTTTCTATCGTATCCCCATACGTGTGTATTCGCATGTTCTGTTTCTTTCTGTTTGCCCGTCTTCTGACTGGTTTTGAACTGCAGAGAGAAATCATGTGCAGTTCGTGACTTTGTTCTTCTTTTGTCTTTCAAAGCTAATAGCAGTGTGTTCCCTCACCATGCTTCTCTAAGCCATTAGACTGTTTGCAATAAAAGGTGTTCATTGAAGTGAGGATTAAAGGCCACTCGGGTAAAGGCAGCAGAGACATTCTCTTTATGGGCAAAGTTAGGGGGAAAAAAGTAATGTAGTAAGAATGCCTTTGGATGTAATGAGCTCTTTTTGCAAATAGACAAAAGGCTGAAAGGAGCTTTCTGAGTAAGTCTGAATCTGAAATATGCAGACTAGCTTTGCTTCATCATGTGCGTGATGCTCTGTGCAAATAAAATGTGACCTCCTGACATTCGTGTATTCGATCATATTTTTCCATCAGCCTCTCTGCGATCGGAGCTGAACCACATCCACGCGTCAGCCATCGAACACCTGAGACAAACCCACCAGCACGAGTCAGCCGCCGCCAAGGCCGAGCTGGAGAAGACGATCGAGAATAACCGGACACAGGTACTGTGAGACTTACTGAAGACGGGCTGGCTTATCACAACAGCATTTCCAACCACATTCATTTCCACCGCCACCACAGCACCACGAGCAACAAAGCTATGTGATGAATGGGCATCCAGTGAAGGATGAATCCTCAAAACACTTTACCATATTCTCTCTCTTCCATGGCCACAGTGAAGATTAGACGCACACAGTATTACATTCTCCTGTCATACACACCCGGCTTGACTTATGTGCACCGGTGAGCCATTTAATTTGGATCAAAGCCACAGGCTGCTGATATTTTTATGGATTTTTCTTTATTTCACCAAGTTTTTAAATTAGCCTGAGGTTACATCGAGGCAGAGGTGTGGACTCGAGTCACATGACTTGGACTCGAGTCAGACTCGAGTCATTCATTTTATGACTTTAGACTTGACTTGAAAAAATGTTCTAAGACTTGTGACTTGACTTGGACTTTTACACCAATGACTTGGGACTTGAATTGGACTTGAACCGGTTTACTTGAAAAGACTTGATATTTTACCCCAAATATAAAATTTAACATGCATATTATATAGAGATTGAAAATGTGACGTCATTCACGGGTAGAACCGCAAAGGATTCTGGGAACTCGTGGCAAGCGGTACTAGCGCACGCAGGCTTTCAATTAAAATCAGTTATACAGCGATAAAAAGAAACACAAAAATGTCAAGAAGCCGTTGTATTATTAACTGCAATAGCCGGTCGCATGACAGCCACGGGAAGCCGACGGGTAAAGAGATCGGTTGCTATCGGATTACGTCGTTGAAGAGAAATTGTTCATGTTTCCGAAGTAACAAAGACGCGACGGATGGCCTGGATTGCAGCCATTCAAAGATCAAATATAACGTCCCAGAACACTCCAGCTCACATGTTAGTCTGCTCCAAGCATTTACACGAAGGTCAGTATTTTTTAGTAGTTAATACGTCATTTTCATAACATAATTAGTGATATAGGTTACAAGCAAGTCTGGCGCTGAACAGAAATTGTCGCGCTATGCTCCTTTATTTATTGTGCATAAATAGTGAATTGTCCTGACACAATATTGCGTTTCGCTTCTGTTATTATGGTACATTGACAAAAATATATACTTTTATTCACAGGATAAAACAGTTGTTTTGTATCACTAATTGCCCAGTACGATTACAGCATCCAATATTGTTGTCACTGCTACATTTCTGTGATGGGTACCAGAAATTATTTCCACTACTAATTAATTACCGTTGAGCTCAAAGGTCCTATTAATAAACGGTTAAGGAATGTGTATTTATGAAGACGATTTGTGAGACCGGTAAACTTATGATACGTACGATGGTCTTTCGTTCTACACGGTGCATTTCAAGGTCCTGCACCCATCCGGCGGTAAACTGTACCTGGGCTTGCAGTGACCAGAAGTTACTAAACTTCATGAGTGTATGCACTCACTCCAAGAACCGTATAATTATAAATATGCATATAAATATGCTAAGATGAGATAGCTGACTTCATCTAACTAGCAAATGTTGTCCAGGCTACGTTGGTGATACAGTTTTTTTTAATATGTATGATATTTTTGTCATGCGATTTTAAAGCTGGTCCTACAACCACATCCAAGAATAACATGCAGCTTATCTCAGAACTGTCGGTGAAAATTATTCTTGGAGCTAGGTTTAATTGAGCTGCATTTTAAAGAGGTGCAATTTCACAATTTGTGTATATTTTCTAAGTTCACTATTTTGTCATGTGTTGAGAAAAACACAGATTAAAAAATTACATGGTCTAACATTTACATTTAGCATAACTGCAACATTATTTTTTCGTTTGTTTTTTTTAAAGACTCGAAAGGACTTGAAATTCAAAGTTTCAGACTTGTGACTTGACTCGGACTTTTACACCAGTGACTTGAGACTCGACTCTGACTTGCCTGACATTACTTGAGACTTGACTTGAGACTTGAGGATAAAGACTTGAGACTTACTTGAGACTTGCAAAACAATGACTTGGTCCCACCTCTGCATCGAGGTGATTAGTCATATAATTGATTACTTGAGCAACAAAAAAATAATTGAGGACAAGCTGGATCAATGTTAAAAGTGCTTAAAAAATAAGGAGCATTTCAAGAGGAAATGTTGACTATGCACCAGCTCCAGCTTTACCTATTGACTCAAAAATGAGCAATTTATAGGTGTCGCCTTGATTTGTGGAAGCTTTTTACTTTTATTTTTTTGTATATACTAAATTTTTACAGCCCAAGAAAGTGTTCATGTCCAAAGCAAATAGATACTCTTAGCGCTGAAGAATTCAGCCTCGGTTAAGCTCACTACATTGGTCTGTTTGCAAACAGTGACGTCGCCTCAGCTCCGTACCACTTATACCAGCACTGAGGGAGGAAATAGTCCCCACATTACAATAAGTGTCTCCACTCAGACACAGTGTGCACATCAGCGCTGGTATAAGAGGAGAAAAAAGTAGCAAGTCTTTTTCTTTTCAGACTTTTGCAACATCGCCCTCTGTATATGATGTCGCTTTTTTCATCTGGCACAGTTTGCATGGTGAGGATAAATGGGCCATAAAGAAGTGCCAAAAGTTGCACTTCCTCAAATGAGCACTTGACACACGGGTCTTTATAGTCTCCTTTATGGAAACTTTATTGCAGTAAAACATGTTTTATAGGCTGGTTTTTGTCTCGATTGTTAATTTCCCACTTCATAGAGGTATCGAGTCTGTTAGCTAGACCTAACTAACTAGCAGACATCTGTATGTCTGTGTGAAGCATGTTATCGTTAACTCTGTAATCCACCATCATGTCAAAATATGGACGCTTCTTCTTCCAACACACCAACGTGGTGGTGGCCAAAATGCAAAACTCAAGGCTTCAGAACAGGACTTCATTAATCAGCTGGTGAAGCCGTGATTGATCAGCCACCATCTATCTTCAGTATACAGCTCATGCTCAAATACAAAATAAGTGATAAAACATTCAGACACTAATGCAGTAATCTAGGTCGCACAGTCCTCTAAAAACAAAATTACTTTCAAAGAAATCAAAATCAAAGAAATTCAGTGGGATGGAGTCAATGTTAAATGATGCTACCAGCATCATATACCACCTGCTCACAAGCACACACACCACACTGCAGGCAGCCCTCTGAGCACCACTTGTAAATCTTTCTAATTACCCCCAGCACAGTGAGTTCCATTCTCATCACCTTATGATACAGATGTTCTAGCAGAGACACACAGCTGGTTCTCTTTAATACTGCCACTATGCACCCCCTAAATGCACACGTGCACACACCCCACCTTTACTCCCTCTTTAGTCACAAAGAGAACAGGAGGGCAATTAAAGCTAATAGGCACATGTTACAGTCTCAACTACCTGCCAGTCAAGCAGTGATGTTTGAATTATGCTTCAGCTGGAAATGTACGGCATGACTTCAGAGATAAGCAGAACCCCCTCTTAAACCTGTGCCGTAACCTCCCATCTAACCTGATACACACCTCCCAAGAAATGTAACTACGTGTTCAGTCAACACAGCCACTATGACATCATCAACCTGTTAGTGAGGATCTGTCTTAAAGCCTCAAACTGTTTTCACTCTGGTAATTTGAAACTGAATGTGACAAGCGAGGGGTGGTCAACTAGCAGTCAGCTATGAGGTAAAGCAAACTCTCCTTTATTCTTGTTTTTGACCACAATGTGGACCATGATTTGCAAAATTATCATCATATTTTATTTAAAAAGATTCAAAATGAATGACTGAAAAAGTAGCATGTTTTCTGATGTCATGGATTACAGGAGACAAGGGTCAGTTTCTCGTAGATTTCTACATCACTGTGTTCTGCCTTTTTTCTTGCATCTGAAGATTTATTTATTTATTATTTGGTCCTCTGAGATCCATAAAGACATCCAAGTTACGCGCTCAGACGAAGAAGTTGATGTGCTGCTCACAAAGCGATGTACATAGCTGCTCAATATTTTCTTTTCCTGAGGAAACACCCACTGGACGAGTTTCATTGGATGGAAGGTTGGATCCACAGGGGGCAAATAAATATTTGTCGGCTCATTTTTTTCTTGATATTTTTCTTGTTTTATGTCGAATGCGTTACCAACTCCCTGCAAGTCATCTCTCTAGTGTTTTTGTTTTGCAGATGAACTGAGCAATGAAATTAATAATGCCAGAGAATGCCCATTCCTGAATATAAATCACAATTAGACACAAAGTCTGACATTCATACTTTCCTACATAGTAGTAGGATAATAATCTAATTTACATTGGTAACTGTTTAACAAGAAAAAAGTAAAAAGCCATTTTTGCAGGCCTTTGAAAAGAGAAAGACCTCTTCCTCTTTATCACCTCTGCAAACTCTTTAAACAATCATCAGATTTAAACCCAGAGACTTGATTACTGCGGGAGCATCGAGCCACACAAGTATGTTTTCACAGTTAGCAAGCTGTTGCTACCTGTTAACCATGTAAAGTCATGTGGAAAGAAGCAGCTTTAGTTACTAGTAGATCCATAATTTCCATGGAAGATATCGACTTCCACCATTCACCAACCTGTCAGGAAATAACACTTTTCTCTGGTGACTGGGTTACTGTTGGTTGCTAGGGGTTCTCTGGGCCTGCTTGAATGGGGCTTTAGTAATGGACATTTCTGTCCATGCTGTAGGTCCTGGGATTTAATAATGTTAAAAGTCTGCCTTTAAACATTTTGTTTTACATTTATATTCAACATCAGTGGGAGTCTGTGTTTACAATAATTCCTTGTTTACTTTGCTGAGGCATTAATGGAACATAAACTAAAACTTCCTGAGTTGAGTCAATAGAGCGGAGGAGCTCAGTGGCAGACGGGCGTCACGCTGTGTTAAATAATGCTTTTGTACCTCCAATTACTTAACAGATGGGGAGGGAGAGGCTGATGGAGTGCAGAGGTGTGCGCAGGTCTTTGTGTGCACAGTGTCATCTATCCTTGTCTAGATATTTATCATGTTTGATCTAACAGTCTTGTCTGAAGAATTACCCTGCCATCAGTATCTCTTGACTTTTAATAACTATTCCGGTCCACTTTGATTGTATTGTTGTGGTCATGATGATGCTCTAGCACACATGAGAACATTTGTTTTCTTCCTCATTGTTAGATTTAAAGCATCTTCAGAGAACCGTTGTTTCCTTTTATCGCTCGTATTATTTTTCTCCCCGCTATGGTTCTGTTCTCATGGAGCCATGGGTTTTTGGAGCAATGTGTTCTTAACAGTTTGGTAGAATTGTATATGAAGTGGTTAGCTGAGATTGTGACAGGCAGAAAAGTGGCATATTTCCCATATTAGTGTTGGCAGCCCTGGATAAACATGATGACAGCCAGCATATTTTACGGCAACAGTACGAACCACCTTTGTCCCGCTGAAAGGAGGAATTAAAAGTGAAGGCTTTACTGTTAAAATTCACAGATACACTTATGAATAAGACAGTAAAGAACTCAAAACTAACAAAAAAGCACATTTAAAGGAATAACAAAGCAAATAACTCACACACTGTTTAGAAACTGGGGCACAGCATTGTTCCCCTGAGAATAAAAATATGTATTCATGGCAGCAGTTCATGGGATTTCATTGGCTAACTACTAATACCCATTGAAAAATAAAGTAGCTCAGGAAATCACACTCTATTTTACTGTAATGTCCTTTTTGATTATTATTTGAAAAGTTTATTTTTTAAGGAAAAGAAGGATAAAGAAGAACTAGGCAAAACAGAGAATGACAAAGCGATCTCCTTTACGGCGCTGTTCACATATTATATCTGAGGTGTTTGAAAGAGAGGATAAAATTAGATTATAAAAGAGAGAGACAGCAGATAAGCAGACAAAAAAAAAGATGATAGATCAACTCAGACAAGATGCAAAAGTAAATAAATCTCTCCCCCAAACGAGCCCAACACTGGGAATTTTATCTCGTCTTCCGCAGTTGTGAAATCAAAGGCTGATATCTGCTGTAATTGAAAGAGTATATTAAGTTATAATGTCCCATATCATTCGATAAATGCTCTTCCAATTAGCCTTTGTTTCTTTCTTTAATTCTGCCAGCTTTCTTTCCTAATTTCCCTTCATCTCCTGCTCCAACGCCAGCCAAGATTTGGATGAGATGAAGAGTAAAATGAGTAAATTGGTCATTAAAGACTCATCTGGCCGATCACCATTGTGCTTGATTGTACTGAAGGTTTTGGACTTAAAAAAAAAAACCGCCAATTACATTAAGTGAAAATGCAGATGGCGATGCAAATAGACAGTAGTTTGTGAATATGAAGCTATTATACAAGATTATGGCTTCTGGATATGTGAACACAGTCCTTGGCACAAATTGTTATAGTGCCAAGTTAAATTAGATTTTTCACAGGGAGAGGAATCATTAGTAGACGATAACGTGACAGTGTTTAATCTAATTCTGATGGTGTTAAGTGGCACTCAACTGAGAGTCTTCAGATCACATCTTGCTTCTTCATTTAAGTCACCAAACGTAATGAAATGTTTGGCACGTGAGGCCCATTTCACCTCCCGGGAATTTCAGAGTTGAGTATGTTAATGACAATGACTTGAGAAAGGTTTCAGATCTCTTTCAGTGTTTCAGGCTCCTCTGAAAATGGATTCAGCTCATTTTTTCTCCTCATCAGTCAACACAAAATGCTCCATGATGACAAATAAACTTTTTTGTAATCTTTAAAATCAACCTTTTATTAGATGAGATGCCAAAGTTCTAAGAACAAACACCAAGGAGACCAATGAGGACTAATCAGAGGAGTGGAAACACCTGGGAAACAAGGAACAGCCAAAACTAATCAAGGACAATGAGAGAAAGGAAGCAGTCTCTTGTGTCTAAAACACATCACAGACAAATGACAGTCAACATAAAACTGAAAGTTACTAAAATAGAAACACCCAAATGAGAGATGACAATTAATATATGTATGTATGTATGTATGTATGTATGTATGTAAATATATATATATATATATATATATATCAGTGAAATAAGTAACATAGTAAGGTGTCATTGTTTCTTTAAAGTTCACCTTTTACAGGCACAGATCAATTTACCATTTTCAGGAAAATCTGAGATGATATTCAGAGCTACAAAGAGGATAAATCGCAGCAACTGACCTTATGACTTTATCAGAGTAGCTATGCACTATTCAAAATAATCCTTTTCTATCTTATACCAGACCTCAATGCACCCCCTCAGTTCATGCACTGTATACAAAAGAAATTTAAGCTCCCTATTAACAAACAACAGAAAGTGGAATACTTCTTAAAGTTTGCGAAGCTGTGAGTCACATGTTCCAATAATGGACTCGTAAATGCAGACAGGCTGCGTTGTTCTTTTTGTTTTTTTTATGCCACTGTTTGGTTGAACCTACGCGTCGTTCACCGCACCCCTGCTGGGAAAATCACTTGCTCATTTTCTCACTTTCAAAATGCGACAGAATCGAGCTGCTTCTTGTGTCAGTGTGGAGCTCAGAAGAAAAGAGCAGCTCGGCAGGCGGTCGTGAGTAATTTCAGTTGTTGGTCATGTTTACATGAAGTCATTCAGTAGTTCACAGCACTGTTGTATTATCAGAGCTCAGATGAATCTCGTCTCTCCCATAATGACTGAAATCTTGTTTTTGCCATACTCGTCAGTTAAATTACCTGGTTCAACAGCTTGAGTTCTCTACTGGATTTTATTAAGTTTTATTAAGTTGATTTTATTAAGTTGCTTTTATCAGTCATAAACAAACTGTTATGGCCCAAAAGAACTAATAGATCATTGTTTCCCCAAGTACACTGGCTGCAAAATGCAAGTAAGTTGACAAAATAAGAACCTTACACGGACTCAGCTTATTGTGGCACAGTTGGAAATCACTGTGTATCCTTAAATGAAAACCAGTGGAGGATTTAGATGTCTCTGTGGACAAAGTGACCAAATAAGGGCTGCCTATAATGTGCAAGCTAAAGGAACAGTCCTCTCCAGTGTTTGTTGTATATGCCTGCAAAGCTGTGGTAAGAAGAAACACTAAGGCTTTTAATTTGAAAGAGTTACAGGAAGTGTTAAGTTGTGTCCTGAGCCCAAATAAATGGAAGGCCGATGGAAAATCTGTGTAAAGTTTGGCAGAGGGGGTTTATGGTCTGGGCTTGTTTTTCAGGAGTTTTGCTCTGCCCTTTAGTTCCAGTTAAAGGAACTGTTAATACTTCAGCTACCAAGAAACTTTGTACAACTTCATGCTCGCAACTTTGTGCAGCTCAGGTGGTAGAGCAGGTCACCTACTAACTGGAAGGTTGGTGGTTCAATCCCAGTCTGCATGCCAAATATCCTTAGGCAAGATACTAACCCCAGGTTGCTCTCCGATGCAGCCATCGGAGTGTATTTAGTATTTATTTAGTATTTATTTATTTATTGTCATTGTCAAGAACAATGAAATTGCGTTTGGGGCTTCCATACAACCCAAAAATGTGTGTGTGAATGTGTATGTATGAATGGTAGTTAGATAGCACTTAGAAAAGTGAATGGGTGTGGTGAATGAACAAGTTGTATAAAGCGCTTTGAGTACTCAGAGTAGAAAAGTGCTATATAAGAACCAGTTCATTTACCATTTACTATCAATCAGATCAGAGAATGCAAACCAGGCCATCTCAGTGAACATCAGCATCTGATCTCATAAATGCACTTCTAAAAGACTGGTCATCTTAAACTCTTCTCCAACTCTTCCCAGAAGAGTTGGAGCTGTCATAGCTGCAAATGGTTGGCCGACATTAAGAATGGGATTTTAGTCAAGTTCATACGTGTGGGAAAGCTGAGCGAATACTTTTGGCACTGGTGTGCTGCTTGTTGTTCAAAGAATTTAGCAATCTAACATTTATTTCTGATCTATTTTAAGAGGGGTCACAGCTTAATACTGCCTTAACAGTATAATGCAGTGACTTTACCTGAGGAAACAAGTAAATTTACTTAAAGAGGACCTAATATGCTCCTTTCCACCTCTGTTTTTTTTCCTGAACTCTGCGAAAGTGGCTTTGTGCGATTCCCACTTCAAAATAACCCCTATTAATCTTATAGTGCTGCAACCTTTCGATTAATCCACTGTCTGAAATAAACAGCTTCTCTCCCTTTAAGCCAACTTTTGTCTGCAAACAGAAGGTTTGAACAGTTTGTGAGAAATACCAAACCTGCCTCTAATACAAGATGCTGCAAGTCTTCTGTTTTTGAGATAAATAGTCTCTGTTGCTTTTTGAGAAAATACAGTAAATACAACAGACTTATGTCAAAACATATGTTCAGTTTTTGATAAAAGCTGTAATTCGGCTCTGTGAGCTTCTTAAGGATGTGAAATTATGGACACATTGAAAAGGGTTTTGACAATTGAATCAAGACACATAAGCCAGATTATTTAAAGTCCTGCATAAATTTAGGACTTAAGATAAAATGCTGTTCACTATATTCGTTAAGAGGCTTTGTTGCTATCTGCGTTGTGTGCACTGATGGATGATTGCTTCATCGTGGTAAAGCCATTTTTGTTCATTCAGCTGTGTTCAGCATTCACCTATTCATCTGAAAAGTTTCACCCTAATGGTGGATTTAAAAAATATTCTCAAGGTGTTAAACATGTTCGAAATAACCAACTTTAAAAAATTCTAAAGTGTAGTTTCCAAAATATTCTACCATATAGATAAGCTTTAAAATCAACATTACAAGCCTTATAGCTAAACCTTTACGTCCTTCATCTCTTCAGAGCTGATTTTTATTGTTTCTCTTTTCACAGGAACGCGAGCTGTTGGGCCGGATCTCCGAGTTGCAGGAGGAGGTGACGAGGAGGAAGAACCACATCGCTCAGCTGGACCACCAAATCCACACGCTCAACGAGAACATCAGCACCCTGACTAAAGAGCTGGAGCTGAAGGGCAAGGAGGTGCTCAAGATCCGCAGTGAAGCCAATCAGCAGATCCGGTATGACTCAGTGTTCATTGTGTAGCACTGAAGTGAAAACCTGCGGTCAAACTTTACTTCACAGGGAGGAAAAACGCGTTTTCTCAACACGTTCACAGCAAATTGGTTTCGTCTACCGCTCCAGAGTCTAACTAAACATTGTTTTCTTTTTGTCAACATTAAGTTACTGTTTGCTGCATTTACATTAGACTGCTTAATCCTCTACCTTTGTGACTGATCTCCTCTGAATATGCCTCTTTTTTTCTTTTGTATCATGTTTCTGTGTGGCCGAAGAATGAATCGTTAAACTTGCACTTTGAACAGTTCTCACACACATGCACGTCCAAATATCTCAAAAACACAGAAAAGAAAAAAACAAAACTGCATCTTCACAGTGAAGCTTATCCTTTACTGTAACCTAGCAACCAAACTGCTGAATATTTTAGAGCGATGGTTGTTTGAGTGCCTTATTTTTCTTTCTTTTTGTGTCCGTTTTTGGCAGTAAGCAGTTACAGTGCACGGTTCAGATTCCATTTAGAATCTTCTGTTGAATCAATTTTGAGTTTGACTTTTAAAAATGAGGAATTTAGGTTTTGGTTGAAGCACAATCTGCAGAGCTTGACATTTATGTTATGTGGGTTGGCATTTATTCATATTGTGGTTTTCTAGTCTTTCTTAGTACTCAAACCACTTCAGGCACATTCATTAATACACCCACATATAACATACCTCGGACGCACAGACCTAGAGACCAGTCGAGTGTTTGCTGGATGTTGTAATGTGAAATCAATCACAAAGTTGATTTGGTCATTAGCTGTCTGCTGTGGTTACTGGTGGTTAGCATGGATGCCAACTACTAGCAGAAAGTTAGGTTTACCTTCGAAGAAAAAGTTAGATCTTACCACCGCAACTGACATGTGACAGTTGCCATTAAACCCCGAAGAAGAAGAAGCAGTGTCCGGTATCGCAGCTGTGTTCAAATTCTGGAAGCGCATCCTCCTGTGCCTGCATTTGTAGGCCGATTATGTTACAGCGACACGACGAAGACTGTCCAAATTCTAAGACTCCGACAAATGCGGCCAACAAATGTGCCCTTCCCCAGATTTGAAGGATTGGTTGCTTCGGGGCCCAACCTATCCCAGAATTCATAGCACGGCCCTGCTCAGTTTCCAACAGTGGCGGCAAACGTTTATTTTCTGGGTCACAAAATAAACGTTTAACATATTTTCGGGCGAGTATGTAGCTGTGTAAACTTGAAATATCTGCTCAGTTTATCAAGAAAGCGCATATTTTCAAAAGCGCTCCGACGTTTTCGGAGACGTCTGTTACCCACCAGCTTGATAGCGAGCCGGGGTTCAAGGCTTACTAGAGCCGGCGAGAACACCGGACTCCCGGCAAATCGTTTTCAAACTCACCGTCGTCTTTTGCTACTCAGGTTAAACATATATAAGTCACTTAGATAACTTAAAAATGTTATTGTTTGGCTTTTTTTAGTATTTTATTTGTTCCTGAGTAAATCGGTTTGGCTGAGATTAAAGTTATAGTTTTTACACAGCTGAATAAACGTCAAGCAGACAACTGATTATCAGAAGTGTGAGATGCTCGAGAATTTACTCCGGTGTCCCGTTATATTTTAGATAGCAAGGAGCAGACGGCTGAGTTTATTAAATTCCACGGAAACAATCTGCAAATTTCATTTACATTTAATAAACTATCATCTTGTCTTCATTTTTAGTTAGCACATACCTTAAACACTTAAAGCTGTAAGCTAATGATAGTTATATAAGAGCAGTTGCATGCTGGTGCAATAAGCTGTACGTTTTACGTCCAATGGATGCATGATCTGATTAGTTGACTAATTGCAAAAATAATCGGTGACTAGTCGACTATCAAAATAATCGTTTGTGGCAGCCCTAGTCTCTAGGCATGTGTGGCTGGATCCTGACCTAACATGTTTGGTTTTGCTCTATGACAGAAAGTTAGAGCACACAGGAAACCCTGCAAGTACAGGGAGAACATGCTGGACAGGGAAATGTCCAGGGTAGACCTGAACCGCCATCCTGCCTATTAATGTTTTCTGTTATGATGTGTTTGCACATTCTGCACATTTCGTAATGAATACATCTTTTGGTTAAATCTGCTTTATTTGAGGGCAATACCCGTTTTTGAAGTTTGGGGAAAGCCAAGCTAGATGTTGCTTTCTTCATGCTAATCTGAACTAACTGCAATTTTCAACTTCATAAGTAAGCAATAGAATGTCCTAATATACATATTAAAAACATTAGCACCACACTGTCAGTGACATTTCAGGATAGCTTTGGCGTGTACACGCTGTCGCCTAGAACACACAAAAACGCCCGCAGTGGGCCTGTCATCGGCACATGTGTCTGAATTTGAATTCTCTTATTATATTTGGATGACGATAGTTTCTGCAATCCCTCTCTGTCCGAGCCTGAGTGATGAAAATACACCAAAAGATAAAAGGGAGGAAAGAAAAGCCCGAAAGAAGCAAATCCGTCTCTTTAGTCTGCCTCTGTCTCTCGACCAGTGTCAGGAGCCCATTGATTAGAAGACATGTAGATTATTTTGGGTAATGCAAAATGTGGGCTATAATCGTGTTGTCCCTGCGGCATGGCATGAATTTTTAAAGTGCTATATGAGTAATGTGGTCCGGCTACTCATTAGCATCCATCACACTGTATTTTTAAATGCGCCCGTGGTGCATTATTATTATCTGTTAATTTGTGTGCCGCTTGCCTTTATATATGCACGTCATCGCTCTCTGCGCAGCACATTTCTTCTCCTGTTACGTAACGCCCCGTCTGAATCCTGGTCACGGGGATAAAAATAGACTGATAAATAAATAAAGAGGAAGCAGAGAGCGGGAGATGAGACGTGCGCCCCTCGGGGAGAGTTGGCCCAGTCAGAATGAGAGGCAGACGAGCATCCATGTTTCTCCCTCCATCGTCCTCCTCGCTTTCATCAACTCGTTTTGTTTTGTTTTTTTATTCCCCTCATTTCATTATCCTCTTTTATCATCCTGCCCCTTGTCCAGGTCTTCAAATATTGCTGTGCACATGTTTTGCAGTATTTTTTTTATTAAATATTCATACATGTCAGTTTCATTATGATTTTAAATTAATTATGTGTTTGTCATGAAATTATGTTCTAGGAATTCATTCCGTGCATCCATCTCTGGATTTTCTTATCTCACTAACATTTCCCTGGAGCAATCCATTATGTTTTGCCCGTCCTGGGAGAAAAATACAAAGCGAGAGAGAGAGTCTGCAGGACCTGATTAAGTCTTAAAGTGCAACCTCACATATTAAAGAGTAAAAATAAATCTATTACCTCTGAGTTACAGCAAACAGCACTTTATCCCAGAGCTTAAATTGTGATCAAGCAAAGTGAAACATGATGTGATGTGAAACATGGGATATACTTAATATTTTTGTTAATTAAAAGTGAACAGTGCGATATAATGCAATTATAATTAATTGTTTTTTCGGTCATTATCATGATTCTTTTAATTGGCAACAGCTCTGAGGTGCTGTAGGGGCGCACCGATCTGATATTTGGGTTGGGTTTGAGTCAAAAAGCGGAATCACGTTAGACGGAGCTAAAATATTGCAAGTAATTCTGTGTTTTTCATCACCGTTGGTGAGACTAAGCATCTATAATACCATTTAAAAAGTATCTGCGCTCTACCCTTCTTGGCACGTTTTCATGCTTCAGATCATCAAAGAAAATGTCTGTTTGTTCGGGTTATCTTTGTCTAATATTAAGACAATATTAATATTAAGTTTTCATACACCAGAAAATACTCTCTATTAAAATCGAATCCATGGAACACAACTGATAGTGGGAATTAAGTTGCCAGAAAGTCCTGCAAAGCTGAAGCGGCTCCAGCTGCTCCTTAATGGCATCAGCAAGATTGTCCTTCATTTCTGATTGTCTGTAGCTTCAGGAGAATCCCGGCTGATGGGTTTTATATTTTAAATAGTACAAATGCAGATTTGGCTCCGTTCACATCGCCCGGTGCAAATTTGTGTCAGTTTGTCTCATTGCATAGACTCTGTGTGTACGAAGGCAGTGTGAAAACTTCATCTCACATTTGGTGTGATGGCAGTATTTTAGTGAGTTGGACACTGCATGCAAAAAAATCTTAAATGCTATTTCAAATTGTCGGCTGACTCTTCTTCTCGTTCCTCAGGGCTCATGAGCAGGAGCTGACAAAGAGACACGAGCGGGAGCTAGCCGAGCTGAGCGCCGTCCACAGCAGGGAGACGCAGAACATGCTGTCAGATTTCAACAAAGCCCAGGAACTGCTCAAAGACAAGATCTCCGCCCTTCAGATACTGTATGTACACATTTTAAAAACTATATGCCTTTAAACAGCTGTACAGCTGCAGACGAGTAACACTTAACAGATTCTGAGTGCAGGTCAGCCTATTCATCGTAGATGATGTCATTCTGCGTTGCCAGGGTCAAGTGCGAGCATTAAAGTATATCCCACTATATCCTAATAAACAGACTGGGTGTCTCTGGGGAAAATAACAGTAGAGGCAACAGTCAGATCTCTTCTACAGATTTAACTTTGTTTTTTAGACAAATGCTCTTTTTCACATTTGGGGAGTCTTTAAAAAAAAATGTGGGTTTCCTGTTTGTTCATGCAGTGCAGTCACTACTTCATAATGAGACACTTAAAGCATAGACTTCCTTTATTCCTTTTTGGCCAGGTGGAATGGAGTATAAAGTGCAACGAGTTTTTTTCTTCCCAGCCAATCACATTGTGCGTGTCATAAATTTTAAATCACTGCGCTGAGCACAACAGTGCGTAACGAAACTGCCTAACCGTAAGCGGCGGCACCATGAGAGATTTACTGCAAGCTTCAAGCAATGAGTGCACCTGCAATATTTACCTGTGCTGCAGTCATCTGGAAATAATGTATTCAGTCTCCAAAACACAAACAGATCACAAAAAGAAATGATAATCCATGAATCAAAGGCTGGCAAAATAGAAACACAAACGCCAGCACAATATAGCGCTCCGGATTACACGTGTAGAAGCTGTAATGTGCCTTTATCCACACTCTCACACTCTCACATCTGTATATGGAATCAATTTAATTAAGGAACAACGCCCAGACCTGTCTTGGAAGTATGAGACAGCTGATTCTAAATTAATGAAACTGTCATATAACAATGGATCTGTGCTGCCTGCACCATCAGCACGTCTTCTTCACACAGACAGTAAATGTAAAGTCTGCTCTCTTCATCTAAACATCACTGTACATGAGCTGTTCAGTCCAAAAATAGAAACCTTCTATATATCTCCAGTGTCACCAGTATCCTACCTGGAGTTTAAGGCTGAAGTCCAACTACACAAACAAACTTTTTTTTTTTTTACACAAAAAAATCATGACATGTCAACGCCATCAAATGTACTATTTCAAACATCCAAAAAAAACACTTCCAAACTGTAAATCCCAAATATATTGAATCCTTTACGTATACTCAGCATGGTCTGTGTGTTGCTAGTGCCCCTGATATTAAATTATATTAAATTCCATCAATTTAGTAGGCATGAAAGATTTTTGTACAAAAAAGAAGATGTTTCCTACTATATTTTATGAACATAAAGAGTACATCATCTGGGTCTTGAAGTGCCACCCATGTGGACCTACATATGCACTTAGCCAGTCCAATCAATGTGAAATCTATTCATGAAAAGCTCCAGGCCGTGTCTCAGATCCTGGTCTTCCATGCTAACATTGGCTGTTTTAATTCACCAGCTGAACTTTGCCACGATATCATCCACAGCAAATCAGATCTAGACCTGTTCACCTTGACTCAATCAAGTGGTGTTTTGACTCTCCTTTTTCAGTGGTTTTGGAGTCGTGACCATATTTGCACCTTTAAATGTTAAAGAGACTGGTACATATTTAGGTATTCTGCTTAAATTGAGCATTCAAAACAAAGCTACTTAGTGCTAAGTAAGAGACAAGCTAAGTAGACCATATTATTTCTCAGACACTATTAATTGTATGAAAAATGTTCCAAAAGGCTCCAACACCACAAACAGTCAAAAGGTTAAGATCAGTGAGCTTAATAAGTACCCCCCACCCCCCACCCCCATGGGACTTTTAACACACGAGTCTATGGGAATTAACTCCACTGGAGGAAGTCCTTTAAACCTGACATGAGCAAATTAACCCAAAAGCAATTTTAGTCCTACAGTGAATCATTCCTGTAATAAAATACAACTTGTAATCATTTCTAATCTATAAATTATATTGTATGGTGAGTGTCAAGGGTTAACATCACACTGCTGCAGCTTTTCTGTTCTCCAATGTGAAACTGAAGAACTTCAGAGGGTGATTCACCACCAGATTCAACCCTGAAAAACTGCAACTTCATCCAATTGAAGTCTCATAACATGAGGCATTCAGCTAAACTCTTTATACACTGAATAAAGTTGAGAATTCAAGCATGGTGATAAAACAAAAAGAAATGTAAATTATTGCCTCCTTTAAAGCATAAGTCCTCTGAGTCCTTAAGTATGCTGTAAATTAGAAGTTACTCAGTCGAAGAACTCTGAGCACAGATCAGAGTTGATGTATAGATGTGGATCAAAGACATTTAGACCGCCAAGAATTGATGAAAGGGGTTAAAGGACCTCATTAGTGGTAGGAAATGTATGCGTGTGGGGTTTTTTTTATTACTGCAGATGAAGAGGGAGAGTTGTATTACTGATGACATGCAGTGAAGATACTGTAGGCAAGAGAGGTCAAGTGAGATGTTGGGTGAATTGTAAGTGATGAATGTATGTATAGGAGGAAAATAAAAAAGGAGGCTGAGGGGATGTGAGGAAGATAGATAACAGAGACTGAGATGTGGTATAAAAGCTGAAAGAGAAAACTGGAGAAGATGTTTAGAAGAGTGGGTGTAAAAATAAGGTGAATTTTAAGGTAATCTTCCTGTTGGTGGGCGATCTGTGATGTCAAAGCATGAAGGAAAGAGATGAAACCGAATCTGTGAAGAGAAAGCAACACTGATAAAAAACAGGGAGATGAAAAATGAAAATTCATACGGAGACATGCTGTGTGTGTGTGTGTGTGTGTGTGTGTGTGTGTGTGTGTGTGTGTGTGTGTGTGTGTGTGTGTGTGTGTCCAGAGACCATCAGGAAACATGTAGCGAGCTAGCTCTACCCTTTAGAGTTGACCTCCTTTTACTCAGATTCTGCTGAGAGCACAGCGCCACCTGCTGGGTCACAGATGAACAGTGTGAATTCACCCGAATCACCCTGAATGGGCAGTTCTTGCATCCACCCTTCAACATTATCTTGCATAACACACTGCACCCTTTTCCTGTAATCCAACAGTATCTGAACGCATGTGAAGCGTTACAGCAGCTGTCTGACATTTATCTCTTTTGTTACAGCGCAAGTCTGAATGCATGATGTCACATTGACAGATAGGCACATATAAGATAGTAAAAGAAATGATTGCTTTGACCTGCACAGCAACAACATGAGGAAAAAAAAAGGTTGGCATTTCAGGCTCTTTCACAGACCCCCTTTGTGCCTTCAGAATTGCCTCAGTGCTTCATGGCATAGATCCAGCAGGATGCTGAAAACAGTCCTGAGAGATCTGAGTCCATATTGACATGATGGGATTGTACAGTTGCTGCTGGTTTGTCTGCTGAAGAAATCAGGGGGAAAAAACAGTTTGAGATGATTTGTGACATGGTGTGTTATCCTGTTGGAAGCAGCCATCAGAAGATGGGTACACTATGGTTATAGTGGGATGACCAAATATTCCCGTTAAGCTGTGAAATTTAAACAATGTTCACTTGGTATTCATTGATACAAGGCAGGCAGGATCCATGCTTTCATATTGTTTATGCCATCCAAATGTTGTAGCAGAAATCGAGACTCAACAGACCAGGCAAGTTTTCTGTTCTTAGCTGACAGGAGTGCCACCCAGTCTGGGTGTAACGAGTGGTTGTTTGAGTTACTTTTACCTTCCTATCAAGCTAGAAGCATTCTGCTCATTGTCTCCTGACCTCTGACACCAACAAAGCATCTTCATCCAAAGAACTGCCGCTCACTGGATATTTTGTCTTTTTCAGACCATTCACTGCAAACCCTAGAGATGGTTGTATGGGAAAATCCCAGCAGATCAGCGCTTTCTGAAATACCAACAACCATGCCACAAACTCAAATCACCTTTCTTCCTCATTATGATGCTCAGTTTGAACTTTAGGTTGAACTGAAAATGTGTACATGTCTAAATGCATTGAGTTGCTGCCATGTGATTGGCTGATTTGACGTTTTTGTTAACAAGCAATTGAACAGGTGTGCAGGTGTAACAAAGTGGCCAGCGAGTGTACAACAATTCTGAAAATCAAGCTTTTCCCACATTTTTTTGGTCAGTATTGAGATCACAATTATTTAACTTTGGGGGGAAAAGTGCATTCATTCGAGAAAAAAAACATGTCTTACGAATTAAGTGTTTCCATGAACTAAACCTGCCACAGTCTCATGTGGCAAAAATTAAAGCAAGAAGTTAAGATCTTCTTAGTTTCTCTTTTATTTAAGATTAAATAATAGTTAATCAAAAACTTAAAAATGATGCCACAAAAGTGTTTTAGAAAATAATCCCATCTCAAGGCTTGACTTTAGTTGCATCACATTTCAGTGTCAGTTTTTTTGTGGTTTCTGCCTGTTGTTTTTTCTGATCCTAGAGATTAATGTGTTGAAATTTGTGATCAGTGGTTGTGTGTTGAGTTCAAATAAACTTTTTAGATTTTTTTTTCTTTCTGAATTACACTCATTTTAGTCCATTTAAATCTATCTGAAATCAGACCCAGCCTTGCTTCTTAATGAACCCTTACCAAAGAGAAAAAACATGAAACCATCTACATCATTATCAGGGCACAAGGTTTGTAGTCCATGCAGGAAATTTAGGTTACAGATGTATTCTAGGCTGTTTTTTGTTTTTTGTTATTATGGTAAGAATTTTACTTTAATAAAGTCAGGAAAACTTCCTGATTTGCTGTCTTCACTCAAGTCCCTAAAGATGCATTTCTAGGGCTTTCCTCTTAGATAATCCACTTTCTGTCATCTAATTAAGTACAGCATAGATTTATCTTAACAAGCTGTGTCCCTTCCTAATTAATCACTGTGATGACGCGACAGCTTTACCCTCCCTCTAAATATCCCCTGAAATTGCTGCACTGTTTAGTTTTCATGAATATTTCAGTGTTTTGCTCTCTGCCTGTGCACCTTGTTGCTCGGTCCTCTGGGAGTTTAAAAGCTCGCCTGCGGGGTTTTTGTTTTTATGAAGTTAGGATTTTTCAGTTTGTAGTCATGTCTGCAGTCGTATTAGCAGCCTTCCAGCTGAGGTCGTACATCATGACTGGAAAAATTCACAAAGGGAGGGGACTCAATTCCAGGACACCAGGAAGAAGAGTACAATCTAGATCTTTAGTCCAAAACTTAGGTCCAAAGTAGTAGTATTGCAAAGACTATGTAAAGTTACAGAGTGTTATCTGCTGAGATGCATAATGTGTAAAAGTTGCCAACACTCTGCTGACTCAAACACTGCAGCGCTCCAAATCTTCTCTGGGATTAACATCAGCATAAAAACTGTATGCCAGGAGCTTCATGGCATGGTTTCCATGGATGAGCAGATCCTGTAGATGTAATATGTAAGTGGCCCTGCACTTTTGTCCACATACTGTATATACTGGGGACTGACTTGTTAAATAAACGCAGGTAGTGTATTTAAAAAAAAAAAGAAAGAAAGAAAAGATTACTAAATAAAAATGAGACCAAAAGAATCCAGAACCATGATAGCGGCACCATAAGCATAATTACTGTCTAACACTTCAACACCAGTTCTCAAATTAACACATATTAAACTGTATGTAAATATCGCAGAGGTTTTGCTTTCTGCAACATTAGCAATGCAATATTGAAAAAGACTCCAAGGATCCTGCAGAAAACCCCCTGCAAGTCTCAAAACACCAATTTCTTCTCAAAGAGAAAACAAATTTTGTTGCTGCACGACCAAACAAATCAAACTGCTCCTTTAAAGATCAAGCTGTCTCTGGCTGCCGTAGATAAAACTCTGCCTCCTATAAAGTCTTTATAGAGAAAATATCAAGCATACAGTATGAAAGCTGCTTAATGTGACCTTTTGGATCTTTCCTTCATTTCTCTTTTAGCCTTCTTTTCTATTTTTAACGTTTTCTTTGATGAGTGCTTCTTTATATCTCCATATTCTATCATAAATGCACAGTGAGTTTTCGAAATGACTCTTCAGTTTCTCATTCATTTTTCTCACGACATTTTTGTATTTGTATGTCTTGGCGTATATTATTGTACTTACAAAGTTTAAACCAACTAGGGAAAAATGTTCACTTAATGAGTAGTTTGTGTCTGCAACCACACAGCTGAAACTATTCAGAGTTAACACTGTGCACATGGACCAGTGCAACAACATGAGTGGGTCATGCATTTGTTCGTTCAGCTGCTGATGTGGTGTGAGTAGCATGAATGTGGTGTGTCAACAGCGGCTATGAGAGAAAAGGTCAAGACATGATAAGAAGGTGGCAAAGATAACAGAAACCCTCCTGACCATTTCTCATTTCTGTTTTTGGGACATTTGAAATCCTGAAACCTCAGACTCTTGCTGAGAGATTCTAAGTCATCATCTTATCACAGACTTCACCTTCACCAAGAAGATGAAGCACCTCCAGAAAATCCACATGAACACAGTGTTGCAGGTTTGCTGGTGACATATTGGAGCAGTCGTGGCTGTCCAGCGTCTCTTATCAGCTTAACCATGCAGCGGATTTTCTCCCTGCAGGTTGTCATGATGTTTTGTGTGTGTGTGTTTGTCTGTAAGCTGGAAACCGTCTGTCCGTGTGATCTGAAACAAATCTGAAAATGAGATAAATGCCACTGGTGGCACGGCGCTCCCTTGCTTTTCCTGTGGGTGTGACTGAGGGTCCTTCTGCTCAGCGAAGGGTTGCTGATGCTGTGGTACTCAGGCACAAAATAGCTGGTCACTAAACACTTGGCCTCAGTGTGCTCCTGCTCAGAGGAAGAGCTGTTTTAGCACCAACTCAGTCTGCTTGAACACAGATATAGATAGATAGATAGATAGATAGATAGATAGATAGATAGATAGATAGATAATCAGTTATTAACAGTAAAAAAGGATCCAACTTGAATTTTTCTTAAATAAAGATTAGCACAATAACATCAGCTATATTTTGCCTAACAAAAAAGAAAAAGGCGAGCATAGACGTGACCCTATGAGGCCCACATATCTCTAAAGACGTTGTTAATTAGCTAAGACAAAGCAAAGCAAGTTTCATATCTCATTGAATACAACTTGACTTTAATTTTTTAAATGATAATTACTATTAAAGCCAAAAAAAGAAGATAATGGGTGTGCTGTAGGGTGAGGTTATGTCCTTTCTCTGCCCCTTGCTCGTAGCATCCAGTTTCAAAACACAAAGACTGCAACAGCCTCAAGCTCCTTTCCTTCATATTTTTACTTTCGTGTTCAGAATTTACTCTAGATCCCTAAAGTGATTATTGCACTTGAACAATACAAAGCAGCAACCAGAATTTAGTTTGGTTCATACTGTAGATATTCTCCTACTTGAGCAGCAGAAAATGTTTGGCAAACAGGAAAAAAAATGATGAATCGCCTGTCTGATAAACTCAAAAGTACCAGCACAACAGCAGAGCTAATATCTGACGAAAGTGCAGATCAGCTTTTATCAGCATCACTTGGATGAGCTCCACTGGCTGTTCCACTCCAATGCCAGATTTTCTTTGGAGTGACTGCAATTTATCTAGAAGAGAAGCTGGCCTAAAGAAAGCAATCACTACTGCCATTTTATTTTTTTATTTTTTTGTTATGTTAAATACTTAAAAGCTCAAATTTAGCTGTTAAAAGATGGGTGCTTGATTTATTTTCCTCCAACCCATCAATATATAAAATGTGAAGCTTACTAAAATGAAAAAAATCATGTTATGAAAAATGGACTGAAGAGACTCATAACCTGAGTTAACTCAGAAGACACCTCATGAGGTTCTTGAAACAGTCCAAAATGCAAAAGCCACAACACAACAGACCTGAGTCTGAATATATGAGGGTATAAGACAGACGCTGGGACAAAGACTAATTTAAGAACTATAAACAATGGGAAGACGCCACTGACTGTATAGAAAAGGGGCAATTAGGAGGAGGGAAAACACCTGGGAAACAAGGACAGCTGAAACTGATCAAGAACAATAAACAACGAAAATAAAAGACAAAAAACAAGAGACAACAGAGTACTAAACTGAAACTGGAGGTAGCGCACGGGGGGGACAGAGATGTAGACTTAACAAGAAAGAAAAGGACATGGGGGAGTCTAAAACCAATTAAGTATATTTGGTACTCAGCATGTAAACACAATATAAAAAAAAGACTAAAAACCCTAAAAAATAACCTGAAATACAAAATTTTAAGAACTATAAACAAGATACAGGAGAAAAATCCAGGGAAATTTGTACTGTGTTAGTGTAACAAGTTTTTAAGTTCACTGTCAAATAATAATAAAAAGTATTACCAAAACTAGAAACATGCTTGCAGCTAAACATGAAAAGAAGTCGTGTTTGATCAAAAAGACCTGTTTTCATTTCCTAAAACGCCTCACATAAAAGTTTCTGTAACTGAGCTTTGATGGTTTCATTTTCCTGTTATTGTTTCTTTTGCTTAAGTTCTTTTTTCTTTCTTTCCTAATTTAAATTTATGAGGGTGTCATGTAGGGCTGCTCAATTAATCGAATTTTAATCTCGATTACGATCTGGGCTTTCAACGATCATTAAAAATGACTGAGCCGATTATTAGCCCCTCCCTCGTGCTTTACTCTCGCGCTGCTCCGTGTGGCAAATCGAGCGCACCTCTCTGCATTTCGAACACGTGTCACAACAATTACCAGAGGGAAGCTCGGAAAGCTAAGCAGAAGTTATTTGGAGAGGAGAGTGACTGCTGGTTGAAAAGAGAGGTAAAAAAAACTTCAGTGGTGTGGAAACATTGTGGGTTCGCGGAGTCAGACGTGGATCAAGTAGACACAGTGTGTAAACTTTGCTACAGTGTTGTAGCTGCACCACAGAGCAACACTGCAAAGTTCACTAAACATAGATGTTTACATTTTTCATTTATTTTTTATATTGCAAACATTTGCACTGTTATCAGTATTTGACCACTATTTTATATTATTTTTTGACAATCTTTAAAGTCATTATTCAATACATTGTTATTGTTAAATATCGTCAAATAATCAAGATCTCAATTTCAGTGAAAATAATCGTGATTATCATTTTTGCCATAATCGAGCAGCCCTAGTGTCATGTCACAATTCTTGTGACCAGAAAAAAAAACATATTCTGAAAATACTTTGATTTATTAGCAACCCAGTACACAGTAACTGCAACTGAGTGCATCGCTGTTTAATTATGAGACTGGCATAATGACTTGTATCACGGCATGTTTCTTTTATGTTTACTTGAGTTTTGTGCACAAAATAAAATTTTAGTTTATCACAGCTTAAAAAAATAACTAATTTAAGCCAACAGTACAACATATGACTGCTTGCTTGAGCGTGTCACTCGCTTACTGCACTGCGCTCTTTAGCGTGCAGAAGGGAAAACGTCACCAGACGTTAAATTAATCAGAGCTTTTACACAAAGTGTTGATTTCTCTAAAGGCCAGTGTGAAAATAAATCCATTATAACGTTTTTGAAAGTTCTCCTAAGTTACAGAATCAAAACATTCTCCACAGGGACTGCACAGCTGCTGACATAATGGTTTTTGTGATGAGAAGAGGCGAGGGCGGGGAAGAAAGGAAGGACAATTACTGTTTTATTGATTAAAGTGTAATGAAAAAGGAAATCGCCTTTTGATACACACTTTTAATTTTCTCAACTCTTAAATGCTTCCATCTTGTAAACATACACTATAAAGTGCCAGATCAAATGTTCCTGCTTTGAATCTTTCCCTGCTAATGTTTGATGTCACATATTTAATATGTGGAAGAAACGCACACAGTTTGTTGGATCAAACTGTGCATTGACGTGTTGCTTGATTTTTAGATATGTATAATTTTGTTTTAGCCTAGACTGTGGGTGGATATTTATGGTCTTATGTCTTTTTTTTTTTCTTTATCTCACAGGTTGGAAGGAACAGAGGATAAGTTCAGGAACAGAGAGAGTCGTCCTGAGGATCTGCAGCTCATCGCCGAGCTCAAAGATATGGTTTCTGAGAGAGAAACTCTAGTCAAAAAACTGGTGGTAGGTATTGAGGTAAAGTCTCAACCATAAGAAGCTATAGCTATAAACATGAAGAGGAAAATGCATCCTCCCTTATTTGTTTGCACACTGAACAAAAATGATGAGTAATGCTTTCCAGATCTTATCTGATTTATAAAGAAAGCATGGATAGTGTTGTCCAGACCCACAAAATATATGTTTAACTCTCCTGAAAACTCTAGGCTAAACATTTGAATAAACCCAACAAAAAAAATGTTTGCTGTACAATTAAAAATCGCTCAGGTTGTGCTGATTTTCACAAGTTACTTTTCTAACAACACTGATTTTATACTCGTTTTTATACTATATTACTATATTTTATCTTATATTCGAGACTAAAGTGAAACACCACATGGTTTTACTACAGAACCAGCTTTGAAGTCATCTTTTGAAGCTGTTTGGAAACGGCCAGCGCATTTTAAATAATAATTAAATGACGTCCATTGCACTAATCATCTGTCTGTCACTTCTGGCCACAGGCTAGCTAATGAGCCTCATCAAAGAACCAAGAGAACACCAAAAGAGAAAAACAAGCCAGAGTGTGAGGAGAATTGAAAGCAAGCATTTAGCAAAGAACTTGTCTTACAATCAATAAAAAAAGCACTTGGTTCGTCCAATTCTAAATGGTTTCACACTTAGCTTTGACCTTTTCAGTCAGTAGTTCAGACACACAGCGTCAGATTAATTTAGTAAAGGGTGGCTAACATTAGCAGTGCTAACACCAGTGTCTTGCAGGTTACCGTTGACATGCCTGTGCAGAATCTGGGTACATTTTGCTGTGGTCGAGTAGTTATACCATGTAGTGACTGTGGCTGGGTGTTTAACATCTTATAAAATCTAACAGTTAATTGCCTTTGAATATGAACTTAATTATGAGTAAGTAGTTTAATCAAGCAGTATTTGCACTCATGACTGTCGAGGGCAGCAACATGTATTCGACTACTCATACACACACATACAGCTTAATAACTCATTACTCACAGAGTTTGACATGTTAAAAATAATGTATGGGTGAGGAGTCCTTCATAAAACGAACAGTCGGTAAATATTTGACTTAAAGAGAAGGTGCTAATTAGAATAGTGCAGGACCCAAGACAGAATCCTGAGGAACACCACAAAGTTGTTTCTCAAGAAGAGTCCGAAACCTCATGTGACAATTGAAATGTTTAAAAATAAAATAAAAGATTTCAACTCGTCCAAACTTGGAAACATGCTAAATATATTCACATGTTGGCATTCAGAACTGCTACCCTCAGAAATATGTTGGAATTAGTCTTCATTTAAACGCTGCATCACAATTTTCAGCACCATTGTCAGGCTTAGTTTCTCTCTTTCGGACAGTTTGAGACCTAATCTACTTCAGTTCATTAACATTGTGAGATTCATTGTTTTTGTCTGACACTCAGTGGTACTGAGATGGTGATTTTTATTAATCAGGTTACATTTTTAATGCTGAGGCACTATTGCTGTCTGAGTCAGCTGTGGAGTTGTCTCTGACAGTTTGGAGTGCTTGGGAGGTGAAAAGTTTATGCTAAAGTGCATAAAAGGTACCTCACAGGTGCAAAATTCTGGTGGGCAGAAGAGTTTGGTTGTGAGAATTGCTGTTTTTAAGCAGTTTTCACAAAGACATGAAACTGTAGTGTCAAGTTTGTGTGCCACTCGGAAATGTTGCCAGACAGAGCTCATTAAATGTGTGATTTTCAGTCACTCTACACTCCCCTGAGTCCTCCGCAGCCTTACTGGCTGTCAGCTAACACGATTTTCTCCTCCAGGACGATAAAAAGTTCTACCAGCTGGAACTCGTCAACAGGGAGACCAACTTCAACAAAGTGTTCACCGCCAGTCCTAATGTGGGAGTTATCAACCCGCTCATTAAGGTAGGCCCTAATATCCTGTAACACGCCACACACAGGGGCACTCTGATAAGCCTGCTCCATTATTTTACTACATAGCAAAGATGATATCCACTCCAAGTCATTTCATGTACATCCGTGCTGATCAACCAACACCATCAGTGCTGAGGTTTTAAAAAGGTACCACAGTAAATCATTTTAAGTAATACCTGTTAAGAATTACACCATTTTTGAGGTGACTGTCGTCCTTTAGCAAAGTTTACAGAGCAAGACATGAAGTTGTTTTACAGCAAAGAAAGGATCACGATGTTCCAGTAAAACTTTCAGAGTTTATGAGAGACAGTAGAAGGACAAGGGGAGAAAAAAAATCCATTTTTATCACATTTATTCTTTTCTGTAAAATGAAGGTCGTCAAGGATGGAGAAACGGACAGGAAACTGCATGAGAAACAGGAACTGTGGTGTTTCTTTCATTTCTAGATAATAGCACAGACTGAGGAGTGAGGGGGAGGCTGTCCAAGGTCTACATACCAAGATCTTGTTTGTTTGCAGCAGCTGAACCAAAGTGTCACAGTTCATATAGATTTCAATGCACCATAAAAACACCACAAAAGGAAAGGGCCTTTGGTTTTAATGAATGCAGTCAAATAAAATCAGGAAGTTTGACTGCAATAAAATTATTTTCTCTTATTACCTTTAATTAAATAAATGCTGTTTCCTGTTAGTCGCTGTGGTTCAATGTAATTATATAACTAGAGAATTTAAACCTAAAGCCAAAAGGACAATGGTGCTTTTCTGAAGCATTGATTTTGTGATCTGTTTAAAGCTGCTGAAAACAAACATTTCTGTTCTTTAAAGCACTTCTCAAAAAATCAGTATATAGGATGTTGGTTTAGCGAAATAACCAGATAAGCAAAAGCAAGCATTAATTTAGATACCAGACTCCCCCGCCCCCCAATGTTACACAATATATTGCAACAAAAGGAAAAGCTCTGTATACTATATAAGGATAATTAAATGGCACATTTTTAGAAATCATATAAATAACATTTATTTCTATTTTAATATTTGATAATTGAAACAATTTAATTTAGACCTTTCCCTCAGCTTGTGTAAAAAAGGTTCAATAAATACCTTAAAATCAATTGTTTATTAGAGACTTGGTTTTTCTTTCCTTCCTGTCACACCGGCATCGTATTTTCTCTTTTTACTGGATTTATGACGACCATCTTGTAGTTGTCAAGGGTGTGGTCAGAGGGGGGGCATGGGGTGGCACAGGCCCCACTAAAAATACAATTAACTCCACTGGATGAAAGTATGGATGGGACCAGTGGTTCAAATATAGCATAGTGCATTTACTCAAGCACTGTACTGAAGTTTGATTGATTGATTTATTGATTGATTGATTGAATCTTTATTTTGAACATGTTGAATAAGTACAACAAAATAGAATTAAAAGAGACAAATGAACAAAGCAAAACAAAAGGAAAACGAGCAACCACAACTCCAAATAACGTTCATGTTCAAAAAGGTAAATATAAATGGCCTGTATTTATATAGCGCTTTTCTAGTCCCTAAGGACCCCAAAGCGCTTTACATATCCAGTCATCCACCCATTCACGCACACATTCACACACTGGTGATGGCAAGCTACATTGTAGCCACAGCCACCCTGGGGCGCACTGACAGAGGCGAGGCTGCCGGACACTGGCGCCACCGGGCCCTCTGACCACCACCACCAGTAGGCAACGGGTGAAGTGTCTTTCCCAAGGACACAACGACCGAGACTGTCCAAGCCGGGGCTCGAACCGGCAACCTTCCGATTACAAGGCGAACTCCCAACTCTTGAGCCACGATCGCCGGAGCAGGAAGAAGCATAAACTTATTTAATCCCACCCCTTTTCCACTATCTAGTATCAATAGACTACAGAAATACCTCCTTGCAATTACATTATATGTTATGTGTAATTTTTTATTTTTTTTATTTATACACATATATGTTTCTATCTATCCATACATACGTATATACACACATACGCACATATACACATTTTCAATAACCCCATTAACACCTCAAGGATACACAACATATATATATATATATATATATATATATATATTAGAGATGGACCGATCCGATATTACGTATCGGTATCGGTCCGATACTGACCTAAATTACTGGATCGGATATCGGAGAAAAATAAAAAATGTAATCCGATCCATTAAATATCACGAAAGCACCTCACAAAACTTGCAACACGATGTAACTCACCTCAGAACGTTAGCACGTCGGAGCAGTGGCTGTGGCATGCGGGACCTGTCGTGGTGTGGATAGCATTTGGAGCTTCGCTAGCAACCCGGCATTTCATCTCCGACAAAGTTATCCCCGAGAGAAGTAAAGCAAGTGTGTAAGTCCATCTCTGAATGTTTGTAAAGCATTCCTGCGTTAAGCTTAACAAACGACTGCCTCTCCTGCTGCTACTTCAATCGTGAAACTGATCAGCTGATCGGCTTTTCTGTCGCGAGTCCGTCTCTCTTGTTTGTTTTTGGTCCACTTTGCACCAGAAAGAGGAAACCAGCGGCTGAACAACAGCAGCACGTTTAAGCTTGATCAGCTGTTGTTAGAATTTATTTAATATTACTTTCTACTCGAGGATCTTTTTCTACGTAGCTGACGCTGGTAACTGTGCAGGGGCGGATCTAGCAAAGTTTAGCCAGGGGGGCCGATAGGGCATGAACAGGGAAAAGGGGGCACAAAGACATACTTTTCTTTCTTATTCTCATTTAAAATGTCGAGCTTTTAATAAATAATTATCTGACACCCAAAGTTTTAATTTGATGTAAAATGAATAGAAGTCAATTACTGTATATAGTGACTATTAAGTCTAATATATATACCCTAGTAAGCTATAGTACTTTTTACTTTGGGAAGGTACCATCTGTGCAGTCTGCAATTTTGTTGAAGAAAGATGTTGAATCTATTTAATATTTCTTGAAAAATAATTGATTTCTGTGCATTTTTTTTTCACACTGCATCAAATTAAGGTTGATTACGTCGATTAAGCATCATGAGGTGGCGCGTGAGGGGTGGTTCCCTATTTTTTATTTATTTATTTTTGTTGTTGCTGGGAGTTGGAACCCTATTAGTTAGGTTGCTTAATATTTACGCTAAGTACTCTTTAAAATACCAGAATAGGGAGGATGGTGTAGGTCTAAGTTTATTAGATTGATCAGTATTGCTGAACTATGAAATATTTTTTTTGTACACAGGTATAACAGAATAGCTTTAGTGTAGTTGTTGTTTTAAACTTGAGTATGAACTTGCAGACTTGCAAAATGCAGCAAGATATTTTAAAAAACAGTTTTGTTGATTAAAAGACACTATATCGGATTCATATCGGTATCGGCAGATATCCAAATTTATGATATCGGTATCGGTATCGGACATAAAAAAGTGGTATCGTGCCATCTCTAATATATATATATATATATATATACCCATACCAACATACCCGTGCACGCGCACACACATGAAAATATTAGACAAGAACAGCCTATAAAATCTCTACCTTTTCCCTGTACCCTGTAAAAACCATATCCTTAAACCGCTTTTTAAACTGCGCCATGCTCGGACATTGCTTCATATCTTTACTTAGTCTGTTCCACAGCTTCACTCCACACACAGAGATGCAAAAACTTTTTAATGTTGTACGGATACGAGGATGTTTTAAATTTAATTCCCCCCTCAAATTGTATCCCCGTTCCCTTTTAGAAAACATTTTTAGAATATTCAGCTTAATGTACTACATCTGCTTCAGTAATGCATCTTTATGATGATGCCAAAAATCACTCCTAGTGTTTTCTAATCCAGACTGTATACTGAATATATTTCAGATCAAATATTCTGATTTTCTGTGGGCCCTTTGTTCTTTGTTCTTGGTGTCCCATGTGATAACACTCCCAGACATATGGTGGTTGCCGTGGTGATTTAAATCAATTAGTGCTTCTACAATAAGAATAGCAGCTCATTTTTCTCTTTGACCGATGTCTAAAGAAGCTCCTTTGAAATTAATACTCTTTTCTTTGTTACATTGCATTAAGAATTAAATTGATATTTTAAAGTAAATAGTGTGCCGACCTTTTCCTTTTGTGGCAAAAAAGTACAAAAGAGCAGAAAATTAAAAGGTTTAGAACAAGATTGACATTCTCATGCAGGACTTCATAGCTCGTAGCAGGAAACAGGTTCAGAAGATGTTTCTGGTTAACAGAATGTCTCATTGTCATGTGTGTCTGAGCTGAATGGTTCCCACTGCATGATTTAACTGTTGACACGATCTCAGGTACAACTTTGACCTGTGACGCGTTGTTTTCTTTGCAAACCCTTTCTCTGATCATGTCTTTGTGTGTATAAATGTGCCACCCGATTTGACTGGTCTTCTTTTCTTCAGCCTTCCTTTGCTTTCAAAGCCATTTGTTAGTGTGAGATGTTTCCCGCTTTTACACATCTCTTCTCATCTGAACTTTCATTCTGCTCAGAGTGACTGGTGCTTTAAGACTGTGACTGAGCAATGCCGGTCTTCAGACTGATCCATTCACTCTGCTTCGATCAGCATTTGAATATTATTAAGTTAGCACGCTGCTCTTTCCTGTCTCTCATTGGCTGGACTGTTACAGCTTCCAGAGCTCTCCCTGTACTCCATTCGCCCTTTTTATCCTTTCATTACTTCCTAAGTTTTTATTATTATTTTGTTTTAAACTTCCCTTTTGCTCCTTTTTGACCCCCGTGCCCCTCCTTTTTCTTTTTTTTTCTTTTTTTTTTCTCCTGTGTAGCAAAAGAGAAAGAATGAGAAAACAGCAGCCAGCAGATTGAGCAGCTCTCCTAATGTCAGGGCTCTGGAGGGAGCAGGTATGGGCATGGGCTTGGTGGGTACAGGGAGCGGCCAGCCCCCACAACCACCACCCCCGCCCCCAACCCCGCCCAGTCGCCTAGAGCCTATCCCCAACTCCCCCCTCCATCACCTTGAGCTCAACTCCAACAAACCTCTTGCCCCGCTGACCCCTCCCACCGAACCCAAGAAATTCATGAGGTGAGACCTTTTCAGCCCCGACTAACAGCAGCGCATTAATTATCCAATCACAGGCCTCAGAAGCACTTTTACTGAAGTGAGTCGTGGCCAGAGGTAAACATTCAAATATATAATATCTTTATTTTAGATTTTAAAACAAACAACAGAACTTGGTTCTTCTTCTCTACAGATGTTTTGTTTTATTATACTCATTCTTTCTTGCCAAGTGTGGCACTTTCATAAACCATAAGAAGCATGAAATCATTGTCAGCTATAGCTGCAGATTCTAAAAAAAGAAGCTTTCAGAAGCTCTGTGCTGTGATCAACTGTTCGCTGATTCCCAACCTTGTTGATTGCTGGTGCCATGTTGAGCTTTCCCCTCTGCAGTTTGTTGACAGTTGTAGAAGCAAGATGTGGAACCTGAGTTTAAGACAAAAAAGGCAGAAAAACGCTGCTTGTTTTTAGATCATTACTTTGGTTTTTTGGCTTAAATATCAGCTGTTGCTACTTGATTTTCTCAGTTTTTGTTATTAGTTTAATCAAGATAACACACTGGTTAAACTGCCAGGTGTTGCTTCCACTTGACTCGGTTTGGAACAAGATTAAAATATATGTATTTAGCAGGTGCTAGAGCTGCAACAAAATTAGTCATCACATAATCAGGCAGTTATTTTAAAGATTTGGCGTTAGGTGATTGGTGGATACTATGGTATTCTCCAGATACAGTGATGTTAGATTGTTTAAATGCAAAGACATTAAAGGTGACACAGAAAAACAAACTCAACCAAGGTTTAGTCAACATATTATAATTTTTTCCTTGGAAATGAATAAAACCTTTCTATTCACAACAGCTGTATAACCTTGAGGAGGTGCTTTATATTCCAAGGCAAAGGCCCTAAAATATTAAATTGAAATCCTCAACAATGAGACAGTCCCATACTATAAAAAATCATTAGGAAGTAGAACCAGGCATCGTATACATGTTTCAGACATTCAGGGTGAACTGGCATTATAGTACATAGTATTAACTGATGAGATAAAAACTGCTGCATGGCTCGTTGCATTCAAGGTGTTATGGTGTTACATTAAGCGGTCACTCCCAACTCCAACCAAGGGGGTGTTCTTGTTTCACTAATGCTGTCCCTAGCAAAGTACTATCTAGAGCCACATCAGGTTTTATCGTCCTGATGGAGTGCTTGTGTGAGATTTATGTTATACTGCAGGTTGGAAGCTAGCATAAAGCTCTTACACTTTTCTGCGATAAATTCATCCCAAATAGAAAAAGGACTGTTAGAGACAACTGAGAGAGTCAGGCAAGGGCTATTTTTTTGAAAACCAAGTTTAATCCTACTACTTTAAACCACTGGGGAAAAAAACAATAGAAAAAACTGTTTAATGCATGGTTGATGTAATGTTTTTGGCTTTTAAAGTAACCAGGGCTACTTTTTAAAAGCTAATTTTAAGCTAATAAGCTAACAGACATGCTACTGTTTGCAGCTTACAGTAGAGCAAACCAGGTTCAATCAAATCCTCACCACTTTGTTTTTCTTGATTTAGATTTTTAAGTGGAAATAATGTCCAAACTATTTAACTATGGATTGTAGATAGTTTTACATCAAAGACATCTAGAGCCTAAACGTCTGGAGTACCCTAAGTCATATAAATGCTAAGCTATGACGACAGTTTGGTCCTTTCATACTTTTTGGTGATAATAACCGTTAATAGTTTTTGATAACAGCCTCTCTCCTCGGGGTTAGGGTTTGGCGAACAGTTAATCAAAAAGACTTGTAGATGATTTTCTGCCTCCTTTCAGGGCCTGAGGTTTTTACTGTTTATATCACAAACCAGCTGACCCTGAGTCGACATTAAAGGACACGACTACTTTCTGCTGCAGCACGTTTGAACTCAGAGGCATTGGCAGCTCTTTAAATAGAAGTGAATAATATGGAAAGGGCAACATAAACACAAGAGTCCCGTGTGCGACTGAAGCTTCAAAGAATGGCCTTGGAATGCAAAAGGGGCATGTTTTTACTTTTGATTTCTTTTCTTTCCCATCAGTCCGAACATGTTGCTGTCTGAACTGTGTGCATGCTGAATGTTCTTTTTTTTTTGGTTTTGTTTTCTCTTCTTTTCAGTTCAGGACGTTTACACTACCTGTTGTTATTATCCACTGTGTCTTTTTTGTCGTTGTTTTGTGTCACACTGTGACGTTTCTTTCTTCATCCTCACCATCATCTAAATTTCAGCATGTTGCACTTTTACTCGACTCGAAATGGGCTCGACCGTTTTTGTAAAAAGTAAATAAACGTTTTTTTTAATGCAGACTTGTATTGAAGTAGATATTGTCTTTTGCTATTATGGACCGTCTCCCTCTGTGTGTGGTGGTGTCTTATTTTGATCCTGCTCTACTCTACGCTCCAGTAAACGCTGCTTTGGTGGCTGTGACGAACTGTGTGAACTGATATGATGATAAATTATGCAACATGCTTCTCACATGAATACATGCAGTGTGTATGCGTGTGAGGGGTGGCGGGATGAGGGGGGGGGGGGTGTAGTTGCATGTAGGTTTACAGCATGTGTGTGAGTGGTTTCTTTCCTTTGTGCTGCATGTTGTACTGCCGAGTAAGACGCAGTGGCTGCTTTGCAAAAGCTTGGGACAAACCTCTGTTGATTTAAAATGCTTGCACAAGCACACACGCATTATTATTCCTCATTGCCAGAGCTGTACCCTAACACACATTCTAACATGCACAACAAAGTAAGGCGATGACAGTATGAGGTCAGGTGTTAGAGGCTTTGAAATGTTTTCAGACTATAGTACAATTTATCTCTGCTCTCACTCTTCACACTCTTTGTTCTTAACAAACAGTTTGAGTGATGGTAAACATTTTCCTTACACTTGAGCGATTTGCTATGCTGGCCTCTTTAAATCAATAAGTCGTTACGTGTTTAACCCTGATAAACGTTATTCAAATAGACTTCAGTTTGTATAGAAGAAGTAAGTCAGACATCAGAGCAGTAAAGAGTAGTTATTAGACTGCAGCTTGCACCCGTTTTGGCTGAAGGAGATATCTTTGTGCCTACAAACATCCAGAACATTCATAACAAAGATCTGTTTAATAGGAAAATATAGAACGCAATATGTATAACAGCCTGTTAATGGTGTTAAATTGGGTATGTTTAAGTCCCAGACTAATCCTAATCTAATCCTAAATTCAAGATGACTAACTCAAAGTTACGTGTTTTAGGTTAATGACCCTAAATTTTGGGGTATGGACAGCAAAAACCCCAAACAAATAAAATAAAAACAAGCTTCATAGACGCGTATCAGACAGACAACAAGAAAGTCAGGAGTAAGCTGCATATAAATGTAGGAGAATTAGAGGGATTAGAAACAGTTGAGGAATAAGAAACAGCTGAAAGGAATCAAGACGATCATGTCGACAGGAACTAAAGAGAAAAACACCAGAAGAAAAAACAAAATATCAAGTATCATGCACCAAAAACACAATAATATAAATCAAAATCTGAAATACAAAACTCTGCAACAATAATAATCCTCATTTACCAGAGCCAACGAGACGCCAAGCCAGTTCAATGACTCTCTAAAACAAGGCATTTTAGACCCCTCCCCCTTCAAGGCCCGCTTTCTTCTCAATGGCTGCCCCTCAAAAACAGAAAGTTTAAACAGAACGTGGGTGCAGCTTCTGTGCTCACAGCCAGATTTGACCATATTAGTAATCTGTTGACATCATACAGATTCAAGAATAGAAAAAAAAATAGCTGAATGAACCTTTAGAGCAGACTGAAGTCTCAGCTTTTGGCTCTCACATAAGCTGATCTTATTATCTTTATAAAAATAAAGATAAGCTGTCTTCAGGTAGCTGTTCTAACGTGTGCATTTACTCATACAGTCCTGGGATTCTTTAAAGCTGTTTAAAAGGCCTAAAATATCATAGTATATTAAAAGGTCATGGCCAGCAATGTCACCTTACAGCAAGACCCTGAACTGGATAAGTGGAACAAAATGGATGGATGGATCGTAAAAAGTATAGTAAAAAAAATTATATTTTAAATTAAATAGTTTTGATATAAACATATAGATAAGTAAACAAAGTGCAAACAATGCAAATTGAAGTAATCTACATCAGCGGTCCCCAACCTTTTTTGCGCCACGCACCGGTTTATGCCCGACAATATTTTCACGGACCGGCCTTTAAGGTGTCGCGGATAAATACAACAAAATAAAACTAGTGAAAAGACCCAGGAAAACCGAGTAAACGATAAAAACGATAACAAAATAACGCTGAAAACTGATAAAAACCCTGAAAACCATACATTTCACACCTGAGCCTCAACTCTCGCGGCCCGGTACCAAACGACTCACGGACCGGTACCGGTCCGAGGCCCGGGGGTTGGGGACCGCTGATCTACATGATTGAAATGTACAACTGAAAGACCAAATCTTAAACACTTGAGCTGCAGATGATATGACTGCACCTTGATCCCTTAAAAAATAAGGTAGGCAGGTGAAGTGCACACATTTGTAAAAGCCTGCTGAGTTTCTAGCCCTCTGTTTCCCCCTCAATGTCCAGTATTTGTGCAAATGCAAAGAGAGGCCACATCCTCTCTCTGCTGTCACGTACAGTGGATAGACTCCCTCCTTCAATCTGATACGCTCCTCTCGCTCTTCTTACTTCTTCCTCTGACCTTGATTCATCTTCTCATGCTCTGCCAATCTCTTTTCATCTCCTCTCCATCGTATTTCCTGCCCTGCTCCTGCAAGTCATCCAGCTTCTCTGCTCACGGTTTCATGCCACCACATTTCACCTCTCTTTTCTCCTTTTCTTCTTGCGAACAGAAAGCTGCACTTCCTGCATCAAAGCTTCCTGAAAATTATCTTTAAAATCCTCTGATCGCCTCGTGATTCTGTCAGTCAGTGCACACACTGAGAATACAGACTCTGAGGGTGTTTAATATGAGATGACCGTGAGCACAAATTATACATTAACATGAATATTTTATGAATTTGTGGTAAAACAGAACGCCTTGAGTCTGCACTGTGACTGTGCGCAGCATAAACAAGATTTATTAGGCTAAGCAAATATAAGGGAGGTCTTTTTGGGAGAAAGTAAAATAACAAAAAAATACCCTCGTAAAATTTTAGCATCGCCCCGGGGTTATGGGACTGTTTGTTTAAGAAGTAGCCCATTAAGAAACAGAAGTGGCTCCGATAGGTGTTTGTTTTTAATAGATGCACACACTAATTAGTTCAAACTTTGGGGAACAGTGTGTTTCCCCTCTGAGGACGTGAGTCAGGAAGGAACTGCAGCTTGATTAGATCATATAAATTCCAGCCGCGATTGGCATTCTCCTGGAAAAGAATAGACTTTAAATCATTGGATAATGCCAATTTAAAGTAATTTAGTGTTATAGAGTTACCTGCTGAGGAAACTAACCTCTTAAAGTATTTTAACACACATATACTCACCAAGCTCAGCCCATCAGTGCTCTTTTAAAATGTGACAAAGACAATATAAAAGATGCACAAAGCTTAAGAATCTGAAAAGTTGAGCTTAATCCCCAAGTTGTTTCAGCGGGAATCCTACACCAAAACCTGCCCCTCATTTTAAAAAAAAGCTATTAAACATCGAATCGACGCAACCCACAGCTTGTGATTGGCCTGTTCAGTCCCATCGGTTCATTTTGTGCATTTCTGGCTACTGTTTTGCAGCAGTTTTGAATTTATCAGTGAGAGAGTAACAAAAAATAAATAGTATAAAGAATAATTCAATGTTAAGGTCATACTGGAAATGATGTTAACCTTGTTTTGTGAACTGTGGTCAATATTAGAGTCAGAGAGGAGGCTTTTTAATCACAATGATTAATAAGCATTAGCGTAAACAACTTTAGGCTTCTTTAATCGGACTTTACTAGCCAATGGGTGATGCCACAGTGGCTACACCCATCCTTTATAATGTGAACACAGCCGTAGGATTAAAATGCATCGCAGGGCGGTAGAAACATTGGAAGTGCTTCAGAGACACAAAAATAGGAAGAAGCAAATGTTGTGACATTTTCATAGAAAGTGCATTACATGACAGTTTGTGCGTTTCACAGACAGTTACCCTGTTACTTCTAGGGTTAGATTTTCCTTCTTAATGGTCCATCACAATTTCGTGTTCACAAAGCAACACAAAGGGTGCTTTGGGCTTTTTATTTTTTGTTAAACTCAAATACTTCCAAAGAATTCAGAATTTAACGTCTACACCATATCTTGCATAAACACTCATCCACACAATTACTAATATTATAGATGCAGAGCTGTGTCCAAACTCCTGTGTGAAACTTTGATTTCAAGACAAATAATTGTATCTTTTAAAAAACAAAGGCTTCAGAGCTTTGAATCAGATTTTTCAGCTTCCACTGAAGAGAGGCTGCTCAACTGAATCTGTACTTCCCTTTAAGATGCGGAAGAAAACAGAGACACACAAAAACCTCCAATTCAGTCCAATAGCTGTTTGAAGTTTAAAAGTATTACAGTTTCAGAATGTAGTTTTAACTTTGGTGCCTAGTTTTCAAATATGGTGTAGTAGCCATACAATAACAGGCAGTGAAGTGGGGAAGCATCACGTTGTTGTTTTTTCATCCAGACAAGCATGAATAGGTAAAAAAAAAAGATGCAAAAGCCATTTTCATTTCTCGTTATTTGCTTCAAAAAATGGTTTTTGTTTGTTACTGATCTATGAATCATTCAAGCATAAAAAACCATCAACTCAGAATCAGAAACTTTATTGTCATTGTCACGAGAACAACGAAATTAAGAATGGTCCCCGATCATTGCATCATCCCTAGCAATATCAAAATATAAATAAAACAATACAATTCAATAAATAAATAAAAAAAACTCAAGAGATAAACCAGTGTGTGCACATGACAAGCAAAGAACCCATTTTAAATTGTGTCTTTAGACACTTTGTTACTAGTAGCCTGTCACTAAAATACATAATTGTTCCCTTTCTTTATATTTCTTTTAATGAATCTATAAAATGCCCAAAAAATAACAGTTTGCCAAACATTACAAAATTTCGTTTTGCATGACAGTGATCCCACTGCAGTCAAAGCAATCCTGGATAGAACAACATAATAAACTCTATCGGTCATGGACTGGCCTCCCCTGAGCCCAGATCTCTACATTATTGAAGCATCTAAAGGCAAATAACATCCAAAAAAATAGCTTTTAAGGTCTATCAGAAAATCTTATTCAGACAGGATGAAATTGTTCCATTTTTGTAACTATTTTCAGCTGTTTTGAGGCTCTAGTGATGATTTACTGCAGCAGCATCGTGATATGATTTTTTGAGGAGCCAAATTAAACCGTTCTCATGGTGATGAGGGACGGCGCTGCTACAGCCATGTGTTTTTAACAGTTTTGCTAAACGGGGAATACTCTTTAAAAGATCTATTCACTTCAAAGGACTGTGTGAACTTCACTAAACCTTTACTTAGAGATAAAACATTGCGCGTGGTTACTTTCCAAAGGCTGCACAGGAGAGTAGTCATTCAATCAGCTGTAATGGAGAGCGGAGAAGGACAAACACTGGCGTGGCTCATCTTGAATCTTGTGGTTATGCTGCCCCCTGTGGACAGAAAAGAAAATTACACATTCAAACGCTCAGATTTCAAACTTAAATCACACAAAAACACCAGTGGAGTGTGGAAAAAGGTCAAAACCCCAGTTACATTTTCTCAAAGCATCAGAGGTAGACACACAAACAGCTAAATTAACAGTAATATTAATGATTATTGATTCATGATAGTAAAAAAGTTTAGCTGGTCTGTCTGAGGAGAAACAGAATTCCCCCTTATCTTTCTGTCTAAATAATTTTATTTTCTAAAAACAAACATGTAAACGACAATCTGCCACTGCAGTGAAAATAACACACATAAAAACACACGTAGTATTGGACACAGCAGGAGAAGTCAGGATCAGGCGACACAACAACCAATAGGAAGGAGGGAATGTGGTAACTAAAGAACTGGCTGAACTCATCTGTTACATCACTGGTTACAATGAAGACATGTGCACAGGCGGGCATCCCGTTACATGTAGGGTTAGATCGGCTTTGGTAATGCTCCCTCACTAGCTCATGTTCACAAACTAACACAGAGGCTGCTTTGGGCTATTTATTGTAATAGTTAGGAAAATACGTCCAAAATTAACATCTACACCGTGTCTCGCATGAACCTCCACAAAACCACACAGTCACTGATGTTTTAGATGCAGAGCTCAGTTTGATTTATTTCAGTATTTAGACCGGACGAAGTACTAAAACAAACATCTTCCACACAGTTGTTAATGTGTGTCCCCCGCTCTTTCTGCATGTTAATATCAACAGAGTGTGAATGTTTGTTTTTGATTTTGGAGGCAAAAAAGGAAAAAGGTTTTTAGCTTTGGATCAGATTGTGGAGCTTCGCTGGAGGAAGGCCGCTCAGCTGAACCTATATTTTCCTGAGAGATGAAAGCATTAGAGCATCATTTTCTTTTCAATCAGAAAGTCATCATTTGAGGCTAAAGTTGGATTATTATAAAAACACATCGACTTTCGGTGTGAAAAAATCGGAGAGCGTTAAAGTGAAGCTTGTGCTTTTCACCCCTTTATGTTTAAGACTAAACGAGCTGAGCGATCAGCCTCTCACTTCTCTTTCCTTAACTTTCTGTTTGTGTGTGTCCGTCCTGAAGCCCTCCTGAAACAAAGGACTCTGCCATCGACTCCCCGGACGCTCAGCGCCAGGAGTGGTTCGCCCAATACTTTTCCTTTTGATCGACCACAGACCTGCAAACACAACGATTCAGCATGTCAACCGAACTTTTAAAAAAAAGAAAAAGAAAAAGAAAAAACCGATGAAAAAAAACAAACAAAAAACTGGAAAAAATCTTCAAACTATTTGTTATTTATCGTCATTGATCGGTTCGGGGATCAATCCACTTTGGAATCAGTCGACCGAAACTGTAAATCCTGGTTTGAGAATCGCTTCTCCTCGACGTGTCGATCAAACGCACAGAACCTGATGTCGCTGATTTCCACTTCTGGGAGAAACGCCACGATTTTCCACTTCCTGCCGTTGACCGAGACCAAAGTGAATTGAACCCGACCGCGACATCAAATGTCATCGCTCCGATCTGATTTGATTGTTTGATTCTCTCTGATTGTTTCACTGTGGAGGAGTTTCTCTCGTAGTACAGTGACAATGATCATCCGTATGTTTGATGTTTATTTCATTCCTTTACTCTTCGACTTATTTTGCAGTTTCTTGGAACTAGAATAAAATATGAGTGGTGCATTTTCATGCTGCTAATTGCCATTGTTGGACTACAGTAAGAACTATATATAAAGAATTATACGGTAGGTAATTGTGCTCTCTTTGTACGTGGGCCCCACTGCATACAGCATCTTAGACTAGGAGGGCTGATCTAAGACCAGTTCGCCTCCTCATTTATGGTGACATTAACTTCGGACCTGATCCTAGATCAGTTACACTTCTCTGGCGTGCTCCGTGAATACAGGCTCTGATTTTAGGACGGCACCATCATGGCGAGTTTGTTACAGCTGCATAGAAGTTTCAGCCGATTTTGGTAGAATATTAAAACCTGTTTGTATGGTCGTCTGTCTCAACACAGATATAATGATGTCTCACCAATTTTAAAATCAAAAATAGCATATTTTATATTTATATTATAATGTGTATGCTTAATAAATTATTATTGTGACATTTACTGGCGTTTGCTTGTCTTTTTTTAATGAACTGGTGATTTGTGGGGGTTTTTTCCATTATTGAAGTTAACTTATTTTGTTATGAGGTATAAAAAAAAGAAAACAAAAGCTTTTAGTTTTTGTTGAATTAATACAGGAGTGAGGGGAAACAGATGGAAAAGCAGAGGAAGAGACGGTACTCTAAATACACAGGGCTGATTGGGGTGAAAGGAAGAGAGGCGAGGAGTCGAGGCAACGAGTTATAAAGCGAATGAGACATCCTCAGTTCAGAGCTTCATTTTAACGACATGTCAGTTCAATGTGACGTGTGGAACGACTGCTTCATTAAGAGCTTGTGCTGCACTGGGGCAGAAGGTTTGCGCATCTTAAATAACTCACTATGAACAACACAGCTGTCAACAACACACCCGCGAGTGTTTATCCTGCTCCTCCTGGAGCCCACCCTCACACCCTTACACTGTGCTCCAAAGCCTAGACACAGATTTATCCTAACATGTATGCATTGCGTTGTTTGGTCTAACAACACAACACACTCCCTCATGCTGGGGGCAGGACTCTACAGACAAATACTTTTCAGTAGAAATTAAAAGTAGACGTAAAGGTTGTCTTGAACACTGTTGTGCTCACTGGAGATATGAGATCACATCATCAGCAGAGCAGCTTTATGGGCTTTATGATGCAGCTATGCCAAACATCGCTTTAAAATGAGACTGTTCATCAAAAACTTCCCAACAGTCAGTAGAAGTAGCTACTGTCCTCCTGTGCTCCCAAATCTACTTAGTTATTTAAAATCATTTATTACTTAAACATGTTTCTATGAATTTTGTTTTTGGCAGCTTGAATTTCTGCTAAATTGATCAAATCACAGGAGGCTTTACTATTTACAGAAGTAATTGACACAATTTACGTGAGCTCATCTGCAGACAGTTGTATATGCATTTGAAATTTGATGGACAAATAAATGGGATAAGGTGAAGGAAGAACACATTCTTATATGTATACAGATAAAATGGTTTGTAGTGTTTTTATAAATATATATTTATGATGAGTAGGATTATGATTTATGTTTAGAGAGAAGAAAGAAGGTGAAAATAAAGTGGAAAAATAAGAAATATAAGGTGTGGTAGAAAAGGGGAAAAATCTGTGGTGTTTACCCAGCTGTTTCCTTGTTAATGCAATCATAAATACCATAGAATCTTACATATACCAAACGAACAGGCTGCTACACTATGGAGTCTTAACAGTGACCGCTAGAGGGCGGTAGTGCTGCTCATAACACGTTATTAACAGTTTGACCCGGAAAATAAACAGAGCATGAGTTCCTGTCCGGGCTAAAGATGGCGGCGTCAGGAGCCGGGTCTCCCGGCCGGCTGGTCCAGTACGTAGTGGTCCGCTCGGATCTGGTTCATAAACTGTCCTGGCCCCTGGGGGCCGTGATAACTCAGGCCTGCCACGCCGCTACCGCCGCCATCCACCTGCACTACGGAGATCCGGACACACAGCGCTACCTGTCCGAGCTGGACTCCATGCACAAGGTGGTGCTGGGGGTAAGACAGCCGTGCCAAACTCTGTTCAGAAATTCGCTACTTTAGCTTCTTGGAGCATATTGCGGGTTCATCGCCCGATACAGATTAAATACGGAGATGTTATAAGTCGACATTCTTATTTGAAATCAGCAGCAGCAGTAAATTTCTATATAATATCGATTTATGGCTATTATTCACAGTCATTGCTTCTCTAGCAGCATTTAAAACCCTTCATTTTAACAAATAATAATATCAGAGTGATCAAGCTGAGCGCCGAATTAAAAGACCAGTCCTACACATTACGATACGGTGATAAATTATGCGCTAGCAGATACATTTTCCCTGTAATTCATTAGACTTTTAAAGTCTGTAATTTCAAGTAGAAGTTCGCAATAAGAGATTTTTCTCCTCAGAAGCAGGGCTGTCAAACACAGAGGCCAAAGCCAGTGAAAGGTCCACTTCGGCCCAATAGGAGGCTTTACAGTGTGTTGTGTTATTATTAACTTCTCCCAGTTTTTCAATTAAAATATATATTTTTTTAAATTGCACTTCACTTTTAAAAGAAGTGTCAGAGTGCTGATTTATTCCCTATAAACATAATATGATATTACATTTTTAAGAGACTGGCAAGGGGTGTCTTTCATTTTGCCTGTTTTCAGCTTTCAAGATGTTCCCCTTTACATTTAAAAGGAAAGCATTGTGCTGGTGTATTACTCTTAACAGCTGTTGTCTATTGTTTTTACTGGGCTGCTTTATTAAACCCACCAAAGCCTGTTAGGACAAACAAAGTGGTGCATATAGAAATAGATGTACTGTCTCAGCCTCTTGTTTGGACAGACCTGCAGTGTTTTGTTCCCAGAACTCTGTCCTTCATTGCAGGAATCTGTTGCAGTCATCAGTGAGAGTATGCTTTTTTTGTCTCCAGGCTCCAGACGAGGCTGCCCTCTCTGGTCTGTCTGAGTCTCTGACGCAGGCTGGTGTCTCCCACAAGCTTTGGATCGAACAGCCTGAGAACATCCCCACGTGTTTAGCCCTGAAGCCGTATCCAAAAGAGACTGTCCAGCCACTGATGCGCAAGTTCAAACTCTTCAAATGACTTCCCCTCCAAACACCGCCGCCTCGCTGAGACACTCTCCATCCGGACACTCGTTTTTATTTTAAATTGCAGTCTGCAAAATGGACAGTGGGCACTGCACCCTTTTCTGTCCAGAATTAAAATCTGAAATACTGTCTGCTAATCTGGGTTTATTTGTTCTGATGTTTTACAAAATACAAAAGCTGTGTTCATTCGTTTGTGATGTAAAAGCAAAATGAGACGCCAACAAAAGTCCCTTATCTCACCCCCAGCTGGTTCTCATTGCTCATCTAAATAAACCATTCCTGTTTAATGCAGTGTAACTCAGGTGTATGTTATCATATTGTGAATCCTCTGTTTGAAGATGAAATTTATGCCGCTATACTGATGAGTGTGGATTTACATGCCTGCACTGTTTTATAACTGGAGCTCTTGCCAGCTGATGTTTCACCGGAAGATTTGAACAATATTTATCTGTTTTACACTCTTTTATCTAAATTCATGTCACAACTGGAGCCCATCCCAGATGTTACCGGGTAAAAGTCAGAGTCCTCAAGTCACCAAAGAGCCTGGGATTTAAAAAAGAAACAGAAGAAGAAAGAATCCAAGAATTTAAATTTATCTCATCTGCTTAATCTATAAACTGACCTAACAGCTGGCCAAGTTATCAGCTCACATTTAATGAGCCGATAAGGTTCAGAGTGTGTGTCCAATCACACTTTACTTCTATGAGGCCCTGCACTACCTGTTCATTGTTAATGAGTCATTGTAGCAAGATTAAGCAACTCTGAATCAACCTCTCTGTACACACTGCAGGTCAGTTTATTTCTCTTGCAGTTATTTGATTGATTAAATATGAGAAAGTAGCAACAAGTGCTTTCATAATTTCCTGGAGCCGTCTCATAATATCATAGAATTTCCTTTAATCGTTTAAAAACGATCTGAAAGCCTGTTTCTTCTTGGCCTGAGTTTTAATCTGTTTATTTCAGTCTAATGGATACCAGAAACAAAAACATATGAAACTAAATAAAAATGACCATTTCAGGTAAGTTGTTTTAATATGAATTCGATTTTTTGATTGTTTTTTCCCCCATAATCAGTCACTTGCATTTTATAATAAACACATTGAATAACTTGGAACCTCACACAGAAATAAATGCAAGCATAAAGTTTTTTTTTAAAAAAGAAATTAATATAAATTTTCTCTATAAAATTGTCCCACAAAGCCTGGCTTCTTTTAAAATGATTATTATTATTACTGGAAATCACAAATGAGATCCAGCAAATCTTGACACACAAAGCTGAAGCTTTAAAAAGGACTCTCAGAAATTTGCCCTTTTTTCTTGTAAATTTGTAATATTTTACCACTGAATTTGAGATTTCTTTTCTCAGAAATGTGAATCTTTTGATTGTAGATTTTTTTTCTATACATTTAGATTTTTTCTGACATTTTTGTTATAAATTTGAAAAAAACAACTATATTTTTCTTGTTTGTTTTAGTTGTTTTTATGTTCTATACTAAGTAAGAAATTAAGTAAATGTCTGCTGCCTTTAGATTTATACGTTACTTCAAAGCTGTCTGTAAAGTTTCATCAGCCAGTGTGCTGCCAAACGCTGACAGTGAACTCCATGCTGACCGTCTCGCCCAGTGTAACCAAGTGTTGGTCAAGTTACTTAAAAATAGTAATTAGTTACTAATTACCGATTACTTCTCCAAGAAAGTAATCCAGTTACTTATCGATTGCCTATTTTCAAAAGTAATTAATTACTTTATTACTTAGTTTCTTCCCTTCCAGAGTGTACAGTGGACGCTAATGTTTTTGTAACTGTTTACCGAATCAAACTCAAAGTAATGTCAGTACACACTTAAAACGCTGCGTGGTCGTACTCTCTCCTGCACTCCATATTATGCATCGTTGATCTGCACAGGTGTCTGTTGCTGCCACGGACGTCGCACACTCATACATCATTTGAGACACTCTCGCAAGCAAAATCACGGTTTAGTAACGCAGTAACACAGCGTGCTTACAGGAAAGTAACAGTAATCCAATTACTTTACTCATTACTTCAAAAAAGTAATCAGATTATGTGTTACTGCCCATCTCTGGTGACGAATAAGAGCCAAACCTCATGGATGACAAAAGAGAAAAAGAACACTTGAGCCTTGGACACTGTAGACTCCTCACCTGAAAACTGCAGAAATTAAAATGTAAAAAAAATTTATATTTACATCAAGTAATTTCTCATTTTGAATACGCTCCTGTTTCTTATCCCACGTCTGTTTACTGTTTTTCCAACCTGCAGAAGTAGACGATGGACCTAATAACATCCCCGTAATAACATCAATAGAACATCATTAGAAAATGAACTTCAACCATTTTTAAAAAGTAATTAAAATATTTTTATCTGATACAGGCAATGCAGAAACTGAGCAGCTGCAGGACAGTTAATAGCTACCGCTAACCGTCCACCTCTGACCCTGTACACAATGTACAGTTCAAACTTAGCGTTTTCACTCATAAAGTACATGTAGAAGTGGTCAGAAGCTCACAATAACTCTTAACTGAGTCACTCTGACAATAAACTAGAGGTCTGAGAGAAACCAAAAGTTGCTGCAGAGCCTCTCAGCTGCTCTTTTTGCTGTTGTGTTAACACAAACTTCAGATGTTTGTGATGTTCATAAACATACGCTTTCTCTCGCGTGCAGTTTTATCCAAAAAGACTCAGAAATAATTCATGCTAGCGCCGCACTGTCAGTTGTTTTTATTTATGCTTCACTGAGAGGCTATCAAGCTTGACACTGGATATTTTAGGAACCTGTTTTCTTTCCTAACAGGGATCTCAGCCATGACGTTAAAAAAAAGGAAGAATAACTTGGAATCGAGCCGACTGCGAGCACAGCAGTAGTAAATTAACTGTAGATCATTTACATTATAAACTTGGGCTGTAAATGCATAACAAAAATGGTTTTAATCCAGGCGTGACTCATCTTCAGATTTCACCACTACTTTCAGGCACGCTGTAAAGAGGCATTTAACAGGCATTATTACATTTGAAAAAGGCAATAAAAGACAGATAAACAACAATAAATCCCACGTCTAGAACTCCATGTGTCCAAACGCCTGCTTTCATAACTCATAACCTTGAACTCTGAAGTAAAAGCACTCTGAAGTATGCGAGTGACCAATCAACATATTACACACAATGTAATTACTTCAGTGTATTTCCCAGAATATGCTGCCTTAAACACGCTACTGTAATTTTATCATAACATCCAGAGTTCAAAGGAGCGGCAGGATGACAGGCACACTTAACAGATGAGTGTTGTGCTGCTGCGTTAGTTTATAGAGATGAGGATATACGCTATATTTATAAATTTGGCCTCAGTGGTTTCCAAAACTTGCCAGAAAACAGCAGAAGATGAACTGCGAGCTCTGACAGAGCAAAGTCCGTGCACGTCTCTGTGACAGTGTTTTCATGTGAGTGGAAACGAAAGCAAAATAATGATCAGCATTTATATAAAATTAAGTTAAAGATGCCAAATGACAAATCAGATCTGCTTCTGCAGATGCTTACAGTGATTTTTCACTTGTTGGGCAACTCCATCATCTGGTTCAAATGAACCAAAAACAGAAGCGGTGCTGAAGGGGGGTTGGGGTGGCATCGACCCATACATATTACTGAACGTGTACGCAGTGTGTTGTGTTCCTGTTGCACTTTTAGTGACCAGTGGAGTCCAGATTGGAAATGCAGTTTGCTGATAAGCTCAATGATAACAAAGAAAACGTGTCGCTGTTTTCCAGCAACATTTACGATCAGTTATTGATTAGTGGAGCTCAAATAAGTGATTAACTTTGTATGGCTCCTTCACTAAAATGCTGTTTTCTAACTTTTATTTTATATATTTGAGAGTTTTTTGTCACATAGTGTTTATTTCTTCTTGACTGTCAGCTTTTATCTCAGTATTTCTTTTGGTAATTTTTTTTAAGAAATTGACCTGATTTTACCCTTTACATATATCTCTTAAATTTACCATTTTTTCATACATTTGCCTGTTTTTTTCCCTGTAAATGTGTGAAAAATACTGTCAATTTGTAAAGTTTTTTTTCTTATGATAAATTTAACTGCCTAATTTATTTATTTATTCTTTTCTAAATCTGACTTTTTTTTTTTATAGTAAATCTGTTTGCAGATTTTTTTTCTTCCTCCCATCATTGCCAAATGCTTGCTGAGGGGACTGTCTGTTCATTGGGTCTTTCTCTGTACAGTATAAAACACCTTCAGATTACTTTTTCTTTTGCTGAAACGGTGCTTTATGAGTAAACTGTTAAGTACAGTTTTAATGTACCTGTATTTTAAGTAATTTGACACCTTTCTACTTCAACTACACCCAATTTTGGATGCAGATATGGTTCTTGGTACTGTATACAGTACATACCAACTTTAGTTACCTATTATTTGTATAACTCCACTAATACACTGAATTGGTGAAGTTATATTATTAAAATAAAACCGTATATCGGTATATAAGAAATTCATAATTAATTTCAAAACAATTAGAGTGATGTACATACTGATAAATCAAAATATAGGATTCACTAAAATTGCATGTATGAATCTGAATAAAGACTGTTAAACTTTAACTACATTTTGATGATAAAACTTTAGCATTTTCACCAATTTTTTTTTTTCACCTTTGAGGGTTATCAGGAAAGGTGGAAGAGAGCAGGGGAAGGGCAAAATTCCCAGCTTGTAGCATAGTGGTCACCTCCTTAACCTGGAGAGTTATACTGGTGTACGTACAAAGTATTTAATGTACTACTTTCTGTAAACACAGCACAGAGCTGCACATGAACCTGAAAATCAATGACATCCATCAGTCAGTCCATCGAACCAGATCCGACTCATCTCTTTGCCATGATGACTGCTTGAGAATCCTGACAGGTACCAATCTGCAGATCTATCTCACACTCCAGCTTTCCATCACTTGTGACTCCCAGATTCCATGACGCTTGAACTCTCTCGCCTTGGTGCAGCTTTCTGTAGGAGACCCAATGTTTTCTACCTGCCCTTCCCAAACCATGTTTTCTTGAAAACGCCCCGGCGAGATATATGACACATCAGGGATTTTGCACAGTGCGTGTACGGCATCTGGATTTAGGAGGCCTAATAGTTTCCAGAAAGCATCAGTGCTCACCCTCCTCCAGTCACTCGGTGCGGTGTGGCTAAATACACGCTGTATGTCTGCACATTCACCCTGACACATGCGACACATTAATCACATGTAATCAACAGTCGGGTCTCCCCTCTGTCAGCACTGTGGAAGCGTCTGCCCGCTGCCCTCGGCGTGAGCGCGCCTCGACGCTCCGCGCGCACGAGCAGCCCTGTTTGTTTGTGTTGAGCGATTGGAAATGGCGGAGAGCAGAGACCAAAGCGATAACTCGGGCTAGCAAAAGCAAGTGCGCCGTCATTGAAACGCAGAAACCTTTCGCAAGTGGTTCTCGGAGTTACTTACGGTTTGCTGCTGCTGACGGGACACAAGTCGCACGCGAGGTGAGCGGATTTTCGGAGCGAGGTTTGGATTTAGCGGAGCTACTTAGCTGGCTAAGCTAACCGTGCTAGCAACCTGGCGTTAGCTGGCTCAGAGTGGTGTGTGTGTGATTTTAAGCACGCAGGCTTGTTTGTCAACATAAGCTGACGTTAAATTGATAGCGAGCCAGCTAACATACAACTCCCCCGGTCACCCATCTTAACCTGAGTGTGTTTATAACATGGTGGCCACAGTTAAGCGCAGATTTATCTGTGCAAAGTGAGAGTGGATAAAAAAGTCAGACATCTGACCATCCTGGTCGCCAGCAAGCTGCAAGTTAAGCTGGTCAGCCAAGTTAGCTAACTGGCTTGCTTTGCACACAGTCTAAACTGACTCTTTTGTTTGCCTGGGAATTAATCAGCCAGCGTGAAGCAAGGTCTCAGTGTTTGCAAGCTGAACGGACGGCTGAACAGGTAAGCATCGCCGTGAATGCATGACATGTCATCCCTACAAACCCTGACTCAAGTGGCTGCAGCAGCGCAGGGTGCGCTCAGGGCCTCCAAACTTGCCTGACTCATTTTTGGTTTTTCCACATAACGTTACTAAATTTCACAGACACCATCTTCTCAGCGGGATTTATAACGTGCAAGGCTCCGCGGAGCTTTTTCTTTCACTCCTTTTCCCCTCCTCCTTCACTCCCCCGCCACCTGCAAAGAAACGAGATCAGGCAGGTCTTATGTAATATGGTAGAGCCGGCCTCAAGGTGTCGCTATGGTTCATTCAGGCCAGATTCACAAATCAGCGTGGCTTACAGGCTTTGATGGTGGGCGTGTCCGACAATTGGCGGTATCCATTGTCATAGCAGCAGCACTTAGCCAGGCTAGCTGCGTGTTAGCATAGACAATATAAACATGTCTGCCTGTCACGGCAGTTCGTGAAATAGTCACAGCCCTTTAATCCACTGACTTTTTGTTTCTGGCTATGAACTTTCCTTGGACTCGTGTCACGTTAGTGAGCACGAAATCCACGTTTTCCAGAGGGAATAAGTCCACATATGGAGGCTGTTGGAAGAGGGTTGGTGGTGGAGTTGATCATTTTGGCCTTATACTTGATCTCTGTTTACACATTTGCTTTGCAAACAGAGGTTGGTGGTTGAATTCCAGCTGTGGACACAAATGGATTGTGTCAGGAAAAGCAGTCTGTTTAAAGTTGTGCCAAATGAAATGTGGTACTGTGAACTGTACTGTTAGGTAAATTATAATAATTTTCAATTATAACGCAGCTATTGCTCTGTTTTCAGGGGTGAATGTGGAAGGTATACATGCTGCAGACATGAGCAAATGTGCAAATTTGTGTGACTGAATATGAGGAAACTTTTTCTCACTATTTAGCTTGCATTCTTTCCGATGACCAACAGGGGATGACTTCTTTTCTTGTCTGCCATATATCTGCATGTCCTCCTTCTGTACATCTATGAATCTTCTCTTTGCTCTTGTCCAAAACTCTGTCTACACTGTGGTAGAACAGTTTGCTTCCGTTTTACCTGGTCTACTGCATGCACAATATTCCTACTTTCCTGCTATCCATCATATCAGCCAGGTCTCACCCTTTAAGTGTAAGGACTGTGACTGATACAGTCCCTACTCTTACTTCCACACTCCTGCTTTTCCTTCTCTCTTGCTGCCTCCTAACATGCCTTCCCCCTCTATTCTCCCTTTGTTTTTAGCCAACAGCAGCACAGTTTTCACTGGCATTGCGTTGGCCAACAGCACCGGAGGTGGTTGTTGTTAACCCTGGGACCCAACCGATCCGTCATGACAATCTTATTCTTGATGGTCCATGTGTTTAATTGAGAAATAATTTTACACCAGAGGCTTTTCCTGATATATTCCTCCTCATTAATCTGGCCTTGGGACCAGCAGTAGGAGTACACTGGCTTGTGCCAGTGTCAGGTTTCAAGGTTTCAACAGGGGAGTGACTGGTTTCCAAATGACTTATAAATGTTAATGTTTATATAGAAGTTTAAATGCCTTGAGTTCCCTTGCTCTGTGACCTCAGTAAGCACTTTACTGGTAAACTTCCTTGGTTCGGTTGCTTGTTTCATATTGACTAAAATAAGTTAATTTTATACTTTATAGTCAAATAAAGAGTCAGAAAATAGGATTGTATTCTCAGTGGCGAGTGCATCACAGTCATATCCACCCCTTGCTGTTCATGTCAGGTTTCAAAACATCAACGTGTCGACATGACATTCATCATAGGATTTCACTAACCTGTGGATGGGCCCATATTTATACTTTCAATGCTTGTTATGCTTGTTTCTATGCTTGATCGACTTCTCATTCATTTTGATTGCCTGAAACATGTGCCAGTACTTGAAAAGTTTAACTAAATGAGCACTGAAGCCTGAAGCCTTTGTTTACCTGTAACTTGTGCCTTGAATCTTGTGCAGAACCTCAAAGTGTCTATAATGTCGGTTATAGCTGTGTGGTGTCATCAGGTGCAATTTCAAAAATGTGTGTAACAGCTAGTAATTTAGGTTACTCTTGCATGTATTTGTGTTGTAGTTGGTCCTTTGTGTTAAACCAAGTGTTTAAGTCAAAAGACTAGCAGTGAAAACTGTTCTCTTCAGCTGTTTGATGTGCTTTTCATATGTAGTTTTAAATCATTGATGTTGTTCTTCCCCTTCATTGTAAACTCCATCAACTTTTTCGCCAGTCAGCGTCTTACCTGTGCTTATTGTTACAACATGCAAATAGACATGCACTATAATTCCACTTCAGAGTACAGCTTAACCCAATATTATGTGGCACAAGGCTGAGAACTTAAACTCTTTGGAGTTCGGTTTCATGTGGAGCTCTTGTGAGATCATGAGGATGAATAGGGTCCTATGGAGCTGTAGCCCAAAAAATGTAAATTTAATGAAGCAAACATTTTTTGTGAAATACTTTCCTTAAATACTAGGGATGTCACAACACCATGAGCTGCTTCACAGCATCCAGTATTTTGGTTTCAGACATGAAGTGAGAAGCAGAGAATTTCCCCTTCAACCAGCTGCTTTCTATACACACATGGTCTGTTGTAGTTTAACTGCCTTTAACTAATTCTGGCTTTTAGTTATTGTTTGGACAATGATGCCATTGATGGAGTGTGTCCTGTCGTAAATCCTTAACTGACCAGTCATCATGCATATAATCAATTCTAGTGTTTTTCGGGAAAAAACAAAGGTCATAAGTGTTGTTTTATTTTGGTTTGGACACATTATCAGTACTCTGTGGGGGTGTTTTTTTTCTAGAAGCACGTGTAAATGATTAGTTTACCTATTTAGCTCCTTATACTCCTTGCAAGATGATCCCTGCTGTGCCTCCAGCTGAACTGAAGCCAGTTTCTGTACTTATTAATTAACCCTTTACAGCCGATCGGAGCGGGCACGCTCTGTTTTGCGTAACTATTTTTAAATCCCGGTAGCTCTGCAACCAAGTAAGCTAGCGCAATAATTTTTTTTGCATATGAAACTGGAGGAGTTGTACTTACATCTTATGCCATCAGCTTGTCCTAGGTCACAGTTTCCTTCCACATATAGCTTTGCAAAAACTGCATAAAAATCACTTGCAGCAACAAAAACATGATATTCCAGAAACACGCTTCGCCGATCCATCAGCTGTTTGTAACACTTCCTACGTCCATCAGCGCGAACTATCACATGACCGCATGACCTGCCCGAAACCGGAAGTGACGTCATTTTGCGGAAATGTAGTTTTTTACGATCGGGGCCTTATGAGCTTGTGTTTTATTTGTTATGTGTTTTAAAAAGTTATGTTTGACTTTATGACTTTCTGTGTCGTTTCTGGGATGCTTAAGACTCATATTGCACTGCTGGAAATAGTTTATTTTGATGCATATGCTGTTATTTTGCAAATTTGCACTATAATATTTATTTTCGTTTTTCCTGCAGTATATAAAAATTGGTGTATTTCAAAAATAAAACTATGAAGACACTCAAAATAAATTTCCTGTGGTGGGAAACTAGTTTGTGTAACTTTTTTGTATTTACAGTTTTGAGGGATAAGCCTCTTAAATTTCTCTAACTAGAAATATATGTTAAAAAAACAAAAACGATTTTCAATTTTTTTGTAGTTTATTGCACTTTTTTGCAATTTATGTAATTACTATGCACCTAATGCAGACATATTATTAAAATTTGGACTATAATGGTTGTATTGATGTATAGCAACTTGAAATGCTCCCAAAAATGGCTCCACAGCATGTAAAAATATAATATAAGCTCTGGCGAACTTGGTTCTATGGTAGGTCTTAAAGGGTTAATGGGATTGGAATGTCATTTGGAAATGAGATCGCACATAAGTATGAATCGAGATCGCGATTTTCTAACGATTAATCGTGCAGCCCTAGTTAGGGTTATGCGCACCATTGTGAGCAGAGGTGCGCATTTGGAAATTGAATTGGCAGTCTTTGACTTCCTCGCCTCTGTCAGTGCACCCCAGGGTGGCTGTGGCTACAATGTAGCTTGCCATCATCAGTGTGTGATTGTGTGTGGATGACTGGATATGTAAAGTGCTTTGGGGTCCTTAGGGACTAGTAAAGCGCTATATAAATACAGGCCATTTACCATTTACCATTCCATACACTTGACTACAAAGCAAAAACATTTCAGCTAAAAATATAGATTTTAAGTAGCTTCAAACATAATATGATGCTTAATGGGGGGAAATACTGCCAAGTTGATATATTCTACAAGGGGTCAGCTGTACATTGAACTCTAATTCAAACTGATCCTTGGGATGCTGCAGGTTTGTCTTCATGGGCACAGCTTCACACTTGCTTGAAATTTAATTATGATCAAAATACAAAGAGTTAATTATTGTGATGTATTTCCACTAAACTTGTTCCCAGAATTGTCTCTGATTATTCCAATTTTCACCAAAGTTTCACGCATTTCCAGGCATTCACAGTTTCACACGGGGAGCTGTGATATGATGCTGCATTTATATCGTGTTTAATCTGTTTGGATGTTGTTAACACCCCTAGTAAAAAACTGAAGGCAGCTTGTTTGATAGTTATTTATTTTCAAATGGATATTCTTACGGTGAATAAACCTTAAGGCTAAGCTGATGTTGCTGATCATTTACTGATTACCTTAAATATTAGGATTACAATAGGCTGCTCATAAATTCTATTTGAGCTTTATTAATACTTTGAAATTTGACCTTTTATTGCAATGGTAACTGACAAATGGTGTTTAAACAGTCATCTAAATTGTGCCTTAAGAGTTCTGTCTTTGATATGTAAACAGAAGTCTGTGATAAGAGGGCTGAATTGGGCTTTGCTCCTTGAGTGTAAATCTGTTTTACATGCAGGGGAGGCAATGGATATTTCCATAGATCCCAAGTTAACAAGTTAAAGTTTTCCAGTTGACTGTTTTCAGACACAAAATGCAAGAAAATGCAAAGCAGCTGCCGTGACTCAAGGGCTTATTATGCATAGGCTTTAAGAATTAAGCTGTTTTTTTTCTTGTAGCCTGAGATCTTATGCTTACCAAGGTGTATTTGTCAGATTACTTTTCTCCAAATCCTAAAATAATATCTTTGTAAGCTTTTGCAGGTATTTTTAGGGGAAAATCATTTGATTTTTCTTATCATGCATGGAGCAATTGACTACTTTGTTTTTGCTTGAGTGTGCTCAGTGATAGCTGCTAATCTGTTTGTGTAGTACGTGTAGTATTGCTGCTGCAGACTTTGTCTTGTTCTAAGTGAAAGCATTGTAACTGTGCTTCATTTGACCGAGATGTAGCCCACATAAGTATACGGAGTTCAGCGTAGGCCTCAGTTATTCAGCTCGAGGTCTCTGAGTGTGGCACCAGCATGGCAGCACATTAAGCCCAACAAGATTGTCAAAACAAAACGAGGCTGGAAGTAGCGAATTTCACTATTATTGTTTTGCAGCGTTTAAGAAAAACAAACAAAAAACATCAAAACTAATATTTAAATAATGGATAGACTTTGTTTACAGCTTAGAGGCAGCGAAAAGATATAGATAATAACCACTGTTTTTCCTGGTTTAAAGAGAACCTCTTTTTGGTGACATATAAGCTCAGTTGGTCATACAGTAAACGTACAGTAAAGGCAATCGATGAGAGTTACTTGTTTAACAGAAGTCTATGGATTTTCCTGCCCATTAGATAAACAGCCCAGTCATCCACACCTTTATAGGGGACATGAAACGCTGTACATATAAAGGCTAATTTACACCATTGAGCTCTGCTCTTAAAAACTGTTTTAAAAACATGTTTCGTGCCATCTTCTGTCAGTATGGAACATGTGTCATGTGCTTGGTTGGTTGCAGCTAATAGACTTAGATTAGTTTATTATAGCTACCTAGAGACAGCATTGATACTGAAGAGGAAAATAACGACACTAAAATTAAAAATCAGTTTAAGGGGATCGCATTTGTGCTGCCCCAGACTGCAGCAATGAGTTTTATGTACTGTCCACTGTTCTGTCTGTCTCTGTAGCAGTAAGTGGCTGTTTGGCTAGCTGCATTTAAATGGGAAAATCTAGCTATGTTGGGGTTTTTAAAGCACTTAATATGAACGGTGTGGAGGAGAGCCTGTTTGAGCCAGGTGACATGCCAAAGCATGGCATCAGGTCAGATGTTAAAATACAAAGTACAAATGCCCTGAAGTCTGTAAGATGTGGTAGTTCATAAGAGAAAATGTTTCTTTGCAGTTTTGAGCTATTTGACTGGAGATTTATTATCATAATACTGCAATTTGTTGACTTTTTTGAGGGTTGCTTTGTTTTACTTTCAGAGTGGCAGGGATCAGGTTGAAATGGTCCATTGGGGCGTATTTTGCCTATGTGTTCGTGAGTGCATGTGTTTATTGATACTGGGATGCCTGTGAGTCATGCAGTTGTATTGTATTACCTGGTCTGAACTTCTTAAATCTGGTCTACACATACACTCCATATTCTGGTAATTATAAACAAACTGAAACTAATAAACACATGCATAGGGCTGGGCCATATCATACCGTTCACGGTAATACCGGTGTAATGTTGGGCAACGATAAGAAAATGAAATATGGCCATAGAATATGGGTAAAACGCGCATGCGCAGTGCCTTTGTTTTCATACGCACATGGCGGCGACGCAGAATGAGAAGGGCGAAAGCGAATTGTTGAATGAAACTGATGAACCAGAATTGGTTTGTAAAAATGCTGCAACTTCAGTGGTGTGGAACTGGTTTGGCTTTCGTCCGTCAGATACACAACAAAGCACTATTTCTGGTAGCGCATGCTAGCGGACTGTCGTTATTACCGTTTTTTGGAAAATACGACACACTTAAAATCAATCCTTTGATTTTTCTGAAAATCAACAGTGCCCCTTATAATCCCATGTGCCTTATGTATGAATTCTGGTTGTGTTTACTGACCTCGAAACGATTTTATGTCGTACACGGCACTCGAAAATCTGTCAAATGTTTTAGTACGACTTTGCTAAGCTATGAAACCGCACCACTTGATGGATTGTCGGAGCATTACAGCTATCGTAGGCAGGAGCCTCGCGGAGTGATACGTACTGTGCTTCAACATAACATTACCGTATTGTGTGTGTATAACCTCTTTTTAAGTTTTGTGGATATCATACATGGTTATGCTGAGGATATGTCGGCCAATTTCCACTAGAAATGCCTTTTGGTTAAACCTTCAGCAAGGAGTTTGCATTTGCACTGTTAATTTTGTATATAACTTTAATGCACATAAAAAAGCTGCTTGTTTAAGTGAAAATACATTGATGGGTTTTTTTTGTTTTTTTTTTGCACTAATAAAGTTATATCGTGATAAATATTTTTGGTCATATCGCTCTGCTCTACACATGCACTGAGAGTAGAAAACTCATCCAAAGAAGCGAACTGGAACTCAGCTGAAAAGAATACATGAAAAGTAAATAAAACATGGACAAACACAATTATTAGATCTCTGCCGTGCGGTGATATACCAAAAGCTCAGTAATTACATTTGAAAGAGAGACTTAATGTAAACTGTAGATGTGTAAGCAGCTGATTTTACAAGAGGATAATCATATGCATTTAATACCGTTTTTCAGTTCCATTATTACGTTATGGCACAAGCAATGAAGCCTACCTAAGGATGAGCTACGTTTGAGGCATATTGTTGGGAGTGGGATCCCTCCTCCTCCTCCACACTCAGCTCTGCGTCTGTATGGAGAACAAGCAGCCATTTTAGCACTCAGCAGTGCTGCAGCCTGCCTGCCACTGTCACAGCTTTCTTCCTCTAATTAATGCTGTTTGTTTTGAAGCCCCCAGGATACCTGCAGCCAACCTGAGAAAATGCCACAGTGTGCTTTCACTTTGGGTCACATAGAAAACAATGCCTGATGATGATTGGTCTCTGTTGAGAGAGATCAGTGAGGGTCACCTGACTGCCACACTGATCTTATGGCTCAGCGTGTACATTAGTCAGTGTTTAGTGGTGTCATAAAGCTGCAGATTGGAACAGAAGTCTCTGACTGAATCTTGTTTGTGCATTTCCATAAAATTTGCACATAAACCATATTTAGCTGCTTTGATGAATAATGTGTAGTTTAATGGATGATTCAGTTCAGTCTTCTTTACTTTGTCCGTCTTTGTGTTTAACACAAAATCAGACAGAGAGTACTGACATTTAATTAGGTATACTCCTGTTCCTATTCAGCCTTGGCTTTGAGTACCTGTCAGAGTGTCAATCTGATACCAGTGTTTAGTTAATAAACTGTATTCCTCGCTGTCAGGAAGAGACGTGGGCGAACTGGGAAAACTTTCCTAACTTTGATAAATAAAAGTGAGAATTAATTACAAACAAAAATATTAATTTACTGAACCTATGTTAAGTAGTAGAATAAATTTCATGTTTTCCATCCGTCCATTTCCTTTTCTGTAAGATTTATGTAATAGATTTGATTCAGGGTCACGTTGGGGCCGGAGTCGATCCCAGCTGTGATGGTGCAAGGGGCAGGGTACACGGTAAACAGGTCACCAATCTGGACTAATACACAGACAGACAACCACGCCAATGGCTAATTTAGAATCACCAACTAACCTAACCCCATGCATGTCTTTGAACTGTGGGAGGAAGCCAGAGTACTCAGAGAACCCGCACAGTCACAGGGGAGAACATGCAAACTCCCTTAAACTGAAAGGCCTCAGGCTGGGTTAAAACCCAGGGCCTTCTTGCTATGAGGCACTCGGACATCTTTTAGTAAAGCAAAACTCAGTATTGTAGTTTTTCTACATAGTAACCACACAGTTACTGAATTTTAAAATGTATTTTTAAAGTACAGCAAATGTCTGTAGGTGCATGCAGCAGTTAAGACAGACCCAGGTGGTAGTGGGCTGCTGGATTTTAGTGAAGGTGTTCATATCTTCCTGAGGAGGCATTGTAATAACGTCCTCTGTCTAGCACCATCATTGAATTGCATTTTTTAATTTAACTGTACTGGCATTCCCATCAACCACTGTGCTTTGTGGTAAGAGCTAATTACCAAATGCCAACACACCCATGACATACATGATAATTTAATAACACGATATTAAACCAGCTTGACACTGTAGCTGCCAACATCAATTATTTCTGACAGCATTTTCATTGTGAGAATGGGATGTTTGCATTTCATCAAAGTACGACTGTGCTTTCACAGAACCCCAAAAGCTTTATATAGACTCCTGGTCAAAGTAGAGCAATTTAAAAGTAACCAGTAAAATCTTGCTGTAGATTGTACTGGTTACTTTTCTGTAACCAGTTTATCTTTCTACTGTGTGACTTAGTGCGGTGACTAAATAAGTCATCAGAGAACTACACTGTAGCGAATGGGAGGCCAGTGTAGTTCTGTGATGACTTGTTTAGTCACCGCACTAAGTCACACAGTTAAAAGATAAACTTGGAAGTCACTGCTACTACAGGGTATCTTTAAACCCTTTATCTCCTTCATATCCCCGACCAATTTAGAGTCACAGATTAACCCAGCTTTTATGTTTTTGGACTATGAGAGGACGCCAGAATACACGGAAACCCACGCATACACAGAAAGACCCTAACTGACCAGGAAGCTTGCGAGCCTTCAGCGATAAACAGCACACTACAGATGCAATTGAATCATTACAGGCTTTTGCATTCATTTTTGCTACAAAGCTTGCTTTTTTTGTTTGTTTCAAATCAAGCACATCCTTTTTCTTTACAGGGATTAGATTTCCTCCAGAGAGCTCTCACTCAACAAGATGGGCTGGTATTTATAATATACTTTTGAGCCATTTGAGCACACAAAGCGCTTTCTTACTACAAGTGTCATTCACTCCTTCATACAAGTGCTCTTTTTCCTCCTCCGCCGTAAAAGGCTGATGGCGGATGAGTTGGCGGCATGGACACAAGAACAAGGCAACATAGGAGTTTGAAATTGACACCATAGGTGTATTTACTAAAATTCTTGTGAGTTTGACTCTCAGTGACCTTGACTGCAAGGTTATTGGTCAAGTTTTATGAAATTCTTGTGAATCCCATAGCCCGAGAATGTGGTGATGTACGATTTTCAAATTGATAATGTATTTGTGTCTACTAGGAGGCTGAGGGCTAGCACAGGAGGTGGCCAGTATATTGTTCTATGCTTAAGCACTTTCAGCTTAATATTCACAAACTAACTCCAATAAAAGCATCAGGATTAACTGGTTGTTTGAAATAGTTTTTTTGAGCTTTAACCCGAGATTCTGGCATTTCTGACAAAATATATTTATATTTAAAAATCGATTCAGGATTTTAATGAATCGATATTGCTTTATTCAAGCTAAAATTGATTTTAGTCTGAAAATTGATTATTAAAACTCTCCCCTATAGGGTACTAATGCTTGTTTCTCTTCTTCTACATCACAGACGTTAAACCAGCTTTAGATTGTGACTTGGAGTGGCTACAACTTTGATCAGGTTGCTTAAATGTTTTTCATCTCTGAAAACTGTAAATATTTATGAAGCTATGAGTGCTCAAAATTGACAGGGAAACAAAACAAATCTGAACAACTTTGTGTACTTTAATGACCTGCAACTAAAAAAAGAAAAAAGGGATTTTTGGGGGTCAGAACTTTTTTTCCCCCCCCCTAAGATTTATAACTTCAGTTTATGTTGAATAACCCTCATCCCAAAACATAACTGCATGACATTAAACTCTTCTCCCTGCGGCCAGTTGCAGTAAAAAAACCTATTATAGCGCTTCAGTTCTTTCTCAGTTCTTGCTTTTGTGTGCTTAAGAAATGTGTACATATCCATTTGATACGAGAAAGCAGCAGTGGATAAAAATGTATTATGTTGTCGGCAGAGTTCCAGTTCGCATCTTGAGGTTTCTTGTTTATTTATTTCAGGTACTGCATTGTTGGCGTTAATCGCTTACTGAGGTGTGAGATCTACATTTCCAGTCAAGTTTCAGCATGCAGTATGAGAGCCTTGGTTTACATACTCCATGCAGGTTGTTGTTATTACACAACAGAGCTTGTGGATAAAATAAACTTCTTTTCAGAGCACGTTTCAGATCATCTATCAAATTATGCAATGGGACGTGCAGGAGATTTCGTTTCTGCAAAACTGCAACAGATGGGCTGTTGGTGTAGTCTGTGGTTTGTCCCTGAAGTCTGGCGCTCTGAGTCATTGTGAGGCGGCAACACACACACAGGCACAAACCTACGTACATACATACATACATGTGTACTGTATTCAGCTGCTGCTGTGGCTAAAACAGAAACCAATGGCCTACATTCTCGCCTGAGGGGGGGGGGGAGGCTTGAGCAGCAGACAGTGAGAATTTGAGGGGTGGGAGGGAGTGAAGGAGAAAGGAACCGAGCACATACAGGAAGAAATTAATAGTGTAGGTGAGAAAATAGAGTGACGAGAGTAGTAGTGGCGAGCAATTTAACAGTCGAGCCCTAATGGCCCAGTTTTTCTGGACAAGGTCAGGCTACAATAAAAAGAGTCACCCAACAGTTTTTTCCTTGTGGATTGATTTGAGTGGATCCGAGTTGGTGTTTTCTGATGACAACTGTTTGAGTGGCAATGCTGGAAGCAGAGAAAGTGAGCAGCTTTTTTTCTCAGGTACGTTAGCGTGTCTGGAGGACACCGTTGGTAATTCACCTAACAGTTGCGGGTTTCTCACCTTAGACGTGAAGCAAACAGTGTGTAATGAACATATGGGTGTTTAAACACCTCTTGTGAAGTGAAGCATGAAGGTGTCCATGTGCCTGGGTTTTAAATGGCCTTGTTTTGAGAGACTGCCAAACGTTTTTAATCAAGAAGTTCACTTGGTAATTTAAGTTAGGACTTAGGTTTGCCTCAAGGCGGAGAAATGCTTTAACCCTTTCTGCGAGTAAAATGACCAAAGTGGGGCTCTACTTGTGCTTAGCAAACTTGTACTGTTTAGAATAGATAATAAAAATAGTTAATAGATAATGCAAAAGAAAGAGTATTACTATCTCTATTCAACACGATTTTCATGCCATATGCTGTGGGTTTAGAAGGGATCTATTCATCTATTGTTCATCTACAAAGAAATCCGGACCAGCGAGGTTACTGTTAGACAGTCTGTTCGATTGGCGTCCTCTTATGTGATTGTAAATGAACAGTACCTTTCCAGCTTTAACATGCACCCACTATTGGAGTGCTTTCCACTCTTCATAACATTTTCTGTTTATGTGCGCTAAACAGAAAACTCTGTGGTGCAGGTACTAACTGTTGTGCTGCAGCTTTTTTGCCCACTTTATGACTAAAGTGACTGGCACTGTTCACTTTTCTAATGCTCTGATTACTTCTCTCACTCACTTCCCACAACAAACCAACTAAGTCAGACTGAGTGACTCACAAACGGATGTAAGGCTACAGTTGCTTTTTTTGAGTGAAGCACTTCAGACTAATTGTGGGAAACTGCTGTGGATTTTTTATTTTTTTTTGTTACCGTTGAGCAATTTAAAAAATTTCTTTTATTATTATTATTATTATTTTTCGTCTGCACCTTTCTATTTCTGATCTACTGATACCTGCTATGTATAAAATGCTCCACCGCGTCCTCACAGGTGAGTCTGCAGTTTGTGGCTGGCCAGCAGTTTGCTGCTTTAGTTTAGCTTTGTGATGTTTACTGTACAAACCGATGACTGCAAGTGTTGTTTGTTTGTTTGTACTAATTAGGGAAGTCATTTTAAAAACTGTTTACATCATTAGAGACGGCATTTAAGGTTAATAAAATGAACTGTAGTGGGGCATGCTCATTAATGTCATGTTGATCGTGGGTCTTTGTTTCAGTGTCAGGAAGCTTGAAGCTGATTTTTTACATAATTAGATAATCAAAGAATTTACAAGTGATATTATTTTCCAACTAATATTACAAGTGGAAAAAGATTCAGTCTGTATTCAAGCTTATAGATGCTTTTGCTTTTTGAGCTCTTTGTCACACATTTATCCAACTTTAAAATTACGTGACATCATTATGTGATATCATCCATTGATACTGATGGATGCCATCTTCTTCAGGAAAAAAAATCTATGTGGCAAGGTGAAAGAGCACAGGAGTTCAGAACAGCTTGGAGTAAACTAGGGGCAGTATTAACTGGTGTGAAAAAGCGTCTTTGATTAATCATCCTGGGAAACTTCAGTACTCGAGAGTTCAAGAGTCACAAGGAAAGAAAAAAAGATTTATTGTATAGCAGTGTATCGTTTGCATGAATGTCTAGACTGTGGCAGTTAACAAAGGTGAACAAAGAACTAAGAGAAAAGGAAGTCCGCTTGTTTTGTGTTGTTGTGCAATGCGAGTATTTGGTGCTAGTTTGGGGTCTATGGATATTTTATACCACAGGTGTTTCCAGACTGTTCTTCAGTTTTTAAGTAAACGTTGTGGTCCTTGTACAGTAATTCAGCTTAAAGTGTTGTAAATGTAAGACCTGTTTGTTTGTTTGTTTTTTAATTTTGGTTTAGGAATGAGACACAAGAAGTTCATGATAGGTTTTCACAAAACAAACACAACACTTCCTGTCACATAGATGTGCCAGTTTCAATAAAAACACTTGGTGTGTTGACAAAAACTGAAACACTGAAGCACACAAGGTAATTTAAAAAAAAAAAAATCATTATAATGTCTTTTCGCATCTACTTTTAGTTTTGATTTGATAAAATTTTTTATAACAATGCTTTTAACATTATACTTTTCACTAAACGAACATAATTTAACCAAGTAGTCCCTGCACCAGAAAATGGGAGGCAGGTATCATGGATGTTTGGTCTTGGATTTAAAATCGGATGTCAGGATTTGTCCAATAATTATTATTCAAAATAAAGGCTCTACAAATCTATAACGTTAAAGCACCAGATTTGGCTATTTAGGCTGAAAAAAATCTGAAGAAATGTACAAGAACTCATAAATACTTAAAACCCTGTAGAATTAAAGAAATAAAATTTCAGCATGGGAAATAAAACAAAGTATACATTGGCAGACAGGCTGTACGTATTAAAGGAGGATTCCTGCCATATTGTTAATGTATAAAATTGAAATAACAAAAACTTTGTTTTATTGTAAATTTTGGTTTGCAGTGTGACATGTTGCAAGACAGCTATGGTTTTCAGTTATTTGCTAAACGTGTTGCAGATTTGTCATATTTGGCACTTTAAAGTTATCCATGACCTTAGACTGTATCCAGATGTTTGACTTCATTAACATCTTTTTAATGCAGTTATAACTTGTAAGCCTTTCATGTGGCTACAGTAACCCGTGTCAGTGCTGGATTAAACTTCCTTGTCTGGGAAAAAATCTTCTATAATTAATGTGTTGCATAACAAAAACTGTAGGATTACCGCTTCTTATGTCATAATTACCATGGAAACACTTTCAGCCTTGACGCATATGGGTCAGCCGTAATAAAACAAAAATTTCAAGTTTTCCCCTGACACACATGCCACTGTTTCCTTATTTTTGGCTTCTGTTTTTCAGATGCATATTATTTTACTGTTACACTCTTCCCTTTTTGTCCTTACACCAATCTGGTTTAAGGTTTGTTTTCCCAACCCACTTGCTCTCTGTTGTGGAGGTCTTTGATGTCATTTAGCTGCTACTCTAAAAAGGACCTCTGTCTGATGTCCTTTAACCCTCGGATGCATGAGTGACTGGAGCCTGCACTCTTCCATAAGTGGGTCAAAAACCACCCGTGTTAAAATCGATTTGTTTTTATCCCACTTTTGTCATTTTGGTCAAGAATGATTTAATGTTTGAAACATTTTGTATTTTTCACTTTTGTAAGATTTTTAAAACAACAATTATACAGACAATTGCTCTTTCATTTTTTTTGGCTTGCTCCCCCTTACATACAGTACATACACACAGTTGTGACAAACCACCTGTTTCTGACTGTAGTTGCTACACAGAGGTTTTTTTGCATTCCCCACACCGGCTGCTGACTTTATGATCTTCATTAGTTGGATCTGAAGTCTTGCCGTCTTTGGTTGGCCCTGTTTGCTTTTTTTTCTGTAGCTGAATTGTGGCTTTTGTCACCCCACACCTTCCTATTTCTTCAGTGATTGGGGTTTGCATTTGGGGCAATCTTTCAGTCAGCTTCTCATATGTGGTGTAGCAAGCTCCTTTGAGAGCTCAGTGAGGAGGACCCGTTATGCAGTGGTCATACAATTCTTGAATTCAAGGTGCTGAGCAGTGAAAAAAAGTGTAGGCACTCACGGTGGCAATGTCAAGTTGTACCACAGCACCATGGGCCACCTATATGTTTTACAATTTCAGAGTGTAGAGTAGGCGCGAACCATCTGAACCATAGTATCTACACCTTCTTTGGTCTTATTGTACAATGTGATAAATTATGTTTTCCCCTTTCTAGCATTTTCATCAACTATTTTCTTGTGATACATCATTCTCAGGAGTACAACAGCCACTTCGTTCTTTCTGACATAGCTGACTATGGTAAGCCTGCCATTGAATGCACACTGTGCTGTAAACCTCCCAGAACTCAGAAGCCTTCTTCAGATGAAGGATTTCTGCCTTGTCCTATTTGGGCTGACTCAGCATGTAACAGAGGCCACACATAATAGAGGACACACTCTTGACCTACTGATCTCCAAAGGCCTGAGCATTTCAAAGGTTACTGTGTCTGATGTGGGCCTGTCTGATCATTACTGTGTTTTCTTTGAAAGTAAAATCTCAGCCCACACAAATATATCAACAACAGTGATCACAAAACGGTGTATAACTGAACACAGTAGTGCAATTTTTAACCAGGTCTTCCCATTAACACCTGACCTGCCCAGAGGGTCAGTCAATGAGCTCGTCAATAGCTTCAATGCTAACATGTTAAATGTAATGGACACTATTGCTCCCATTAAGGTGAAGGTTATCTCTGGAAGGAAAAAGTCTCCATGGAGAAACTCCACACTGGTGAAAAATGAAAAAAGAGAGTGTAGGAAAGCTGAGCGCAGATGGAGAAAAACAAACCTCCAGGTTCATTATGACATTTATAAAGAGAAACTTCACAATTATAATTTACAACTGAGGAATGCAAGGAGGTCCTACTTCTCTGACATCATCACTAAAAACAGCCATAATGCTCGGGTCTTATTTTCTACAGTTGACAGGCTAACAAACCCTCCTGTGTCAGTGGCAGCTGAACTTCATTCGACCATGGCCTGCAATGACTTTGCCAAATCTTCACAGACAAAATCCAAAAGATTAGACAAGCAACTGGTACATCAACAGCAGATCCAGGATATGTACTGTGTCCACCAAAAAACTGTTTAAACACCATGAAACAGTTTCAACCTATTAACAGCAAAGACCTGGAGGACATCTTAGGTCAACTGAACTCCTCCTCTTGCTGTTTAGATGTCCTGCCAACAAGTTTTTTCAAAAAGGTCTCAAAGACTTTAGAGTCAGACCTGTTACAGATCGTCAACTTTTCTTTAATATCAGGCGTGTTTCCAGAATCACTAAAAACTGCTGTAATTAAACCTATACTGAAAAAGGACAATCTTGACAAGACACAAATGAACAACTACAGGCCGATCTCAAATCTCCCGTTTTTAAGTAAGATCATTGAAAAAGCAGTTTCTCAACAGCTCAGTTACTTCTTAAAACAGAATAATTGCTACGATGCCTTCCAGTCAGGTTTTAGACAGAACCACAGCACTGAAACCGCTCTGACCAAAGTGTTTAATGACATATGTCTGAATACAGACAGTGGAAAAATGTCAGTCCTAGTTTTACTGGATCTCAGTGCAGCATTTGATACAGTTGACCACAACATATTACTCAAACGACTGGAGAACTGGACAGGTCTTTCAGGAACTGTACTAAACTGGTTCAAAACATACGTAGAAAACAGGAAATACTTTGTATCAATAGGTAACTTCACATCTGAACAGACAAGTATCACATGTGGAGTTCCCCAAGGTTCCATCTTGGGACCCCTTCTGTTTAACATCTACATGCTCCCACTGGCACAGATTATAAACAACAACAAAATAAACTATCACAGCTATGCAGATGACACACAAATATATATCACAATGTCACCAGGAGACCGAGGCCCTGTACAAGCTCTTGGTAAATGCATTGAGGAAATCAATGACTGGTTGTGCCACAATTTTCTCCAGCTAAACAAAAACAAAACTGAGGTAATAGTCTTTGGCGCCAAAGAAAAACGATTACAGGTCACCAGAGAACTTCAATCTATACATCTAAAAACCACAAACCAGGCGAGAAATTTGGGTGTAGTGATGGATGCAGACCTAAACTTAGAAAAACACATTAAGACAATAACAAAGTCAGCTTACTATCACCTCAAGAATATATCAAGGATAAAAGATCTGATGTCTCAACAGGACCTGGAAAAACTAGTCCATGCATTCATCTTTAGTAGGCTTGATTACTGTAACAGCATCTTTACAGGTCTACCTAAAAAATCAGTCAGACAACTACAGCTCATTCAGAACTCTGCTGCTCGAGTCCTCACTAAGACCAAAAAAGTGGACCACATCAGTCCAGCTCTGAGGTCCTTACACTGGCTGCCTGTCCGTCAGAGGATAGACTTTAAAGTTCTGATGCTGGCCTATAAAGCTCTGAATGGTTTAGGACCAAAATACATCAATGACCTCCTGACCCAGTATGAACCATCCAGATCCCTCAGGTCATCTGGATCCGGTCTTTTATCAGTTCCCAGAGTCAGAACCAGACACGGAGAAGCTGCATTCAGCTTTTATGCTCCTTATATCTGGAACAAACTCCCAGAAAGCCTCAGATCAGCTGAAACACTCAGTTTATTTAAATCCAGGTTGAAGACTCACCTGTTCTCAGCTGCATTTGAATAAAGCACCAAATCCACACTTTAAGCTTAAATTTCGAAACTTACATTTAACTACTGATTTTATCTGTTTTGATTTTATATACTGTTGTTTGTTTGTTTGTTAATTAGTTAGTTAGTTTATTTGCTTGTTTTATTCAATTTTAAATCATGCTTTTTATTTGTTCTTGTTTCTAATGTCTCTGTAAAGCACTTTGAATCACCTTGTTGTTAAATTGTGCTATACAAATAAACTTGCCTTGCCTTGCCTTGTCCTATTGTAGAGTCCTCACAATAGTGTCCCAGGAGACACTGTGGAAGAGGTACATTGGAGAAGAAAAAATCTTCTTCTTCAGCTGTGTGTCTCACTGAGGAAACCATTCTAGATCTTGCAAAGAAGGATGTGTGCATCACAGAGCCAGAAGATCTTTAGGCCATACTTGATTGGTTTGTTTGGCATAGTAGTTCACTGTAGAAGTTAGGGCTGCTCAATTAATCGAATTTTAATCACGATTACGATCTGGGCTTTCAACGATCATTAAAAATGAGTGAGCCGATTATTAGCCCCTCCCTCGTTTATCCGCGACACCTTAAAGGCCGGTCCGTAAAAATATTGTCGGGCATAAACCGGTACGTGGCGCAAAAAAGGTTGGAGACCGCTGATTAAGAGGACCCGAGGGAAGCTCGGAAAACTATGTAGAAGTTATTTGGAGAGGAGAGTGACTGCCGTTGGTTGAAAAGAGAGGTAAAAAAAAACTTCAGTGGTGTTGCACACTATTTTATATTATTTTTTAAAGTCATTGTTAACCCTTTAAAGCCGGTCAGAGCAGCACGCTCCGTTTTGTGTAACTATTTTTAAATCCCTGTAGAACCTGGACCGTGTAAGCTAGCGCATTAATTTGTTTTGCATATGAAACCGGAGGAGTTGTACTTACATCTTATGCCATCAGCTTGTCCTCGGTCACGGTTTCCTTCCACATAAAGCTTTGCAAAAATTGCATAAAAAGCTCTTGCAGGAACAAAAACATAATATTCCAGAAACACGCTTTGCCGATCCGATCAGCTGTTCGTAACACTTCCCACAGTGAAACAGACGTCAGTGCGAACTGTCGCATGTCCGCCATTTCCTGGCCGAAACCGGAAGTGACGTCATTTTCGCGGAAATGTAGTTTTTTACTTGTAAGATAAGATAAGATAGAACTTTATTAATCCCTCGGGTGGGTTCCTCTGGGAAATTCGATGCCTTAAAAGCCTATACTGGTCATGTTTGACTTTTCTGAATAGTTTCTGGGATGCTTGGAACTCAAATTGCACTGCTGGAAATAGTTTATTTTGATGCACCTGCTGTTTTCTTTGCAAATTTGCATCATAGGATTGTTTTTTCGTTTTTCCTGCAGTATATAAAAATTGGTGTATGTCCAAAATAAAACTATGAACACACTCAAAATAAATTTCCTGTTGTTGTAAACTATTTTTTGCAACTTTTTTGTATTTAAAGTTTTGAGGGATAAACCTCTTAAATTTCTCCAAGTAATATATGTAAAAAAACAAAAACGATTAAAACATTTTTTTGTAGTTTATTGCACTTTTTTGCAATTAATGTAGTTACTATGGACTTAATGCATACATATTATTAAAATATGGGCTATAACAGTTGTATAGCAACTTGAAATGCTCCCATAAATGGCACTACAACATGTAAAAAAATAATATAAGCTCTGGTGGACTTGGTTCTATAGTAGGTCTTAAAGGGTTAAATAAATATCCTCAAATAATCGAGATCTCAATTTCAGTGAAAATAATCGTGATTATCATTTTTGCCATAATCGAGCAGCCCTAGTAGAAGTTTGAACTAGCGCTGGGCCATATCATACTGTTCACGGTAATACCGGTATACTGTTGTTATTACTGTTTTCAGAAATTAAGGCACACTTAAAATCAATCTTTTGATTTTTCTGAAAAACCGTGCGCCTTATGTATGAATTCTGGTTGTGCTTACTCACCTCAAAGCGATTTTATGTGGTACATGGCGCTCGAAAATCTGTCAAAAAATGTTTTAGTACGACTCTCGTAAGCTACGAAGCCGCACTGCTTGATGGATTGTCGGAGCATTACGGCTACCGGAGGCAGGAGCCTGGCGGAGTGATACATACTGTGCTTCAACATAATATTACCGTATTGTGTGTGTATAACCTCTTTCTAAGTTTTGTGGATATTATACATGGTTATGCTCAGGATATGTCGGCCGGTTTCCACTGGAAATCCCTTTTGGTTAAACTGTCGGCGAGGAATTTGCATTTGCACTGTTAAATTTTTACATAACTTTAATGCACATAAAAAACAGCTGCTTGTTTAAGTGAAAATACATTGATAGGTTTTTTGGGGTTTTTTGTACTAATAACGTTGTGGAGTTATCAATCAATTTTTGAATTATAATTATTATTATTAGTCAATTATATCATCAGTTATACCGTTATCGCAAATTTTCAAATATATATAGTGATAAATATTTTTGGCCATATTGCCCTGCCCTAGTTTGAACCTACCCCTGAATGGCACAGGTTGTTAATCTACATATTTACTAAGAATAAACTGTCTGAATGCTGAATGAAAGCTGTCTGTTAGTTCTTGCTGTGTAAAATAATCTTAGGGTGTGACACTCTTTGTGGTCCACAAAATATCCATTCCTGGCCGTCACTGTTGATAAGAATCAGAATTTCCCATGAAATTCCACAGGAAATGAATATGGTTCATTTTTGACCCAGTAATGGAAGTTTGGGGTAGTAATATGAAAACTACTATTTTGGTCCTGGTTATGTTGGAAAACCTATTGTGAGCTGCAGGGTCACATCAACCAGACCCTGCCGTAGATGAAGAACTGTTTGGTGTCGTGTTATTCAGAAGTCACAGCGGCTACAGAGCGTGTAGTGATGCTGTAGTCCTAGGTGGGGGATTTAGTGTTCATCAGCAGAATGAGACACTCACTTTTGAGGGGGCTGATGATAGTGGGCTTTCTGCTAGTGTATTTCAAGCCCAGGCTATTCCCCGCTGGGCCTAACGTGATACCACCATAGAAAAAGCTATAACATTTAGTTAGTTCACAGGAAGCAAAGTGATTGCAGAAAACTTTTAAAAGTTTTCCACAGAACATCTAATCTTTTCAAGCTTCTACCTTTATTGATGGGTTTTCATACCTCAGTATGGTAAGAAGATTGTTTGATGACGAATTAGTTTCTGGAGTTTTCCATGGGTAGCTGCATAGATCACCCTCACTAATTTCAGATGCACATCCAGCGTTTTTGTTCTATAAGCAGACCTGAAATATGACAGACATTTCTCAGTTCAGAAAAGCGTTTCAGGTTTTACTGCCAGTGAGCTTTCAAGGCGTAGTTTCGTGTTTTACTTGCATAGTTTTTCTCTTTTTGTCTTATTTTGTTTTTTGGTTACTGTCTGTCTGATTGCATTGATTACTTTCATGTACGTTAACCATATTTCGATACTCTCTCGCTGGTCATTGTTTTGTTTTTTTGCTTCATGATATCTCAATCATGGTGCGTAAGGTTAACTAGTTATCTAACTCACTGCTAACATCTAAAATTGCTAACTTCTAAATCCACTGAACCTCATAGCTATAGCTAGAGCTGGGCGATAGAACGATAACGATATGTATCGCGATATAACTTTTACTCGATAGAGAAAGAAACCGCGATAGACCTCGCCGCTCTTGTCCTCTTTAAAAAAAAAAAAAAAAAAAAAAAAAAGGTCAGCCAATCCAAATTAAGTAGCGCAGAGCCGAACCAATCACAGCCGCAGCGTCACGTCGCGTGACTTGTTACGTACAGCACAAGTGCCAAGCCGCACCTGTGTTTGTTTGGGAAGCAGCCAGCGGGTAATGGAGCCAGCGCGTAATGGAGGAAATGAGTGTGCCGACTAGAAAAATCAACCGAGCGTGACCGAAGAGAAAACAGATGATGGTTCCAATGCCGGAGAGATTGTCGAACGGAAGAGCCATAGAAGTTCCGTAGTGTGAAGGTATTTCGGCTATTTCAAGTCTGACAAAAAACAGAGTAGCGTGCACTGTAAATGTGCCGAAAGCAAGTCTGGAAATACAATAAACTGGTGCATGCGTCACACTGTGCGCCACGTTATTGTTTCGGTGAAATGAATTTCTACAATACTGTTACTGTTAATTCTACTCTCTGCAGTGTTTAAATGCTTACATATACACACAGTTACTGTCCCTCCACACATACGACTCGGTTCTGCTTCTATGCCCCAGCTTTGTTTACTTTTTCCCACCGAGGCTTCTAGACTTCTGATTGGCCAACATTTCCGCACGGTTAGGAATCTAGCGCCACCTGCTGCTTTGGCATGTTCATAGCAGCGTTTTCCTTCATTTCTGCCTTTATGTGTGGACGGGATTATTTTTTAAAACGAAAACGGAAAATCTCAGTTTTCAAAAATACCCGTGTACGTGTGGACGTAGCCTCAGTCTCTGACTGAAAGCGCTAATTCTTCATTCGGCTTTTGTCAGACTAAAGTAACTGTTAAAACTGTTTGAAAAGCTCAGCTATACAACAAGGAGAGATTGAGAATTTCCTTTTAGTACATCTACCCTGTTGAACTTATTATGGGAAATAAATATTTAAATAAAAACAAGCTGCTGATTATTTCACATTTTACTTGTGAGCAACGGCACATTTAAATCTTACAAATATAGTTATTTGGCTTATATCGTGATATGAAAAAATCTCATATCGCCCAGCTCTAGCTGTAGCTGTAGCTGAAAGGTTTTTCAACCATTTTTAAAAATTCGCATTGGACCTTAGTGCTAAATAAGTTTGAAATAAAGTCCCCAATTATTTCTCTCTCTCTATCCACTGTGCGTTCAGATATGTACCAACACATCTCTGCTCGTCCATCTGTGCAACTCAGTTAGCGTTACAGCAGATTGATAGTGCAACAGTAATTGAGCGGATACATTCAATTACCCGCAGCCCCACACACCTCAGTCCCCATGCCAGTCTAAGCTGCCCGGGTTAACAACTTTTCTGGAAGAAAACCTGTATATTAATCACATATTTGTAACAAAGTACTTGGTAAATAAAATATTTGCTGTTGTAGTTGCAGTGTATGAGTTCTTGCATTTTATTGATCACCCTGACTGTTCACCACTTATATTTTTTGTTAAAATGTAAGCACTATTGCAATGTTATAAGAATACAGATTGAAATGGGCATAACCCACCTATCAATTATATAATATGCTTGCTTCTACACGTTTTTTTTTCTGTCTTGATAGTAGGGCTGGGCGATATGACCCAAAATTCATATCTCGATATTTTTTAGCTGGATGGCGATATAAGATATATATCTTGATATATATTTTTAAAGACATAAAGTAAGAACAAAAAGAGAGTTCTTAGTCAAAGCTGTGTCCCAGATGTCACACAGGCACTTTTATTAACATAGAGCAGATGTACATAAAATTTACTCAAAAATAAATTATGAGCATTTATTAAATAATAATGCTCCATAAATAAAAGAAAACAATGTTGTTTTTGTGCATAGCAAAAAGCTCACAATTGTGCAGTCAAAATGTAAACTAAAAGACGCTGAGCACAATAACAAAGACAGATTTCACAGCTGCTCTGTTCCCAACTTGTACTGCGTAACTGACAGCCTGGAGTTTGAAATCCGCTTCACAACCACGTCTCTTAACAGGTGCCATTTATGGTCCTTATACACAGTGGGGTAATATTACGTTGAAGCACAGTACGTATCACTCCGCGAGGCTCAGCCGTAATGCTCCGACAATCCATCAAGCGGTGCAGCTCCGTAGCTTACCAAAGTTGTACTAAAACATTTTTTGACAGATTGCTGAGCGCCGTGTACCACATAAAATCGGTTCGCGGCCATCAAGCACAACCAGAATTCATACATAAGGCGCGCTGTCAACTTTTGAGAAAATGAAAGGATTTTAGTCCGTGCAGCACCTCTGGGCTGCATGGCGTTAGCGTGGTTAGCTCGTTAGCGTGGTTAGCTAGCTAACACGTTGACGCCGTCCAGCCCCACGCACGGGGTGATGCGCAGTAACTCGTTAATGGAGATTTGCCGTGTCCATCTTGTCGCTTCCTGCAGGTGAAGCGATGGGGGAGGAGGGGGAGTTGTGTTCAGTGAAGGAGAGGCGAGGCGGAGTAACGTTGCGTAAAGACGAAAGTGGACGAAAGAGAGGCAAACTTGCGGCTCCACAAGTATAATTATAACGTAACATAGACTATATCGATATAAAGGATATTGTCACATCTTATATCTCGTATAAAAATATATCGATATTTTTTAAAAACTCGATATATCGCCCAGCTCTACTTGATAGTTCTGTTTTGTCACTCATTGGTCTTTAAATGGAGTCAGTTCTGCATATTGGCTCTACCTGTTATTAAAATATGTATCCAGCCAGCTTTGTTCTCTTCCTTTTTGCCCACCTTCCATTACGTTTCTCCCTTTTGTCCCATTCAGCTGAAATGCAGGTCACTGAGGTGTGGTTCTAATCTCAGGTTAACCTGCCAGTGCCATAGCATTTTGCATGCACTTGATGGATAAATGGTGTGTGTGAAAAGGGAGAAAACGAGTTTGGTGACAAAGCCAGAGATGACTGCAGTGAGCAGTACCTACAAAAAAGGCAACACTGGACTGATAGCAGTGAAGAAAGTACCACTCGCTGTGTGATGCAGGGCATGTTTTTCAGTAGTGATTACTCACAAATCCCAGCTTAAAGACAGTTTGTGAGTATGTACTCTCTGTACACTATAACTTTTAAGACTATTGAAAAGTAAATTATATTAGAAGTAGGGCTGAAAGTGCCTTCTTTTAATGTCAGCAGACAATGATTTGGGGAATTGCTGATGGTCAGAGTGACTTCATTTGGGTTATTGATTAACACGTTTAGCTTGTTTCCCTATTGCTTCTTATTATTTATCACTAAATTAATTTAGGATTTAGAAAATGTAAATGACACTGACATATCATTTCAGAATGTGGGAAGTCAGTTGTTGGCTGTCCAGCGGTTGATTTGAAATGAGAGTGCAGTTGTAGTTGATGTCCTCTTCTCAGCTTTTTGCCTCCCTTTGTGTGTTTTTGACTGTGAAAAACTCTACTCACTGTTATGTGAGATTTATACTTGTGCATTAAATTTACATCCTCAAAAGGTCATAACCAAACTCTGTTTTAGGACTGGACAATTAATTGGAAATGAATTAGATCTCTTATCAACATAATCTGGCCCGTGTCGGTTGTGAGTTATGCTGGTTGAAAACTGTGGCATGCAGCAAGGTGACAATAGAAGAAGAGATCCAGACAGTGATGGGTTTGCACATTTGGTTTTCACAACTACTACTTCTGTTTATCGAAAGTTGGACTATTCTGCAGATGTTAAAAATGATTTTTTTCTGTTCAGACACTTGAGATGTAAACATGTCAGGATCAGATTGCTTTGTATGGGGTCCATTTAAAATTCATAGTTCATTAATTGTAATTGAGGTAAAATGTTCAGTTGATTTTGATTTGAGATCATACCGCCCTAATCCTACATGCGGTGTAACTTGGATGTAAACTGAAATGTACCTCCTTGGAAATCTAGCGAAATTGCGTCGATGCAGCCTACAACGACTGTGATTGGTATCATGGTTTTCTCCAGTGCACTTCCATCTAGTTCTTCCCTGCTGCCATCTGTTGCATTGACTTAAAGGAAGAAACACCACAAAACTACTGTTTTAGTGGCAAAATTGCAAATTAACTCAAACATACCACACAGTATAGTATAAGCATAAATGCTGGTAATGGTGTTACCCACTTGCAAGTAAGCTGTGTCTTTATTCAGTGCAGAAATGTTAATGTGACGTGAAGGTTGACGTTCTGAGTTGAAGACAGTTGCTATGTTTTTAGTGCACTTTAAATTATTTTTTGATTAATACATATAAGGAAAACAAGTTTTCCATCTTAACATTGTTTATCTTCAGTTGCTCAAATGATGCATTCTTATTGTACTAAAGGAAATTAAAAATTTCCTACTGCCTATTATCAGTTTCATTGGAAGCACTTTGAACTGCTAAGCTGCACAAAAGATGCTATACCAATTAAGTTTGATTTTGATATCCTGTACAGGGCTCACAAAATCTTCCAGTCGGGCTACCAAAATCTATCGCTGCCCTGCCCGTCGGACTATCATAGGAAGGAAAATTACATGTCAATGCTTTTGCATTCTTTCAGAAATGTAGCTGGGTAATTATGTCATTGGCATCGGTGAGCCACTGTCAATATGTGACATATTGAAATCGCGTTTGAATTTGCGCTTGTTTTTTGCTTTCACTTTGCAATCGCGCGAACTGTGTATAGAGAGCGACAGCACTGATCTGTGAGTGATGATAATTTGTGCACCAATTCCTCTGACATCGTCTTATCAATCATTAGCTTACTATGCAAACATGACAAGTGAAATCTCCCGCAGCAAGCTTAAACATGTGAGAGGTTGATCGCGCAGAGAATCGCTGAGCTTATGTGAGTGCGTGTGTAAAAGCAGCAGGATATATATTTTAGTTCTGCTGAGCCAAATAAGACAGGTCAGGGTGAAGAAGTGACAGCCAAAGAAAAGCTTACCACAAAATGGAAAAGTTATGACAAATCAGACTATAAGGCAAAAAGAAAGTGCAGCTTTATGGTTTCATGGACAAAAGAATTTCTGCGGCTGCAATATGACGAGCTAAATAACCAGGGCTGCACATAAGTGGTCCGCAGGTGCGCATTCGCTGTCAAAATAAAAAACGCGCACAAGATAAGAAGTTGCAACGCGTGTATGCGTACATAAGATTTTCTGGAGGACAGACATTTGTTTAGAACTCTTAAAGATGTCAAAGAAGCTCCTTTAACCCTTCTTAGGCCCTGGGACCATTTTTGGTCCCTTTAGTTTTTCAGTTACAAGCCATTTGCACTGTGTTGAATGGAATATAGCCAAATTCTCTAAAAAAAAGTTTGGCATAATTTCATTTCAAAATTCAAGTCTGACTTCCTTAAGCAATTACTTTGGTGTTCCTCCACCTCCAAAGAAATGTCAGGAGTCCGAACCACAAAAGAAGCACGTATTCTCGGTAAAGTGGTTGCAGGAGGTGAGCTGGCTTCAAACAAATGATGAACGCACAGAGATGTGGTGCGGAATGTGCCGTGAAAATCCCACTCTAGCAGACAAAAACAGCGCTTTTTATATGTACGCAAACGCACATTGCAACTTTTTATCTGGTGCGCGTCTTTTATTTTGACAGCGAATGCGCACATGCGGACCACTTATGTGCACCTGTGTAAATAACATAATGTTCTGCCGGGTGTGTTGTTGGTTTTCCCTCGATTTCTGAGTCGACAAGCGCCTTTGTTACTGGGACCAGTAATTTTAAGAAAGGCCCCCATTAGAACCCATGAGAAATGCAAGAAATGCATTATTGCTCAGTCTGCAATATCTTTCCTGGAACAAACACCAATTGCAAATAACATACTAAAAATAAACCTGAAAAATCTCTTTAGTACTTGCAAAGACTGAACTACCACTGGCAAAATTTAGCAGTCTTTGCAAACTCTCTCTTACCCGTGACTTCAGTGGAAATTTCAAATTCAGGATCTGACACAGACTGATTCATGTCCTACACAGTTCTTACAAGTTCATAGAAATTTCTGTTTAATTAGAACAGTGGTTCTTAACCTGGGTTCGATCGAACCCTAGGGGTTCGGTGAGTTAGTCTCAGGGGTTCGGCAGAGCCTCCACTGTGACATGCACGGCTCATTTTGTGCACCAGTAAAAAACATATCTATGTCTTGAATTTGAAAAAAATCACGTTTTATTTTTCACTAAAGAGGGGTTCAGTGAATGCACATAGGAAACTGGTGGGGTTCGGTACCTCCAACAAGGTTAAGAACCACTGAATTAGAACCAAATATTTGAGTTGATGATTGTAATTTTTATACAATGTTGTAATTTGTGTTTCAACAATTTTTTGATTAATGTTTTGTTTCCGTTACAATATTATACTTTAATGTATTGTAACGGAAACAAAACATCAATCAAAAAATTGCTCTCTTTTTTTATTCAGGCTACTTAAATTTATTTTGGGCTACCAAAAATTGAAGAGTCCCTGCCCGAAGGGCTACCAGGGACTTTGAAATTTTGCGAGCCCTGCGGTACCTCTCCAGCTCCACTAGCTAAGACTGAGCAAAGATTCCCCTGATGGTCATATTTCTGTGGTTTGTTTTCAGATGGTCAGTAGTGAGTGTGCATGTGTGCACACAAACTCCAATGTCAAGTGTCATGTTTACCCAAACATGTTAATAGATAAGACAAGACCCACTGAATTTCCTGTCAACAAGAAGCATCATTATGGAGCACACAAAACTGACCTACTTAACTCAACCACAGTTGGCTGACTGTTGAAGCCTGGTGTGCTGTCATGTTTAGAAAACATGACCTGCATTTTGGCAGTATTTCAAAAAGTAGGAAAAAAGGTAAACCTGTTCAGTTGGAGGGTGGCTTTTCAGGAACCAGTTTGTAGTCAGTTAAAACTGTACTTTACAGTTTCTGCCTATGCTCATGTTGTGCATCTAGAAAGCACCATTGTTTTTAAAAGGGAAAAGTCACGGGCTAACGAGAGCCAGCAACATTTTGATCACTCAAATCAAACCTAATTTATTTAAAAGCTCCAGCTTAATCATATTTAGCTGCAAATAATTTGATTATTAAATAATCCAATAATCAATTTGTAAAGAGTCAGGAATAGAATGCTTAATTTGAGAGAACTTGTGCAGTTGTGCAACCACAAATGCGCACACCTCAAAGTCTAGACTAGATAATAATTGGCATAGTGGTTTGAAAGTGACTAAAATACTGTGCATGTTTAAAGTACTTGCATTTTTTTCTTAATTTGTAAAAATTTTGAACAAATGATAAAAAATAAAAAGATTACAAGACATCCATATGTATATACGCATGTATACACTTTAGGGCTGCCACAAACGATTATTTTGATAGTCGACTAGTCACCGATTATTTTTGCGATTAGTCGACTAATCAGATCATCATCCATTGGACGTAAAACTACAGCTTATTGCACCAGCAGCATCTGCTCTTATATAACTATCATTAGCTTACAGCTTTAAGTGTTTAAGGTATGTGCTCACTAAAAGTAAAGACAAGATGATAGTTTGTTAAATTTTAATGAAATTTGCAGATTGTTTCGGTGAAGTTTAATAAACTCCTTGCTATCTAAAATATAACAGGACACTGGAGTATATTCTGGAGCATCTCACACTTCTGATAATCAGTTGTCTGCTTGACGTTTATTCAGCTGTGTAAAAACTATAACTTTAATCTCAGACAAACTGATTTACTCAGGAACAAATAAAATACTAAAAAAAAAGCCAAACAATAACATTTTAAGTTATCTAAGTGACTCATATATATTTAACCTGAGTAGCGAAAGACGGCGGTGGGTTTGAAAACGATTTGCGGGGAGTCCGGTGTTCTCACGGTGCTAGTGAGCCTAGCCCCCGGCTCGCTAACGAGCTAGTGGGTAACAGATGTCTCCGAAAACGTCGGAGCGCTTTTGAAAATATGTGGTGTCCTGATAAACTGAGCCGATATTTGAGGTTTACACAGCTACATTCTCGCCTGAAAATATGTTAAACGTTTATTTTGTGACCCAGAAAGAATAATAAGAGTAACATTAAAACTAACTAGCTGCCGCCATTGTTGCAAACTGTGCTGGGCCGCGCTATGAATTCTGGGACACAGCTGCTTTTTCTTCTTCTTCGGGGTTTAACGGCAGCTGACATCCTTGTACATGCAATGCTGCCATCTTCTGTTTCAGTCCGTTATTACACTCTTAAATCCTGCTACTTATTCCTCCGTCTTTTGTGATCTTACAAAGCTTCAAACGACGCGTCGACTATTAAATCAGTCGTCGACGATTTTGATAGTCGACGTAATCGTGACTAGTCGACAAATCGTGGCAGCCCTAATACACTTATATACAAATGCCTATACACACACATGCACATGGACATAATACATGTATACATATACACATGCATACATTATCCAACAAGATAAAAACAACCAAAACTAAATAACTACGACAGAATAGACCCTGTTTCAAAGTGATCCAAAACCTGTGAAAATTGCTAGGTCTTCAGGTTTGATTGAAGAGGAGGTGATCTTTATAAATGAAGGAAGACTGTTCCAGGGTCTTGGAGCAGCAATGGAAAAAGCCTTGTCACCTTTAGATTCTGAACGTATCATTATTTGAAAATAATAGTGGGTTACCTTAGTAATGCTTTTGTAATAAAGAAGGTACAGTTTCTGTGCTAAAGGGGTCTAATACCTTGATTTCTACATGCCTCATCATATCAAGACCCACCCTCAGAGTGCAGGCTTCCTTGTGCTTCTTCTGTAAGTAGAATTGGAGGAAGAGTTTTCAGTTATCAGACCTCCCTTTTGTAGAATTTGGTTCGTGTTCTGATTCAGGAGAAAGACACCATCCCCTCTATTACTCTTATTTTAAACTTCTCTTTTGTATAAGTTACAATTAGGACTGGATCAGGTGAGCCTGAGCTGTCCCTCAGTAATGCTGCTGATTGTTTAAACTGCTGTGGGGCTTTCTGTGTTTGGTGTTTCTGGGTACTTTTTTGCCCCTTCTCTTTCTTCTCACCAACCAGTCATGGAAGATGGCTTTGCCTCGCTGAGCCTGGCTCTACTGGAGGTCTCTTCCTATTAAAAGTGAGTTCTTCCTTCCAACTATTGCCAAGTATTTGCTCTCGGCTTCTCTCAGATGTTGTAGGATCTTCACTTCAAGATAAAAAGCACCTTAATTGTTCTTGCTTGTAGTCAGTTTTTTTTCCCTCTGTAACATCAGCAGTATTTCTAAGCCAGAAATCAACAATCACCAATTAGTCAGCCTGGTTTTCTTATGGGTGCGATTGCTGGCATGATTTCATTGTTACACAATGGAATTAGAGCTGGGCGATATGAGATTTTTTCATATCACGATATGTTTTTTTCATTTCAGTCGATAACGATATCTATCACGATATAAGCCAAATAACTATATTTGTAAGATTTAAATGTGCCGTTGCTCACAAGTAAAATGTGAAATAATCAGCAGCTTGTTTTTAAATATTTATTTCCCATAATAAGTTCAACAGGGTAGATGTACTTAAGGAACATGAGACTTTTTCAGCTAAATAAAGGCAAATATTGCAAACTACACAAAAGGCAGCCGCTAAAGCGTTTAAGTTTCAAAATAGAACAAACGAAACAGACTAAATTGTCAATTCCACTTAGAAGCAAAATATTAATTCTAAAAATAAATCTTAGTTTGTTTTACAGAAGAACAGACAAAACTGACTAACTTTTGTCAATATCAAATAAACTGAGAACTAAAAGGAAATTCTCAATCTCTCCTTGTTGTATAGCTGAGCTTTTCAAACAGTTTTAACAGTTACTTTAGTCTGACAAAAGCCGAATGACGAATTAGCGCTTCCAGTCAGAGACTGAGGCTACGTCCACACGTACACGGGTATTTTTGAAAACGGAGATTTTCCGTTTTCGTTTTGAAAAATAATCCCGTCCACACATAAAGGCAGAAATGAAGGAAAACGCTGCTATGAACATGCCAAAGCAGCAGGTGGCGCTAGATTCCTAACCGTGCCGAAATATTGGCCAATCAGAAGTCTAGAAGCCTCGGTGGGAAAAAGTAAACAAAGCTGGGGCATAGAAGCAGAACCGAGTCGTATGTGTGGAGGGACAGTAACTGTGTGTATATGTAAGCATTTAAACACTGCAGAGAGTAGAATTAACAGTAACAGTATTGTAGAAATTCATTTCACCGAAACAATAACGCGGCGCACAGTGTGACGCATGCACCAGTTTATTGTATTTCCAGGCTTGCTTTCGGCACAATTTACAGTGCACGCTACTCTGTTTTTTGTCAGACTTGAAATAGCCGAAATACCTTCACACTACGGAACTTCTATGGCTCTTCCATTCGACAATCTCTCCGGCATTGGAACCATCATCTGTTTTCTCTTCGGTCACGCTCGGTTGATTTTTCTAGTCGGCACACTCATTTCCTCCATTACGCGCTGGCTCCATTACCCGCTAGCTGCTTCCCAAACAAACACAGGTGCGGCTTGGCACTTGTGCTGTACGTAACAAGTCACGCGACGTAACGCTGCGGCTGTGATTGGTTCGGCTCTGCGCTACTGAATTTGGATCGGCTGACCTTTTTTTTTTTTTTTTTTTTTTAAGAGGACAAGAGCGGCGAGGTCTATCGCGGTTTCTTTCTCTATCGAGTAAAAGTTATATCGCGATACATATCGTTATTGTTCTATCGCCCAGCTCTAAATGGAATGCAAGATCAGACATCACAATTATTCTGTTATGTAATGATTCTCATTTAATTCATAAAATGCTCCAAATTTGAACTCCTCCTCGACCCTCTGGTATAAGCAGGCTGACCTTTTGGCATCTGATGACTATCTGACCATCACGTAGTCATTGTAGTTATTTAGAAGCGTTGGTAGATGAGGCAGAAAGGCTGGCACACTGTTCCAAAACAAGCCTACTGGTCCACCAAAGCCAAGGCTGCTGGTTCACCAGACTTAAAGAAATCAAGGACTGTGTGAAATATAGCCTTCATGTGTTTTGATAAAGTAGTTTGTCATAATACTTTATTGTAGGAAAAGAGTTTGATTTGTTGGTTACCTGCACTAGATGGGACAAGGTTTTGGCTTCTTGAGCAAGTTAAAATGTGCTTTTGAAGGTCCCTTTATTATGTCTACACTTGAAGTCAGTGTGAAGGTGAAGGGCAGACATCCGCTATGACGCTAGACAGCTCTTGTTTCCAGATGCATATTCATAACGGTATTGATAAGTTTTTGTTAAAATCCTCCTATAAGCTGGCACTTTCTTTTTAGTCTTTGGCATGCTAGCCATTAAAATCCATATTTGAAAATCAATGTTCATTGGATAAGGAGATTTTCATTCATGTTTTAAGGCTCCTCATTCAGTGCAGTCTTTCTGTGTAAAATATACAAGAGTTTTATAAATGCCAATTTAGCAACATCTGCAGCCAATCAGAAAAGTGCAAATTAAGGAAAATCTTGAGGAATTTAACAGAAGTTAAAAGCTATTTTTAACAAGATAAACGAGAAATGAACTACACAGATTAAAACTTTATAGCAGAGAATTACAATAAGAAAATAACTGCCCTGAGTTCATAGTTGAACACCTCTGCATGCTGAGACCCAGTATCGCCTTAATAACATCAGTGATTCTTGCCTGAGGATGAGGATTATTGACACTGTTAACATTAACTTTACTCACTTTTTTCTTTTTTCTTCTACCTGTTATTATCTAAGCGAGGAAGCAGCCAGTTACGTTTTACCTAACAGCCTAGGTTTGCTTGTCGTCACATCTTTGAAGCCCGTCTGTGAATGCTAGGAAGAGTTTCTAAGCAGAAGAAGGGAGAGAACAAGGTTCTGGTTTGGATATTGTCCTATGTCTGCAGTGCTTCTGGCCAGTCATTTTGCACCAGTACAACCACTGTGCTGAAAATGATTAGATTGCTGTAAATTTCCTGCTTAAAGAGAGCTAGAATCTACTGGAATCAATTAAATCCCACACTGAAATCCAGGCTACGCTCAGTACACACAGACTTGCTAAAGATTTATCTCAGGGTTTTCCCAACAGAAGAGGTTTACGTCAGAGTCAAAAGAAAGTTATATTTTTTTAATCCAGTTTTTTGATTAGGGGTTTATATACTGATATACGAACAATGCTTTTCTTTGTAAGATGGTTAGAAGTACCAGGAAATGTTCTTCATCAGATAAGGTAATGCAGACTCATTACATTCAATGTACACGGACCAGCCTTGCTGATGAGGGTAGTCCCCCCCCCCCCAAAGACCCATTATAAGCCTGGAAAAACCTTGTGTATGCAAATTTTATTTATCTTTTTTGTTAAGTAACCCAGATGAAGTGAGGATCAAATAAAGTTGACGTTGAAGCTCTGTTTTCTCTCTTCATTGTTCTCCCTTGAATATGGGTATGTACCTGTTAACTCGCCTTCTATTTTGCTGTTCCAGTGACGAGCTGTAATTCACACCTGTAAAATGCTATCTGATCAAACTCTAAATAGACACTGAAAAGCCTGAGACAGGAGAGGTCTCATGCAAAGCATTTAGAAGGCTTTTGACTTGACTTCGACTTGCTTGTTCGAAAATTTCTTGCAGCACTGCAAGGAGCCAGATTAAGAGGACTAGTCAATCAGCTGGTGTGTTTGGGCCTGGCAACAATCATGTGTTATCTGATCTTTACATAAAATGCGTGTTGTGTAGCACATACAACAAGGAAACTGTTTCTAACGTCTAAAATCAGCACACTGCTGCCTTTTTACGCAGAGCTTTGTTGCCGCACAGACTCTGGCTGCAGATTGATTCAGCTTGATACTGCGTTTGATCCCCATAGTCAGGAAAATCACTCATAATGCCCGAGCAGCTCGTTCTCCAGACTGAGACACTGATCTGCTGTTGCACAGAGTGGGGTCTGCTGAGGAGCAGAACCACCCAGTGAATCAGATCCAGATAGTCGTTCAAATCCAGCCAATACTGACAAAACTTGAGACTCTTCCAAACACGAGTGTTTGTAACTTTCCACGTTTTATTGTTCAGTATTTGAAGAGAAAACTCTGAAATGCAATTCTTGCACTAAGGTGCCCTCCTTGACTAAACAGGAAACAATAAAAAATTTATTATCGGGCAACTTCCAGCAATTATAAAAGCATGATCATCAAGATAAAACTCTTTGCTGTGATGCTGTTGTTTTGCCTTGTGATATAAATCTACCACACCTCTTCCCTTTAAACCAGTGTATTAAGCTTAAATCAGGAGTTTTAAAGTGTGCCTGACTAGTAAAGCCATTTAATAACATCTTATAATGTCTTATAATAAGTGCAAATCCAACAATAGATCTCAGTGTTTCTGCATAGTGCCATTAGATGTGTATTAAAGACAAGTCAATCTGCAAGGGACCTTAACCTATGGAGTAATTTGGAATCAAAAATATAAATTGTACTTTTCCAATCAAATGTTTTGGTGGACCAGTGTTGGCCCCGGGTCATCAGACTGGTTAATTTGAGCCTACTTTATAGATACATATGTCTGTTTGCAAATCTGCTGGCCTGGGACAGGAAGATGTTCCTAAGCCAGCCAAGAGATGTAATCCTTCTAGCATGAGACCCTGAGTCTGGGAGGGGCGTCATCTCTGTAGAGCACAACACCCAAAAAGCCAAACTGGGGAGGCATTCTACTCAGATTCCTGTACATTGACTCAAAGTCAATACAGTCAATAAATCATTCATTTAATTACAAAGTTGGTTGTCAGTAAAACTAACAAGAAATCAGAGAAAAGGACAGAAAAATAATATAGATCATTGTTCCACTGAAATACAGCTATAGCAGTGTCTCAGACCTGGTGCATGTGATAATAAATATACAAGTACTTGATAGTGACCGAATGTTGTCTATAGATGGTGATACTGGCGACATTGAACTTCTGATGGTCTACATGCTTTTGTACTTGCCTCAGTCTGACCTCAATTATAGCAAGAATCATAATTGCTTCTTCTTCTTTCCTCTCTTTTTTTGGTCAGTACTGGACTAACAGTTGTTTTGACATGATGATTCGAGTGTTGCATTTATGGAACTTTTGGATTCCTTGAACCCAACATGTTTCCAAACAGACTCCTTGGTTTTGCTGGTCCTGTTGACCAGAGGTTCTCTTTCTGTCATCTTATTTTGAGCTAAACTAAACTTGTGGAGTGAGTTTGGGCTTTTGGGGAGGGTGGAAAGTGCTATAAAGGAAATGAAGTCAAACACATACCATATGTTTCATGTTTTATTTTCCTTTTTTTTTTTAATTTAGGAAAGTCCCATTTTCTTTTAAGTATTCCTTTAATGCATCACGTTTCCAAAATGAGCTGATGTTAAATAATCTCAATATAGACCAGAATAATCCACCTCAAACCTTTTCTTCCATTATATTTTAAGCATGTTTTTAGATTTTTAGTTCTGAGTTACTGAATTACTTTAAAGGATTTAAATGTAGGGAATTTTAACGGTCTGAGTGTTATTTGTGTTCTCAGTTTGTTTGTTGACGAGTTGTTATGATTACAAGATGTAAAGCCACCGAAGTCGACACAATGGTGCGCAGATTTTACTGTGATCAGTCTGTCCCTACCTGCTGGGTTGTTAACAGCCAGCTGTGAGCAGCTATGAAGCGGATGTCAAGGCAAGAAACACAAATGTCAGGGGCAAGTAATTCTGTTTAGATTTATCTTCTGTGTGTGTGCTCTAAGTTATTATTAAAGTAGATTTCTGTGCTTCTCTTAGGTTATACAGTGAAATAACCTAAATATTTCGAATATATTTAATGAATGAAGCCCTGCAGCTGGTGTGGGTTGTTTTTAATTCTCCAGATGTCTTCCATAGAAGCTTCTATTTTGAATTCGCCCAACAATTTTATTGCTCTTTTATAAGATGCAGTCTTTTGGTAGTAGTGAGGGGAAATCTCATTTAATGTAGTCTTTTCTTCGGGGTTGTTATCACTTTTACATGGAAATGCTAAAGTTTCCTTCAACATGAACCTCTTAAACTCTTGTAGAGTAGCTTTGCATGATTTACAGTTCAAAATAATCCTTATTTATCTTACACAAGGTCTTGGCACTGCCCCTTAATTTTTCTTCTGTGTAAACCAATCTGTTTTAGCTGATCAGCCCTTAAGCTATCTTTCTTCTTATTGGCTTTTTTTCCCCAGAATATCATGAGATATACGATTTGCCACTTTTCTCCAAGGCCCTCCCTTCTTTTCTGTCTCTGTCTACGACTTGTGTAAATGCAGATTTGCCTCCAGTTACAATGCCTGGTGCAAATTTGTGTCAGTTCACCTCATTGCAGTGACTTCGTGTGCATAAATGTGCCATAAGAGTAGAACAAACAGTCTGAAAATTAGTGTTTGGTGCAGCTTGTAAGCTACAACTCAACTTATATTTACTTATATGACAAAAAAAAAGAAAAAATATATCATCAAATCATTTTCACTTCATCAGTGGTATTGGTGTTATGTTCAGATCACATATGATTAAGCTTAAACATTGTCACTATTTTACTATTCTTTAAATATCAACCACTACAAATCACTCTCAAGTAACAGCCCATAGTTGTAGTAAGGTTGCCAGCTGTACCTGGTGGAGTTCACCCTGGACCTGTTTTTTTTTCACCTCTACATTTGTCATTGCTTTTGCATGTTCCCCCTGTAATAGCATCTAGTCTCACCATGTCACACAGACTTATTCCCTCTGTTAGCAATTAACACGTTCTTTCACTTTTTTTGTGTTTAATGCTGCTTGGTATTTTAAATATTCAAAAATAATGACCTGTTATTAACAAATGGCAAATAGAACTGTCAATATTACAGCATAACTTGTGAAAGGTTAATTTCTACATTGCAAATGAACATATTGTGATTGTCCATTTTTTCTGTGTTTTCTTGACAGTTGGAGGCCAACGGGCTTCTCCCTGCACCTGGGATGGTGCTTTTTGACAGAGCGGCTGTGGAGCCATAACCCCACCGCCATCACCATTCCATCCTCTTGACTCTAAGCTGTTGGCCCACCACTGATCTCACGCCCAGGCTCCCCTCCTTCCCTCAGCTTTGCTCAGTCCCTGACAAGGCCACCACAGCCACCACATGACTCACCAACTGGAGCCCTAGATCAAGTAAGCACGGTGCTCTGTACTCGTTGACTTGAGTGCTGCAGTATGTCTCATTGCAAGCCAGAGTGATCCCTCGCACAACTTGTGTGTTCTGCAGCAAACTGTTATATAACATTGATTTCCCACTGAATACTGAAAGAGTAATTTTCTTTATTGACTAGAATACTTTTTTAGTGATTATTTTAATTTCTGGACTGAGCTTCTAACGAAGGGTGAAGGTTGTGTTTGTAGGATGGCAGTGGCAAACCTGAGGTCAAGTAAAGCAAGACACAGCGGCTACGTATTGAACGTGGATTTATTTTAAATTTATTTTATGCTTGTTTTGTAATCTAGTTCTTATTATCTATTATTCTCTTAACTGCTTTTGTGATTGAATATCACCAGTAGCCCAAACTAGTTAAAATATTAAAGTAACATATAAGCAAGTTTAGGAGGGTGAACCAGCCTATCGTGCTGAAAAGGTGTTTTTCCTTGAAAATGGCAGCTTATCAAAATTGATGGTGATTAATCAGTGTTTCAGTACCAGTGTTATGAGCTATTGTATTTAAAAACTGCATCCACTTCCATGCATTTGATTCATTCATGGGATTTAGTTTACTCCAATGTACATTGATGTAAGGCCAAACCTGTTTACTCTTGTCATATTTTATTATCTTATAACCTCATTGAAAATTCATTTTTTGTTTCAAAATCTGTTCCTGACCAGGAGAAAATGAGAGTTTATCCTGGTTTAAAATAGACCTTTGCCAGAGTGGCAGATACATTTACCGTATTTTCACGACCATAAGACGCACTGTGCTAAAAGGCGCAGTCTCAGTTATGTGTGCCATTACTGTATTTAACACACACATAAGGCGCACTGGATCATAGGGCGCATACAAGTACCGTATGCGTATTTAAAAATAAAGCGGGAGCAAACCTGAGTTCGGTACCTTACTCACATTTTTATTACCAGTAATCGTCATCATCAACAACACACAAGCATACAAGTGTGCGTATTTAAAAATAAAGCAGGAGCAAAACAAAGTTTGGTACTCACATTTTTATCATCAATCAAACCCATCGAAGTCCTCATCCTCTGTGTCTGAATTGAACAGCTGCGCTAAATCTTCATCAAACATGCCAGGTTCACTTTCTTCACTGTCAGAGTCACTTTCCGTGCCGTGCGGCTCCTCGGAAATGATGCCGGCTTTTGCGAAAGCTCGAACAACAGTGCCAGCAGACATGTTAGCCCAAGCATCTACAATCCATTGGCAAATTGTGGCGTAACTCGCCCGGCGCTGGTTTCCACTCTTGGTTAAACTGTGGTCTCCATCGGTCATCCATCGCTGGATGTGTTTGTCGCCGATGTGTTTGCTGCAGTAGGAGCGGAAGATGGCCAGCTTTTCCTTATAATCCGCTGGAAGTTGCTGCGCTACCGTAGTCCTGGTCCGGAGGGAAAAATGGCACCGTTTCATAAAAAGTGAAAGTGAAACTGCTTTTAGCCGAATGGTGACCGTTGAAACGCTTCTCCCGCTCGTTCTTTGCTCGATGATCGCCTTATGTCCGCGGAAACTCAGCTGCGTCTTCTTGACCTGCCGGAGCTTGTTTTCCAGCTTCCTCCACTTGCGAACCATCGATTCATTAATCTTAAATTCTCTCGCCGCTGCTCGATTTCCATGTTCCTCCGCATAGCTGATGGCCTTCAGTTTAAACTGTGCTTCGTAAGCGTGTCTCTTTGCCATTTTCAGGGTTGTTAAAACAACGATGTCCTGCATAATGCACATACCTGTTCTTTTATACAGGTATGTGCAATAAAGTCAACGCACACACTTCACCCTTTAGCGTTCTCATGGTGTTCTCTACTACGTCCTCCTTACAACACACAGGGCGCACTGCGCTATAGGGCGCGCCGCACTTTTTGAAGAAAATCTAAGACTTTTAAGTGCGCCTTATGGTTGTGAAAATACGGTACCTCTTAATTTTGTTCATTTTATAATCCAAAAATATATTTTGGCTTGAGTAAATTAAACTACTTGTGTGCAGGAAAAACCCTGCAAACTATAGTTTGTTAGCAGTAAAATGGTGAATTAAATCTAATTTAAATCAAGGACCCAAGTGTGAGATTTGCCACAAAACCTCGGGAGTGCCATCGTAATTATATTGTCACTGTAGGTGTTTGTTTGAATTTATTTATAAGGTGTAAATGCACTGTGAGATTGGTTTGATTTGCGTTTTGTTCTTTTCAGTTTTGCAGGGCAAGTCATTTATTTTAAGTTCTGCAGTATGCAGACAATGCACAAATGGCTGACTTGAAAGACTCCAGTCTTTGCCATCTCCACACATAACCTGTCAATTTAATTTTAAAGAAGACAAGTTAGTTAAACTTGGATTTAATAGTTTATAGAAGCGAGAACGAGAAGAAAAAAACTTCAGGCCAATGAAGTGCATTGCTCTGAACATCCCAGCATGTCTGAGGAGGCCTCCCATAGCGTTTCACAAGTTGAAATGAGGACACACACACCCACATTCACGCGCCAAATTACACAGTGCCCAGCAGAGTTCAATAAATGATGAATATTCATGTGGAATTATCAGTCTGGCAGTGAACGTGTTTGAGAGAGAAAGCGTACTGTGAAAAAATTAGGTGAACAATGACACAGACGCTAAGAAAGGCAGTTACACAGATCCGACGGTCCATGGCTGATATTGTTTTAGTGGTATATTTGATGTCTTTTAAAAGATTGATAAGGAATATCGTATGTTTTGCTCAGAAAACAGCGAGAGGATACTTCTATCTCAGTGAAAATGTATATTTCTATATTTTGGTTACATAAATGAACAGGGCAACTACAGGTAGCAATTCTCTGGTTGTCTCTCACCTCTAAAAACAGCTTTGTGCTGTGCTTTCTATACACTAAGATCTCTGGCTAACCGTCATAATGTCTGAGGAGCTGTGTGTAGTCCAAGGTTATTTCTTACTCTTGGTAAACATCCTGGATCTGGGTGTTCACAGATGGTTGGGAAACAATGGGCTGGAACTTAACAGGGTATTCAGTTGAGAAGCAGGGAATCTTAAAGGGCCACAACAGCATTTTTTGAATGTTTAATGGTTTTTCATTGGGATTTGGAAGCATGCGTAGTATAGAGGCTAGGCAGTTTGCATTTCAGTGCAAGTATGAACACATTTTTGTACACACTATATAATATATGTGGAGAATGCCAGCACTAGACAATAAATTGGGAGCAAAAAATTGATACTTTTCAGTGAAATATTTTGCAATATTTTACACTTTTGCAGAAGTCACCTCAAACATATAGCCTGTTGGATAAGCTGGATTTTTGTAGAATTTAAGCCTAACATTAGCTGTAACCAGCTGTTGTTGTTGTTATGGTTGTTGTCCCATATAGGGTGGTTGACATTAGGGCTGGGTATCGTCACTGATTTCTAGAATCGATTCAATTCCGATTCACAAGGTCCCAAATCGATTCGATCCACGATTCGATTTAATTCGATTCGATTCGATTTAAATCTGGGAAATTTTGACAGTCAGAAGTATAATTCAGATCAGAACATTTACATATTTTTGTATCTATAAAAAGGAAGCTGACACTCGCAAGACTTTATCCAAGGTGTGAGCATCACAGCAGATGCCTTTGTGTCAAAGTAGCTGAAGATAAAACACAGAAAAACATGTAGGTGATTTTCCTGGCCTGGGATTTTATAAAAATATTCTGCAGTACATCAAAAACGAAAGAAAACCATTAATTAATGAACATTACCTCTGACGTTACAGCGGTTTTATTAGACACACGGCTAAGCATTTTGCATTTTGAATAATATTAAAAAGTTTAAATTTGTTCAGTATTGAACAGCAGAAATGAGGTTTTCTTTTCGGAAGAATGTAAAAGGGAAAAAAACAGCGGCCGACAGCCTGTAAACAGCGGTAGACTTGTGCGTAACAAGCAAGCGAATAATGAAGAAAGCGAAACTGTTCGAGAGAGAGAGAGGGTGGGGGGGGGGAGGGAGAGAGAGAGAGCTGCGCATCGCAATGGAAGCAAAACAGTAAAAGAGTGAATTCATGACGATGTTTATGTGAAGCGTTTGGATCTTCTTTAGCTGCTGGTTCGGTCAATATTGTTTGGAGAGAGATCAAACTAACAGCTTTAGAATCAGCTCATAAAGGGCGTGAACACAAAGCGCGGACCCGGATCAGCGAGCTGTCGGCTTTCAGCCCCGACTGTGAGAAAGGCGACATCTAACTGATTCTGATCCGTGGGTCAGAATCAGTACCTGCTCTCATTTACTGTTTGGTGGTTCTTGAAATTTTGTGAGATGTCACCAGAGATTCTGGCATTTCGGACAAAATAAATTTATATTAAAAAATCGATTCAGGATTTTAATGAATCGATTTTACGTTATCCAAGCCAGAATCGATTTTAATCGATGAATCGATTATAAAAACCCACCCCTGGTTGACATGTCTTATTTGCTGACAATAACTAAGTGCAACAATTTTGGAAGTCAGTCAATTTTTCTAATGTACATCAGAGTTTTTAGCATTTCTTTCTGGTTATTTCTGGTTTCACCATTTGAAAACTAACTTTTACAGGTTTAAACATGGGTAAATGATAAGTTTTTTGAAAAAATGATTTTGTTGATAATTTCCTGATCATCTTTTGAAGTAAATAAACCACCAAAAAACATACATCAGTGATTCCAACTGTTTAACTTGGAACACAGTCGTCAACATTAACATTTCTTAAGTTGCAGTTTTTTAAGGTCATAGATCTTACATTTTTGGGCGTTTTGGTGTTTCCACCGAAGCGCAGCATTGGCGGACCTTGAAGATCTTGGACTAAAAAGCGAAACAACAAAGAAAAAATGTTGGCAGATTTATTATTATTTGTTGCAGCCTTGCTTTTATCTTTCTTGGATTTGCACAGATAACTTTGACTGCATTTATTCAAAACTCTAACATAGATATGATGTTGAGGTAAGCCAGATATGTGTTTAAATGAGTCATTTCCAGCAGTTTTAAAAGCAATTTATACAGTTAAGTGCGTATATATTTGGAAAGAGATTACGACAACGGATTATCACAATGGATATTAAATGACACAACTCACATGCAATTGAAGTGCAGACTTTTAGCTTTAACTCTGGAACTCTTTCATGGCATGCATTTTTAATTTCTTGCTATTTGGGCTGATTGGGACCTGATGAATGTAAAAACAAAGATTACCAGATTTGAATTTTTTATTTTTTTTTACCTGATTTTTGTTTCTGAGAAAAATGTGATCCACATATGAAGACATTTGTTTTAAATTTTGATAGAACAGTGGCAGTATAATGTCCTTGTAAGTGGATATCAGGCCCTTGTAGAGCAAAATTTTGTATTTTGCTATAGATTACTCTAACTGTAGCTGAAGAACATGGCTGTTTTGCATAGTTTGCAAGACTTTTTTCTTATGGCGTGCCAAATGTAACCCTCTGCTACTGAAACAATATTCAGCAAGTGAGAATTGGGTGCACATTTTCACTTGAAGAGAAAACCGCTCATTTAAGGAACCTATTGGGACAGTCTCTCGCCAATCAAAACTGATGGCAGCATAGTGCTAAAAACTGTGCTATAGACAGACTGATGTTTATATCATTTATGATGTTGGCACTTACAGAGCTCAGACTGTCTATTACAAAGCAAGAATACCACCAGACTGTTCCAATAAAGAAATAAAATACATCTGTTTTTGCTTTTTATTCCCTATTTTAAAATAATTGATTGTGAGCCAATTTGGTCATATTGGTTGTGATCCTACAGCCGCATGGATGCCAATTCAATACACTCTTACTTCTTTCATAGGAGTCAAGAAAAGACTGAACAGGTAATGGATTGTTTGGAAGGATTGCCGGGAAAAAGCCTGTTCTTTCTAAAAAGAACCTGTCAGCATGGCTTAGGTATGCACAGTGGGATCTGAGCAAACCACAAGACTTTTAAAACAGTTTCCTTTGGACAGATGAGACTAAAGTGGAGATGTTTGGCCATAATGCACAACACCATGTTCTGAGAAAACCAAACAGCAAATATCAGGACAAACGCTTCATACCAACTGTCAAAGAGGGTGGAGGGTGAGGATTTGGGTTTATTTTGCAGCACCTTGCAGTCACTGAGTTCACCATAGACTTCACAAATGTGAGGCGGAACTTTCATTTGGGAACTATTTTCAAACCAAGACTAGACATGGAGAAAATATGTTAATATAGAAATTGTGATGCATTTTATGCAATTGTTCTTTTAATGCTGTGTCAATTTTTGGGCCTTTTTGTGGCTAGGACAGTGCAGAGAGTAGACAGGAAAGTAGTAAGAATGAGGGTGAATGACATGCAGGAACGGGTCTGGAGCTTGATCATACCCAGGTCAGAGCAGCAAGCAGTACTTTACCTGTTTGAACATCCTTCAGTGTAATGGTCAGCTGCTCAACCAACTAAGCAATATCAGCACCTGTCGTTCCCCCCTTTTTTAAATTATCCCTTCCGCCAAGTAGCCATCTGACAAGCTGATAGCAATTTTGGTAAGTAAAAAATGGCTAATGATAGGTCAGTAAATCTTTGTCTCAGTGCCATGACTGATGACATTGGAGATGCACTGAACTGATTTTTCCTTATAAATTTCACTTAAAGATTTAGTAAAAAAAAAAAAACAAAAAAAAAAAACAACTTAACTGAGGATATTTGTGTCTTTTTCCATAGAAAACATTCTTTTTCATTGCTTACATGCTCCAAACTGGACTTCAAAGTACCCCTCGCATGGGGGTCCATGCTTTGGGACTGATTTAATTTGTAGAAAATTTGTATGCAGACAGGGTAAAAGTTTGTTTTAGAAAGCAAGCTTGCGGCGCACTCTAAAATCAAGCCAATTCAATCATTGCTCTACATAAACTGTAGGTCACAACATTTGTTTGAAAAGTCAAACGACATTTCTATTTCTTTTTCCTTTTTTTGTAAATCGACGGCTGGTTTGGAAATGTTAGACTAGACTGCATATTTCATTTATAAGCAGACAATATATGGAATGGAAAATACTAAATTCCCATTATGCAGAAGAATGTAGGAAGCCAGGGTAGTTTGTGCTATTTACTTGAACATCAAGACGATGCCTCCCAATTTTTTATTAACTCATTTTTATGTGTAATTACAAAGATATGAGACAACATTTCCCCTTTTCATCTAATCTCACTATGGTAGCAAATCCTTCCTGGATTCAGATCTGATTGAGGATTGTCTTCAGATGTTAATCACATTTAACTTGTGCCAGCACCCACCTCTGCTATAATTTCATGCAAATCTTTAGATACAATTTTCAGTAATCTTGCTAACAAACAAACAAACTGAGCCAGGGAATTTCCTGCATAGGTTTCTTTTCTGTGAATTAAATGAAGTGAAATAACAGAGAAATTCATATTGTTTTTTCCAGTGGCACAACAAAGGCACCTTTGCTTTATGTATCTACTTAAAATAAGCCATCATCTGATCTTTTGCCAGTGCTTCTTTTGATTGCATGGTCAGATCAAAAAGCTTTTGAGCATGGCACCTCCAGTTTATTTTGCTTTGCAATTACTTTCCCTACCATATAACTCTGCAGCATGGAAAGCACCTTGAGTATTCAATACGTTTATTTTTTTCGAATCCACTGAGAATAACTTGAGTTACTTCTGTCACAATATTTGACTCCACTCTATTTTATTTAACTAATATTAAGTAATGAGAGTAATGAGAGAATCTGTTTGTTTGTTTGTTTGTTTGTTAATTGAATTGTGAGAAACCAAATCCTAAGCCTGCCCTCATGTGGAAACCACATGGGGAAATAAAAAATCTCCTCAGCTTGAAGCCTTTTCAGAGAAGCAGCTGCTCAGTTGAACCTGCTGGTTACGTGACTGTAGTGAACCTGCACACTCAATTTTTCACCGGCACCGTTGCATCCTGATTTGCTATGTTTCACTTGACACATGAAAGAACATATAAGTCACTGGCTGCTCTATATGCCTTGCTGAAGCTGTATACATTCTCTGGTCATGTCCTATATTTGAGAGGGTGGGCCTCAGCAACAGTGACTGAGCATGGGTTGTACCAACATGATGCAGTAAAGAGGGGTGGCCATGCTGCATGCATGAGCAGTGTCGTGAGCTTATTTTACAGATAATTATTTAAAGATATTAAGCTATTAGCCTTTTACTATAACCTTTTCACATCTGTTTATGGCATTACTGAAGATCCAGTCATATTTAATTCTGATCAAATCTCTGGTCAGGTCGATTAATATCAGGCTCAAGATGGAAACCTTGACATGTGAATCTGAGGGAATTTTTCTGTGCTTTTTTCTTTCTTTCTTTTTTGTCGCTGTTTTATCCAAAAGATAAAGGTTCTTTGAAGGAGCCAAAATAATAAAATGGGACCTGGTGAAAGGTTGTGTCTACATTAGAAAGATAAATAATGGGTCTGTATTGAGGCTAAATGTCATTTAGGTCCTCCTTATCTCCTTGTTTTCCACACTCTTCAAGCCCTACTCTGTAGCTGGTGGTCTCTTCCTTACTCCCCCTTCTCCAAGCCATACATTACGGCTGCTGAGCACATGCATGCCTGCGCATGTGTGTTCGCGCGCGCACGTGTGTACATGCAGCTCTGCGGAAGCAGAGGGAAGCTTTGAAGGATCTTTGAAGGAGAAGAGACAAACTTAAAGATACTGAGACGGCTGAAATGGGGAGCCCGTGGAGGCAGTGGACTGTGTTTCTCAAAGGTCTGAGTCTGTTGCATTGCTGCTGCTGCTTTTTCTTCTTTCTCTTTGGCGACTGAAGGCTCTCACCATACAGCACATACGGAGAGGGAGGTGAGGTCAGAAGGTGCAGGACCTGGTCTACAGGTTTGTGGGTTAGAGTGTGAGTTTTCCTCTCTCCCCTTTTTTTTTTAATGTTATTTTTTGTTTGGTCCCTACTTTCTGTTTACTTTGAGGCTGATATGTGTGAAAGTGTGTTTGAGGATATGCTCGCGCTGCAGCTGTAACTAATTATGATTGTTTCAGTCACATGCAGCACAGCTTGGATGCTATAAGAAGTGCAAACTGTGAAAGCTGTCATCCGCTGTGAGTTATACTCATTCAAAAGGGACAGTTAAGGGTAGTAATATAGCAGACTGTTTAATGTGCTGCTTAGTGCTTAGATAAATCCTCTGTTTAATCTGCTGTGTTTAGTTTTTTTTTTTTAGTTTTTTTTTTTTTAGAAAAAGGAGAGAAGACAACAATATGTGAATCCTGCTGCACAAATTCCATAATTGTATAAATGTATGTGGAGTGGAGAAAATGGGAGGTTAAAGGAGAGCACTTGAACTTCTCATCACGGACCTGACCGTTTCATCGTAGGGCCACATTAGCGAGAGGATTCATATTTAACCACTAACTTGAACTGTGGTAGCTTTCATAGTGTGACTGCCTGTAAATGTAGGGCTGGGTGCTGGACTCCAAACTAACTTTTTCACACCAGCTGGCACTAGGGTGCCTAACTTTTCACTTAAGCGTATCAGAATATATGAAAAAGTGCACTTAACTTTTTGTCATTTCATTTCAGTGATTGGATAATGGTGTATGCAGTAGAAGCACGGAGTGTTGTGACAGTTTTGAAACTGAGACTGAAGGTGGTTCAGGTAGCGAGTATCATAATTGTGGAGTTTTTGTTTGAACTTTGAATTTTATTTAAAGGGATGGATTAAGGCTTGGATGGATTAAGGTATTAGTCAAAGTGTGGTTTTGAAGTATATCATGTGTCACTTCTCACAGTATTTGTTGTAGTATGCAGACTCTCATGCGGCTTAGAGGGTCGGAGTGTAGTACGGGATGTTGTTTGTAGCTCCAATTTAAAGATTCCCCCAAAACTCTCATATGAAGACCAAAACTGCAGTTCCACTAGTGGCCACTGGAGTCTGGTTCCAAAAATGAGCCATGTTCAATTATGCCATTTTACAGCATTATAAAGCTACAGAAAATTTAAAATAAACATTTAAAATAAACAGAAACAGTTTTGGCCTCAGTAAATAGCTTAGCCCTTCTTAATACAAAAGTATGAGTTGTTTTATAATAGTACTTGTGGGTAGTTGGCACTGTTCTGGCACAGGCAGCTGTAGCTGATTGGTGTCTGCTTGGGGGTCATATTTGTTAATTGTAGTAATTGAATTTTATGGCCCCACTGTGCTTGTGCTGGAGATTTTTGGAGTAAATTCTAATTCTTAACACTAATTAGGAGGTACCTATGCTGGGGTGTAGCTGTTGTAACATCTATGGGTGCAGCACTTGCTCATAGCTTAAAACTCCCTCATTTCATCCAAGTACTGTAACTTCTGGCTCCAAAAAGCCTATGCAACCAGGGCCAAAACACTCTTAAAACTTCACAATGTGAACTCCAAAGCCTGGGTGACCATATCCATCTTTTATATACAGTCTACACTTGCATTCAGATCACTGGTAGATGCTCCAGTCTGCATTTGAGATGGTAATCGGGCAGCCAGGGACAAAGAAGCCTCTCGTCTTTTAGGGTCAAGTTTCACCAGGATCCTGAAACGTCTCCAGGCACTTATTAAGGCAGATATAAACAGTCATATTTTATTTATTTTTTTACGCTTAAAAGTTTGCCATCTTTGCTGTAAAAGCTTTTTTTTTCCCCGCAGAAAATAACAATTCTTACACTGTGTTGCTTGAGTGTCACATCCTCTCCTCATACAGCAAATACGCAGAACATAGACAACTGTCTAAAGCGCTCTGATGTGAGATTTACCCGAGCACAAACAAAGCGGTTTTATCTGCCTTGACTGGTTGTCCACAGACAAACTGCTGCAGAAACCTTGCTTAAAGACAGCCATGTGGGTGCTAAGAATGAAAACTTTGTGCTGAATGTCTTTCGTTTGTTTTAAATCCTTTGTAGTCATGCTTAGTAACGAATATTTGCAATATTTCGCATGGATGGTAGTCGATGGATTCTTTTGTTTGTTTATATAAGTGTGTTGGTGAGTGAAGTGTGAAAATCCACACTTAACTGGGTGTAAATTGCTAAAAACTGGATATTGATATTTTTCCCTAGATAGAGCACTTACATCATCACAACAGGGGGATTTTATTTTATTTTTTTTAAACCTTTAAAAATGGTTGCTGAACCTCAGAACATTTGAAATGGCCATGGCCTCATCTGAGGATACATGTCCTGTTCAGCTTGTTTAGTTATTACAGTACCATGTTGGTGTCCCACGTTTTTCCTCTGTTTGAAGACCATTTCCCAGCCCCTTCCTCCTTTGTTATTTTCTCACAGGGGTCTCCTAATGCTAGGGGTCTTACTAAATTTTGATCCTCAAGCTTTATTATCAGTAAATGTTACACTCAGACCCCTTACTTTTGTTTCCGTTGATCAGCAGAACCCAGAATCGGACTGAAGGGGCATGTGAGTCACTTGAAATAATTAGCTCTCTATCGAAGATGCTCTTGTTGCTTCATCGCGTCAGCTCTTTTGGCTGAGAAGACGCAGTCAGAAACGAGCCCTAAAAGCACACCAAGACTGTAATGGAGAATCGACTCATGTGTTACTGTTTGACACATAGTTTGGGAACGATAGACATTAGCATTTAATGTTTTTTTTTACCAGTTACTTATAACTTAATATCCCACCAGCATCACCTCTTTCCAAGTACAGTAATGTATGCAAGAGGGAGTACAGGGGTGGTGCACAAAATAAGCTTAGTGACTTTACACTGCAGTGGCCTTCTTACATTTGAAGCATTCTCAAATATGCTTCTGGTATCACTTCCTTTTGTGTTCAGGACCACTTTTCAACCAGGGTTTGACATGTGCACGGCATCATTCACGTCAAGCTACGCTGTTAGGTTTTTAGACGTGTTTGTGTCGGTTGAAAAGCCCCCTTCATAGGCTGTGCCCAGCCAAATACTTACAAACAGGTTAATCTTGAGGATTAACGTTAACCTTACTGGTGCTTTAGTCTGAAACTAAGGGAACAAAGGCAGCTTGTAGCCTCAAACAAAGAGAATAAAGCAGTGTTGCCCTGGTCGGATGCCCATCCATCTCTGCAACGCTTCAGGCCTGTCGTTCCACACTGGTGCCCACTGGTTTGGCCATTATTAGATTGCTGGAACTGTGTACACATTGTAAGTGACTTAAATGTATATAAGTGCAATACCTGCCCTTAGTCTCAGTGGAGCACCTGAATGAGATAAAGAGCTGAACCAACCAGTTGGCACAGACCTGTGACTGCAATTTCTTTTGCTTGCTGGTTAGCAGCAATTAAACGTTCAAACTAGGACTGAAATGACGCTGTTCTCTGACAGATGAACTAAAAATACATACAAAATTGGTTAAAAATAACTGACCGATATACTCAGGCCTGCAGATTTTTACATCTCAGGCCATGTGCCCTGAGATGTAAAAATCTGGTTGTGCCTAGCCGATGGGCTTCACAAATTCCTTTTGAATCATTCTGAGAAAAAGTATAAGTGGTTGTTTTCATGGTACAAAACAGAAAGCATAAAGCGTCCTCTTGTTGTAGACTGATAAATTAAAGCTATCTATAAAGCGAGTGAGTACAGGGCGTTCGGCAGATGCATTTGGTGTTGCTTGCTTTTGTACATTATCAGACATAATCACTGCACCTGGTGTTCTCTTTCTGACAGTGAACTGTAAATTTGTAGATGCGTTCCCAGAAATGTACCGGCTTTACCTGAGCTTGTTAACCATCATAAATGATGAGCGTTATGATGGGAAGGTCACTCTGAAAAGATGGATCCTCTTTCTCTTACACTTAACATTACAGGTGAAACAGTCCATCAGTCTGTAAGTGCAAACGTTAATTTTCAAGGTTAAGTTACAAAAGATAAATAAATAAAAAAAAACATACATTTAAAATTAGTCAATATTTGGTGCCTTTGGAGGCACGTTGATATCAAACTAAATATTATTACTATTTTATCTGACAAATGAAATTAGAGCCTCTGGCCTCTTTTATGAACATATACCAAGTTAAGGGTTGACTAAAGCATTAACATTTTTTTTTTTTTTTTTGATATTTGGTAGGCAAAAAAAGATGTTGGCTACGTAAAAATGTCTTTTTTAACTCTTATTTTTATTCCTAGATTCCAGTCGAGCCATTAATATCACCTGATGTGTGTTATAAATGTTTTTTCCTTAAAATATAGCCAGAATTAACACATTTGTAACATAAACAAGAATAAATTATATATCATACTTGCAGCTCAGGCTCTTATATTAAATACATACTAATCTCTGACTCTGAAACTGGGCTGCATTGTGTTTTTATTGGGTGCTAATGTGCTGCAGTGATCTCATTTCTCACTGTTGTGGATGGATGTTTTTTAAGTGCAGTGGGTTAGCACTACAAGGAAGGCGGAAGCAGAGCGGGGTGATTTGAGGTGAAATGTAAACAGTGCTAGTCAGGAAGGATTAGCATCCCGTGAGCAGCATGGACTTGCAGCGGCACCCAATACTTGTGACAATGGCAGCCTGTTTTTCAGTGGGCTAAAGAGGTTGTGTGTATGTGTACAGATTTTTCTTTCAGTCACAACGCATGAATGTAAATTTTAAAGAAAAAGAAATTTCCCACAAGTAGTTGAAAGGCTTTTATTCATGTTTATGTCTCACCTTCCTTTTAGAAATCCCGAGGCGCCGCTGTAGCTTACCTGGTCACTCTACACATCCTCTTCCCGCTTTCCTGTCTACTCTGAACTGTCCTGTAAATACAGGCTACAGAAATTGAAAAGATTTCCGTTGTTTGTAAGCAGTCAGCAATCTCTGTACAGAAATGCTCATATCAATTGCATTTGCATATTACAGTGTATTTCTTGTAGTACTTGTGAGATACTATGAATGGGAAAAGCCAGATGTTGCTTGGACGTCCACTAGATGATGAAATATTTAATATTTAATTGATATTCAACACTAGTTAACTTGTTTCTGAGAGCTTATAGTGCCAGTGGGAAACTTATTGAAACTGCAGAACGTATTGTGAGAAATGAGTGGCTGTACATTGGCTGTAAAAACTCCAGTGATGAAAGTGGCTGATCTGCAGCCACTTTCAGCACAAGGACTTTAACATGCAAAGAAGATGTACGACTCAACGTGCTACACATTTCAGCAGTATTTAAATTAGTTTGATTGCTCACAAATCTGAATAATTGTTGCTAAATTTGTCACCTGGAACAACTCTCAGTCAGTCATAGACTCTCATTATTGTTTACTGGTTGGTCCACACTGTTGTAAATAATAATTCAAGACTACATATGTAGGGCAAGGTGTCCGGATCATTTGGAAGACTAAAGGGTGAGAGTGACATGTAACTCATTTGTCAACCTCATACATGGCTTATCAGTTGAAACATGTAGGTTAGCCTAATATTAGCCACTCAGCATTAATAGTGAATTAAAATGTTCTCAGCACAAAATACTCTTCTTGAACTATATTCAGAGGTTGGTAGAAAACTGCAGGTGAAGGTGATTTTTAAAAAGGACTGGTCAGGACAAATATTAAAGAAGATGCACCTGTGTAAAAGGGGTAAACTTGTGTAGTTAAATTGGTGATCATGTTGATTGATGATGGTGTTGACAGAAATGCACACAATCATAGCGCCATATGATTATTTGGATTATTACAGTAGTGTTTGATAGTGTTATTGACTTTTGTTTTAATTGGGAATTTGTTTTACAAGGAAAAACAAAACAGCAGAGTCGGTCTTGTCTGACCGAGGAGATTCAGTGTGGCCTTGGATTTTGTGCATGTGTGGTTAGCTCTGCCTGACAGTAGGAATTTAAAGAAATAGTTGTCCAAAGTCTTGACAAAATCTGTGGCTTTCCTGTGCTCTTTTATCTGCACTGGTTTGTAGGAATGGATCTAGGGGTGGGGAAGCTGTGGGACTTACATTAATGGCTGCTCTTATTTTGTTCCTGACACTTCTTTTTACCATGTGTTTCCCACCCCTGCAGGTCAGTTAAAGCTGAAAATGAGTGCAGTAGGGGAAAGCCCTCTGGACCCTGCCACGCCAGAGTTACGCAAGAGGAAGGGCTCGCCATGCGACACGTCAGGGCAAAGGTAAGACCGGCTGCATGCCTTTTTTTACAACACTGACAAACATTACACGGATAGAGCCGGAGATACTGTGAATCTTTATTGGTTCATGATCAGCCAAAAGATGAGTAATAAAAACAATTATCAACCATATCAACCTAGCTTTTTTATCAGTAAGCTTATAAACGTCTAAGCTCGTGAAATTATGTTGTAAAATACATGTAAACAAATGATGTTTGCATTAAAATGTGTTAAACCATTAAATTTGAAAAAAATAATGCATTATAAAAACATTAATGCATTTAATCGCACTTTGAATTCCAAGCAAAGGGGAACTTTTGTCAATGCATGACTTCCTGGCATACCGATTACACTGATGCACACAGCTACAAAAATGGAAGAATCAGAAGAAAGTGTGTACCCGATCCGTACCGGAAACCCGATCGGTACCCCGCATGCGCAAATCTTACATCACTTCCTCTCTTTGCCAACATTGCGACATTCAATATATTTGAATGACACGGTTAGCGCCCAGTTAGCTCCTAGCATTTCTCAACAGCTCTGCCTCCTTTTCGACTACCGGGACATTTAAACAATGGATAATCCGTATACAAACAAATTCATGCTAAGTTCCTCCACAGAGAGCGTCCCCCGATTGAACAACAGCGCCGTAAAATAAGAAGAATGGCGCCTAATTACAGACTTAATAATATTGAGTTAGCAATGTGTCACGTGAAGATTCATCAGCCAGATTAAGTGTTTACTGACAATTGACAGTGATAGCGGACGTCATCATCACTATTCCAACAATCCTCTCCTCACAGACAAGCATAAACACACTCGACTATCGCTAAATCAAATTTAACACGCATTTGAAATCACGCTAATTCAGTTTATAATAGGGTTCATTCGCTCGGTCAGCAGGTGGCGGTATCCTCGTACACTGGGGAGTAAACTGCCATTAAACGAACAGAAGAAGAAGAAAACATCTGCACATGCGCGGTACAGATCGGGTAGACCCGATTTGTACGGTCCGACTTTACACATGCGCAGTAAGGATCGGGGAGTCCTGATCCGTAACTATCTTTTTATTTTTCGTTTTTGTCTACATTGTACTGAAATGCTTCATTATTGCAAACATTTTAAGATATACTTATTATTCTTAACATCTTAACAGATACTCTGACCCATAACTATCGTAAAATGCTACGACCGGAAGTAGACACCTTTCGCGCATGCGGGGTACCGATCGGGTAGCGACAGTTAGGACTCATTTAATTTAAATTACATTTTAAAAGACTACCTAGCAGAAGTCTTGATAAAAGCGTGGTTTTGTGCAAACTGTGCAAAAAGGAGTTTGCATACCACCGCAGCACTTCAACCTTACAGTACCATCTAAATGCAAAACATGTTGCAGCGAGCACAGAAACTAGGAGCTGTTAGTGCTAGCAGTCCCAGTTTGGCAATCCAAACTTGATGAAATGACTGGCTTCAGGACCAAAATTACTAAGTCAGTGTTGGACAAACTTACAGATTGTCTCGCAAAATGGATTGCTCTGGACTGTAGACCACTAGCAGTGGTAGAAGATAGGGGTTTAGAAAATGTGCTACAGATTTAGATGAGGAAACCCTGTGTAACAGGGCCCTGAGTTTTTACAGAGCAGAATCCACCATCAGGGAGGCAGACTGCCCGCTGCAGTAGTGGTCCAGTCGAGCAGGGGCCGACCCACAGCTGTCTGTCCTGGCCTGCAAGTATTTGATTAGTTCGGCCACTTCTGTCTCATGTGAGAGACTGTTAGTAACAAAAAAGAGAGCTGCCTTGAGCTCTGAAAATGTGAACAGGCTAGTTTGTCTAAGTAACTGGCTGAAAGAGACGGACTGTAAGTAAGAATGGAGTTATTGTGAGTCCAATAGGTTTATTTTTGCACTAAAATGTTTGATGATCACACCGTTTTAGCCTAATGTACAAAATAATGTTGGCTAAGATTATTCAGATTTTAAAGGTGAAGCTGTTCAAATAGCCTTTTATGTTTCTGCCTAATTTTTTTAGAAGAAAAACTGCACTTTATTTTGAAATTTCTATTATTATTTAAAGACAATACCATTTTAAAAAGGTACTAAAAGTACTTAAAATAGCACTTTAATTTCTAAGTCTGCCCAATTTGGCCAGGGATATTATTTTTGTTTCTCTGTTTTGCATTTAAATGCAGTTTTTCCCCCTATAAATCAAAAGAGCTTGAGTTTGCAATATTCATGTCCATGTCTATTATTTGTTCTGTCCCCCACTAAAACCTTTTAAAATTAAAAAAAAAATTTCTTGTGCAATTAATCAAGATTAATTAATTATAAAGCCTCTAATTAATTAGATTAATTTTTTTAATCGAGTCCCACCCCTAAAATAAATATAATGGACATATTTAATTCTCAGATTGCCGAATTCTTATAAAAATCATAGATTATCCACATAAGGTAACGCAATCATTGCCTTGGTTGTACATGGCGAGCATGCTTACTGATGACTTGTTTTTGCTCATTTTTGGTCAGCTGGGCTGTCACTGTGGGATTAGGCAACTCCAGATGGGAGAAATATAACGTTTTACTCAAGGCAAAATAGTGTTTTATTCTGCCTCGCTTTGTTTATATTCGTGGACATAAAATGTTATGTGTTTTTTTTGTAGTGTGCTTTAAAAGAAAGTGTATTTTTGTGTCTGCAGCACATATGTTGTCCAGACTCATCAGTGAGGATACGTGACTATAGTCAGGAAATAGTTTTTAGACATTACTAACTGTTGTATTATAACCCGACCAACCTTTACTAATGCAAAGCTATTTTTAATGTGTAACTGTAACCAAGTAAAGTATTTTTAATTAGTAAGATATTAAAAATAATATAAATCATGGCTGAAAATATGATGTCAGCAACAAAACGATTTGCTTCACAATCAGTCTCTCTAACTTTTAATGTGGAGGTTGGAGGTTTCTTGCTTTTTAAAAGTATAACATATTAATTTTGTGAAATTAACACCAAATTGGTACATGTGATGGAAAATCATGTTACGGGACATACCAATAGTTTGGTGAAATTTGTGTTCAAGAGCATGAAGCATGAGGATTTCATGAACTAACTTTGAGGTTGCTTAGTTTTTGGAGGCAGTTTGCTAGGGATGAATGTCTATTCCCCAACCAAGTGGTTACTGGAGATTCGTGGTAGAGATGGCACGATACCACTTTTTTATGTCCAATACGATATCATAAATTTGGATATCTGCCGATACGAATCCGATATAGTTCATTTTATAATCAACAAAACTGTTTGTTTTTTAAATATCTTGCTGCATTTTGTATGAGTTCATACTCAAGTTTTAAAATAACAAACACTAAAGCTATTCTGTTATTCCTGTATGCAAAAAATACACTACACCCAAAATATTTCATAGTTCAGCAATACTGATCAATCTAATTTACTTAAACCTACACCATCCAACCTATTCTGGTATTCTAAACAGTACTTAGCAGAAATATTAAACAACCTTACTAATAGGGTTGCAAACTCCCAGCAAAAGCAAAAGGAAACCACCCCCCACCCTCCGCCTGATAATGCTTAATCGGCGCAATCTACTTTAATTTAATGCACGTGTAAAACAAATGCACAGAAATCAATTATTTTTCTACATATTTAAATACATTCAACATCTTTCTTCAACAGAATTACAGACTGCACAGATGGTTACCAAAGGAAAAAGTGCTGTAGCTTACCAGGGTACATATTAGAGTTAATAGTTCCTTTATACAATAATACATTTCTATACATTTTACATCAGATGAAAACTTTGGTTGTAAGATTCAGATAATTATTTATTAAAAGCTAGACATGACAATTAGAAAGAAAAGTATTTCTTTGTGCCCCCCTTTCCCTATTAATGCCCTACCTGGCCCCCCTAGCAAAACTTTGCTAGATCCACCCCTGCACAGTTACCAGCTGTCAGCTACATAGAAAAGGATCCTGGTGTAGAAAGTAATAAATTCTAACAACAGCTTATCAAGCTTAAACATGCTGCTGTTGTTTATCTGCTGGTTTCCTATTTCTGGTGCAAAGTGGGCGATAAACAAACAAGAGAGACGGGAGTTGTGACAGAAAAGCCGATCAGCTGATCATTGACCAGTTTCATGATTGAAGTAGCAGCAGGAGAGTGAGGGGGAGAGAAGAAGAGGCAGTCACTGCATGTATTGGTTGTTAAGCTTGACGTGGGAATGCTTTACAAACATTCAGAGATGAACTTACACACTTGCTTTACTTCTCTGGGATACCTTTCTCGGAGATGAAATGCCGGTTTCGTAGCGAGGCTCCAACTGCTCAACCAGACCCCCGACAGGTCTCGCACGCCACAGCCGCTCTATCACATGACGCATGCTGCTCCGACGTGCTAAGGTTATGAGCTGAGTTACGCCATGTCGCAAGTTTTGTTAAATGATTTTATGATATTTAATGGATCGGATTACATTTTTTATTTCTCTTCGATATCCGATCCAGTAATTTAGGTCAGTGTTGGACCGATGCGTAATATCGGATCGGTCCATCTCTAATTCGTGGTAATCAGTGAAATTCGTATTGCAGACAACTTGGTGTGGTCCACCAAACTCCAGTAACTGGAGCAATCTGCTAGCAACCAAAGCGAGCACAAGAAGGTTTTCGGTGCAGCGCTATGTTTGTGACCAGTTTCACCTAGTAACATCCAAGTGGTTAAGGAACCCACATTTGTCACTAACAACTGGAGGTTGCCAGGGGATCACCAACCGGTCTCTAGTGTGATTGCGGTGTCAGTGATTAAACATCGGCAACAAAAAGTGAAATAACATCCCACAGACAGCCTGTCAAGTGCTGACTTCCCTGTGCCAAATATTTTGTTGTTTTAATTTATTTATCACAGTTATTATTTATTTGTTAGTGATATTAAAGTGATTTATGTCTATATACTCCCGAAGGAAAAACAAATCACTATAAAGATAGAAATGTAAAAAACAATATACATGTATATTTGTATATGTATATACCAAGATACCAAGTTATATACCAAACATTTTTGCTACTCCAAACAAAGTAAATTTGAACAAAAAGTCCTAATTAAATAGAAGTAATTAGAAACCTGAGATAAAGTTTAAAGTATAGATTTGACTTTAGGTCAGTATAAGTTTAAGTGGGGCGTGTAGGAGTGAAAGTTCTCCATGTACTGTATGTGTAAATCTATAAGGCCGATAGGTGATGTAACAGCCCAGCTAGCATTTCTCCAGCAGCTACACTCATCCACTTACCCACTCATTTCACACAGCAGCGTCCTCCCCCTCCTCACCCTTCCCTCGGTCACCACGCCTGTGTTTTCTGGCTGGCCAATGCACTGACCTACTTTTGCTGTTGTCGTTTCACATACGCACGGTCACATATACGCTCTTCTTGCTGCCACATACCTTGCTGTTTCTCGTCCGTTAGAAATGAAATCACTGGAACTCAAGAATAAATTTAAACACCAGGCTGCGCAAAAGGTTAAAAGAGAAGAATCTTAATTTATTTATTTTCTTTTGATTTTTGTCCAATTTCAATATTATAGAAAAATGCCACAGGTGGATAAAAAGCCAATGCAGGAAAAAAGAGGATCATGAATTTATTTTCACAGTTTAATCTATAACCATTTACTTAAATTCAACTGGCTGTTGTTTTGTTTTTTTTGTTTTGTTTTTAAAAAAACAATCTTTTTTTTATAAGTAAGCAGTGTTAAAAAGTATAAATAAATCAATTTGATTGCAAAAAAGCAACACCATGGTAAAATGCATTACAAATATATTAACACTGAAACCAAAGGTCAGAGCTGAAAGCATGATTCAGATTCGATTTAAGCTAATTTTATTTTAATCTGCATTAATTGAAAATTACAAAAATGTCAAATGTCGTATTTACAAGGGCTTAAATAGCAACAGCATTTTTTTTAACTGAGGGAGGAAAAACATTAAAAATATAATAATCACAAGATCTAAAATCACCTTAAAAGTTGTAAATGCCAGCATTGAATGTAGATGTATGTATTGATGTATGTTTCTTTGGCATCAACAGCAATAAAGCAGAGGTACGAGATGCTTTACAAAATGTACAAAATAGTTTAAATAGCAACATTCAAATAACTTGTTTAACACTTTCTATCCTAACTCTTTCATACAACTTTATCACAAACAAAAAATAAACTAATCTTAGTCTACTTTATTTATTCAATAATGCTGCTATCAATAAAATGTGATTTGTGCTTTAAATATATCACCAGCCTTCCAACAGTCTAATTTGTGCTCCGTTAAAGATCATGTGTTTCTCCTTCATTGCAATCGACGTTACTCTGCTGGATCTCCTGTGTAATGTGTCTGAGCACATTGTGTTGGGTCCAACCAGCTTTCTGTTTGTTTCTTTGTCTCTATTGCTGTCAGTCACAACCAACTGTTCGAGTCACTCATTATTGTGTAATAACTGCATATTTAGCCTACAGGGACAATTATAGTTTTCTCTTCTGCTTCTGCTCCTGGAGGGGTGCTGATAGTTGCTTGTACATCATGGGTGATTTTGTTTAAAGAACCTGTGTGTTCTCATATGTATCCATTAATCCATCAGTAATTGATTTTTTTTTCTTCTCTTGTCATAATCTTTAAAAAAAAAAAATTGCCAATACTTTTTGCTGCCATGTACACATTTAAAAAAAAGTCTGCATTTTAAAAAGAGATGATGATAATAATAATAATAACAACAACAACAACAACAACAATCGCATCTTCTTAAAGTTTTTTAAAGCTCTTCATGACATCTTGAAGTAGCAGCAGGAGAGTGAGGGGGAGAGAAGAAGAGGCAGTCACTGCATGTATTGGTTGTTAAGCTTGACGTGGGAATGCTTTACAAACATTCAGAGATGAACTTACACACTTGCTTTACTTCTCTGGGATACCTTTCTCGGAGATGAAATGCCGGTTTCGTAGCGAGGCTCCAACTGCTCAACCAGACCCCCGACAGGTCTTGCACGCCACAGCCGCTCTATCACGTGACGCATGCTGCTCCGACGTGCTAAGGTTATGAGCTGAGTTACGCCATGTCGCAAGTTTTGTTAAATGATTTTATTATATTTAATGGATCGGATTACATTTTTTATTTCTCTTCGATATCCGATCCAGTAATTTAGGTCAGTGTTGGACCGATGCGTAATATCGGATCGGTCCATCTCTAATTCGTGGTAATCAGTGAAATTCGTATTGCAGACAACTTGGTGTGGTCCACCAAACTCCAGTAACTGGAGCAATCTGCTAGCAACCAAAGCGAGCACAAGAAGGTTTTCGGTGCAGCGCTATGTTTGTGACCAGTTTCACCTAGTAACATCCAAGTGGTTAAGGAACCCACATTTGTCACTAACAACTGGAGGTTGCCAGGGGATCACCAACCGGTCTCTAGTGTGATTGCGGTGTCAGTGATTAAACATCGGCAACAAAAAGTGAAATAACATCCCACAGACAGCCTGTCAAGTGCTGACTTCCCTGTGCCAAATATTTTGTTGTTTTAATTTATTTATCACAGTTATTATTTATTTGTTAGTGATATTAAAGTGATTTATGTCTATATACTCCCGAAGGAAAAACAAATCACTATAAAGATATAAATGTAAAAAACAATATACATGTATATTTGTATATGTATATACCAAGATACCAAGTTATATACCAAACATTTTTGCTACTCCAAACAAAGTAAATTTGAACAAAAAGTCCTAATTAAATAGAAGTAATTAGAAACCTGAGATAAAGTTTAAAGTATAGATTTGACTTTAGGTCAGTATAAGTTTAAGTGGGGCGTGTAGGAGTGAAAGTTCTCCATGTACTGTATGTGTAAATCTATAAGGCCGATAGGTGATGTAACAGCCCAGCTAGCATTTCTCCAGCAGCTACACTCATCCACTTACCCGCTCATTTCACACAGCAGCGTCCTCCCCCTCCTCACCCTTCCCTCGGTCACCACGCCTGTGTTTTCTGGCTGGCCAATGCACTGACCTACTTTTGCTGTTGTCGTTTCACATACGCACGGTCACATATACGCTCTTCTTGCTGCCACATACCTTGCTGTTTCTCGTCCGTTAGAAATGAAATCACTGGAACTCAAGAATAAATTTAAACACCAGGCTGCGCAAAAGGTTAAAAGAGAAGAATCTTAATTTATTTATTTTCTTTTGATTTTTGTCCAATTTCAATATTATAGAAAAATGCCACAGGTGGATAAAAAGCCAATGCAGGAAAAAAGAGGATCATGAATTTATTTTCACAGTTTAATCTATAACCATTTACTTAAATTTAACTGGCTGTTGTTTTGTTTTTTTTGTTTTGTTTTTAAAAAAACAATCTTTTTTTTATAAGTAAGCAGTGTTAAAAAGTATAAATAAATCAATTTGATTGCAAAAAAGCAACACCATGGTAAAATGCATTACAAATATATTAACACTGAAACCAAAGGTCAGAGCTGAAAGCATGATTCAGATTCGATTTAAGCTAATTTTATTTTAATCTGCATTAATTGAAAATTACAAAAATGTCAAATGTCGTATTTACAAGGGCTTAAATAGCAACAGCATTTTTTTTAACTGAGGGAGGAAAAACATTAAAAATATAATAATCACAAGGTCTAAAATCACCTTAAAAGTTGTAAATGCCAGCATTGAATGTAGATGTATGTATTGATGTATGTTTCTTTGGCATCAACAGCAATAAAGCAGAGGTACGAGATGCTTTACAAAATGTACAAAATAGTTTAAATAGCAACATTCAAATAACTTGTGTAACACTTTCTATCCTAACTCTTTCATACAACTTTATCACAAATAAAAAATAAACAAAACTTAGTCTACTTTATTTATTCAATAATGCTGCTATCAATAAAATGTGATTTGTGCTTTAAATATATCACCAGCCTTCCAACAGTCTAATTTGTGCTCCGTTAAAGATCATGTGTTTCTCTTTCATTGCAATCGACGTTACTCTGCTGGATCTCCTGTGTAATGTGTCTGAGCACATTGTGTTGGGTCCAACCAGCTTTCTGTTTGTTTCTTTGTCTCTATTGCTGTCAGTCACAACCAACGGTTCGAGTCACTCATTATTGTGTAATAACTGCATATTTAGCCTACAGGGACAATTATAGTTTTCTCTTCTGCTTCTGCTTCTGGAGGGGTGCTGATAGTTGCTTGTACATCATGGGTGATTTTGTTTAAAGAACCTGTGTGTTCTCATATGTATCCATTAATCCATCAGTAATTGATTTTTTTTTCTTCTCTTGTCATAATCTTTAAAAAAAAAATTGCCAATACTTTTTGCTGCCATGTACACATTTAAAAAAAAGTCTGCATTTTAAAAAGAGATGATGATAATAATAATAATAATAATAATAATAATAACAACAACAACAACAACAACAATCACATCTTCTTAAAGTTTTTTAAAGCTCTTCATGACATCTTTAAACTTTTATATTCACAACGAGGTAAATGTTGACCACTGACATCAACAGAAAGTTATGCTAGTAATACTATGGCTGACACAAAGTTCATCCTTATTGATTACATTACTAAACATGGTGATATAGTAATGCCTTATTACTAAAGTGTTCTAAAGTTTTCCTTATATACTTGGCCATATTGATTAGTTTAGGACAATGTACTTCAAGTACAGTGTAATTTAAATGTAACTTTTGCCGAGCAGAAACAGTGAATTGATTAATTTTTAACATGTCAGGTTTTGCTGCTTTTCTTTCTCACTTTAAAGTAAATGTCACGGCTTTCATGGTTAAAAATGTCAAAATCAAAACAAATATAGTTTCATTAGTGCTAGAGAATCAGTTTTCTGATGTTTTTAAAACCAGATAAGTACCAAAAAAATCTCCCAGAAAAGTAGTACTGATTTAAAAACAGCTGTTTTAATGTGAACTTCGCTTTGAGTCTTTGTCGGGTCTGTTTCTGCAGTGCGGAGAAGCGGAGACGGGAGCTGGAGTGCCGCTACATCGAGGAGCTGGCGGAGCTGTTGTCATCCAACATGGGCGACATTGCCAGTCTCAGCGTTAAGCCCGAAAAGTGCCACATCCTCAAGAGCACTGTGGACCAAATCCAGCAGATCAAACGGCGTGAGCAGGGTGAGGAAACACGTTTTCTGTACAGTGTCTCCACAATTTCTGTCAAATATTATGCTCTTTAATTTTCTTTATAATTTTCTGTGTAACTATAATGTAAACCAAAAAATCATAAAACATTTTATGTAAATGTTTAAACAAGGTTTGCAGGAGTAAACCAGGGTATGCAAAAAATAAACCTCCACATCTGTAAGATTTGTCACCTCAAGTTTTCAGTTAAAGCATACATTCTTATCCTATCTCGACAGATGTGGGGAGGAAAGCCTTGGCTGTCTTTGTGAGGCCACTCATTGACATCGGTGCATTCCTAAGACTTAAGTTTAACCATCACAAAATATCTGATAAACTTTCACCTTCTCCCTGACCTGAACCGGTTTTGTAACTTTAACTGTAAAACCAAGCTTTTACCCTCAAACAGGGATTTGAAAGCTTGTCAAAGGAGTTTAGAAAATGTAACCACTCTGGTGGTCTAAAGCTAACTTTTTTCAAATAATATGATTTTTTTTTTTCTTTGGTTTCCAGTAGTCTGTCTGCTCTGTGCAGCCACACACATGTAGAGTGCTCTTTATTTCAAAACAGTAACTGTATGATAATAAATTGTAGCCGTACAAAACAACCTTTTTCATTCCATCCATGAACATGTGCTACACTTGTTAGAATAACACGGTAAAACTGTGATATTTACCTCAGTGTTTATTGTGCTATGAATATCGCTGAGACTCAAAATGGGCTTTTTGGTAGGCACCAAATATCTCTGTTGGCATTAAAACCCCTTTTTTCATAGCATAGCAAACGTTGTGTACGTGTTTTTAATAGTGCTGTCATCTCGTCATTTAATCTCGTTAAAATGACCGCATTACCGTGGCAAATCTCCGTTAGCGAGTTACCGCGGATCGCCCCGTGCGTGGTTCTGCACGGCGTCAACGTGTTAACATGTTGACGCCGTGCAGAATCACTCGTTATGACGTTATGGCCTTAATAATTTAAACGAAATTAACACTGACAGCACTAGTTTTTAAAAATAGGCTTTATACTTAAAAAAACAACAACAACTGTATTGCAAAATATTTAATGTCTCTGTTGTTCTCTCCCCCCGGGCAGAAAAAGCAGCCCTCCTTTCTCCAGATGATGAAGTGCAGAAGTGCGACATCTCCTCCAGTAGCCAGGGACTGGTGGAGAAAGAGGCGTTGGGGCCCATGCTGCTAGAGGTAAAACAATACATAGGAAATCCTGGTTTGTGTGCCTAACATGTTGTTTACTCCTAACTAATACACACGTTCAGAAAATCAGATTTAGTTTTCCCTCTCTCTGTTCTTCCCGTTAAGGCGCTTGATGGGTTTTTCTTCGTTGTCAACCGGGAGGGGCGCATCGTCTTTGTTTCTGAGAACGTGACGAGTTACCTTGGATACACCCAGGAGGAGCTCATGGCCTCCAGCGTCTACAGCATCCTCCACGTGGGAGACCACAACGAGTTTGTTCGTAATCTGCTGCCTAAAAGCCTCGGTGAGTGAGCAGAATCGATTTTAAATGCAGCGACTGCGTTTGCAGCCAGCGACTGCAATGTTTTTGAGGGATATTTAATAATCACTTTTTCAGCATTTTTAAATTTCACCATTTCCATGCCAATGAAACCCATTAAGGAGGCAATAAAACTCACTGTTAAAAAAGCAGAAGAATCTGTACACGGCACTCAAATCCAAATGATTAAGTTGCTTTATTAAAAGAAGATTTTGTAGCTAAGGCAAATTTAAAGAGCTGTGAGGAGAGGTAGGAGGATGAACTGTGTAAATTTTAAATGAACAGAGTTTTAGTGCTTCTCACAAAGCTGCAAATTATGTTAAGGGAGGAAAGTGTGTAGAGGCGGCACATGCGTGGGTGAAGAGTATTGAAACATAGACTTTCTATTCTGTGACAGTGTATTTTTTTTCTTTTGTGTGTGTGTGTGTTTAGCTCCAACCTTGAAGAGATTAGAATGGAAACGTAGGGGCCAGATGAGGGGGATTTAAGGACAAAAGATAACAGAGTGCACTAGGCAACAAGGTTGAATTGTTGTATTTTCCATTGGTCTTGTAATTCGGCACCAGGCACTCCAGTACTTCTTTTTTTCTACTCAGAAACAGATTTTAAAGAAAAATAAACTCACAGAGACACTTAGCAGATGGATTTTTACCATCTTAGGTTGGTTGTCAACATTTAGCTTATTCTTAAATCCTTTAGTGCTTCTTCTTTGTGTTGCTTAACAAGGATTTGCAGCCCTTTGTAAATTAATATAAATTTTGATATTGTATTTAAAATTATTGTTATTTACTAAATGAACCCAGAACAGTAAAATGGAAGGAGAGAAGAACAGATTAGGCAGCAGAACAAAATGCTTTTGTGCTTTTTAAATCTTTGCAAAGTTACAAAAATTGCTTCAAAGCAGTTATCCTCTCCCACAAACACTGGCCCTGAATTGGCTGCACCTTGTTTCCTTTCTGTAACTTATCTACCTCACTGTGTATCAAATGTAACAACTAGTTCAGGATTCAAACAAATAATCAGTTTATTTAAAGCTGTGAAAAGATTTGTGCTCTTCCAGCTTCATTGGTTTGTGGTTTTAAACTCATGAAGATATGTTACTATGAAAGGCAAGTTTTTACCTTACGTAGTAATGGCATGCAGTATGCAAAAAAATAGAGCATTCCTTGTGCATGGAGAAAGCACATTAATAGTTAATTTTATTGCAGTTTCCATGCACTTCCAGCATCTGAGGAACTGAAAACCCAGCGCCTCTACAATGCTAGGAAAATCCTCAGTTTTAGCCTCAGTGCTACATTTGCTTCGAATTTTATCCATTTTATTTTGTGGGTTTTTTGGTTTGTTTATTTTGTTTTGTTTTTGTAGTTTGTGTCCCCCCTCACAGTCTAAAGTAATGCTTATTTGTCTGTTAACTGATTATAAAATTTCCCAGAAATGTGTGAAATATCTCTGCCGTGTCTTCATCCACTAACCCCCAATCAGTCGCCGCCTCTCCCCAAGTCTGGTTCTGCTGGAGGTTTCTTCCTGTTAAAAGAGAGTTTTTGAATGTGAAAGTGAGTGAGAGGTGTTTGGTTAGAGCTGTGATGAACTGGTGTTCCCTCTCTCACCGGGTGACTGCTGGTATAGACTAAGTTAAGCAGTTACGTAGTATATAATTATTAAACACGTTAAAAAGTACTAGGCAAATGTTTTAACTTGATACTGTTTCACCGGTTCCGCTGACATCTTTCCATTTGTGTCCACTAATTACAAATTCCACTAAGCATTCCTTTCACCGTGTGAATCATGTTTGGGTGATTTGGTGCTCTCTCTGTGTGTTATAGACTGTAAATTGGAAAATAAATTCCTCGCTTTCCCCTCTCCCTCTCTCCCACTCTCTCTCATCGACCACGATTAGTGCCGAGATGCGCAGAGGCCAGCACAGCTCTGCTGTTCCATCTGTGCCTCACAATTAGGATTATAGCAGATTGATAGCCCTGCTTTAATTGAGTGCAACATTAAATTATGTCCCAACCCCCTGGTGCTGTATGAAGCTGCTGGGGTTAAGAGTCTTTCTGCACGAAAGCCTCAGTAGCAAAATCTTCTTCTTGATTCACACAAGTGTGACGGAAACAAACCTCCATAGTTCTTAGTTATGAACTTGTAAATGAGTAAAATATGATGCTGATATTAAGATCAGACATTCTCATCTAAGCTGATGTCTTTTTGTCCTTTCACCATAAATCTCATTAAAGGAGTGATATTTGTGTAAGAAAGAATGAATGCATAGATGCAAAAGTCTTTTCTTGTCTTTCAAATGTGTGCAGCAGATTTGGATTTGCAAATGCCCTATTGTCTAATTTTTAAAATGTGTGCAAAACGCATCAAAGCGTTCCACTGTCAGCATTTATTTTGCTGCACTTTGTGCAAATCAGACGAGCATTTGCATCTCTAGTTCTAGTGCTAAATTAAAAAAGGATGGCGTTCCTGAGGGTGATTTGTACTAGGTTTAGTAAAGAGATTTTATCATGAAGTGGTGGAAATGATGGGACTTTGTTTATTTTCTCTTTCCTCATCAATATTTAACTTTCTCTTTGTTGTAGTAAATGGTGTCCCGTGGCCACAAGAAGCTGGGCGCAGGAACAGCCACGCCTTTAACTGTCGCATGCTGAAGAGACCACCAGACGAGGTGGATTCGGAGAACCTGGAGGCCCGGCAGCAGTATGAGATCATGCAGTGTTTCACCGTGTCCCAGCTACGGACCATGCAGGAGGAGGGAGATGGTACATACATACATATTACAACACAGCCATGAACCATTTCCTACACTGAATCACTAGATTGTAGTTTTTAAAGCCAATATCAATAGGCACTCATCAGAGTATAGCCTTACGATGATCATGGTTTGAACTGACTATTTAGGTATTGCACCAATGTGTGCATTCTGCACCATTCTTTGAAGAAAAAATATCTTGAAGTTGCTCACCAGACTGGCTGGTATCAGTTTGCATGTTTAGGAATTGTTATATAAGACAGCTGAACAAGGGTGTCAAATTCAGGGCCGCACAGAGGAATAAGAATCACTTTCTTCTTCACATATGCCTACAAGTATTACCAAGCCTGTTTTACAGGCCTGAACATGACAGCTCAATAGCCATATAGGAAGTCAGGCTGGCTTCAGATTTGCCCCAGGTGGGATTTTGCTTTGACTTTGGCTCATGTGATATAGAACATACAGCAGCGGGCCTGCTATTATTACATGTAACATCCTAATATCCTCCTGCTGTTCCCATGACTTTCCATGATCCTTGCCTTTAGCCTCGGCTGAGGTTTTACTGTTCTTGTCAGCACAGAGTTGTGGCTCTCACCACATTGTTCACCTATGACACAGTTCTTTGAGCATTTTGTATTTCCTTCTTAGCACATCTGTGTTAATCTGAAACGGCCTTTAAATGAAACTTATTACGCTTTTCTTTATTATACTTTCCTCATTTCCTGTTACGCATGTACTTGTACAGCAGTTTATGAGTTATTATATTTATCCTTTCTTAGTGAGCTTCTTCACCTTTATAATCTATTTAAGTTACATTAAAGGTTGGTGGTGTTTTGGATGCTGTAACACAGGGATGTATCTTATCTTACGAATGGATGATGGAGGAACAGCATACTGGAAGAACGCTTGCTTCAAGGAAGAGGAGCTGAAACGTCACAAAATTCCAGTAAAGGATAAATAAGGATTTTTTAAAAATGTGAATCACGTAAAGCTGTTATAGTAGCAGAGTGTCTTTCTATCTATGGGTTTCCAGTGCACTCAGAGTTAAAAAAAAAAAAAAAAAAGACAAAGAATAGTTTTAGATATGAAGTTTTAATTAGTTATTTTTTTAAAACTCTATTAGTAGTGTTTCTCTTAGGTGAGGGAAGCATGTTTTCGCTTATTGAAACTTGTTTATCTGTTTCTCCCGAATCATGAAAATGTTCTTGGCTATGTCAGGAATCAATCCAATTTAAGAAAATAATGGATTTGGCTTACACAGAAGGTGATCATTGTTGATGGATAAATACTTCTGCAGTTATTTTATGACTTTTTGCTGTTGATGCTGCCACCAAAACCTTTCACTCGCTGGTTAATTGGACTGCCATCAGATTGTTGGGTGATGTTTTTAATGTTCTTTGGAGCCGCTGGCGCAGTAGCCTTGATGAACTGTGTGATTTTTCTTTTTTCCTGCATTGCAGACTCATTGGGCTGTTTGTTCTGTCTGCTTTTTAGTCACTTTGATAAGAGCTGGCCTTGTGGATTGGAGGACTCTCTTCTTGTGTGTGGAATCTGGTTTAGTGGCTCCTACTTCATTGTTTGACATGTTTCTATAGAAAATTGGCAAGAAAATGTTATTTTTGTGTTCCAGCAAGCTGTTGTTTCGTCCGTTTTGTAGTTCATTCATTGAACTTTTAAATATAAGTGTTTTTGTGTTATTTATATTTGTTGTATTTGCTGCCAAACGTCTTGAAAGAAACTGTTTCCAAACAGCTGAACTGGTTTTGCTTCTGTTGTTGACCAGAGTTTATCGTTCTGTCATCTTGACTTAAATTAAGCTAAACTGGGGGAGTGAGTTTGGGCTTTAAGAGATGTGTGATGCACTGTGAACGAGAGGGATGTTCTAGATTTATGGTGCAAGACAAAACAAGACCACCATTGTGGGGCAAAAAAATGCAGCACAATAAATGTTGCAAGCTGTTATTGTAATTGAATAGTGGTTGCAAGAAGGAGGATGTGTAGTTGAAGGTCTTTGATATTCACTACTTGGATTTAACAAATATCTTTTAATAATACAGCGCAGGTATAGGGCGGGAATTTGGTCCCCGCTCTCCTGTCTCACAGTTCATACTTTTATTGCTATTTTTCAGACTGTTTTTTGGATTGAATTCTTCATATATTTCAAGAATATCCAAAATCCACTGTAAAAAAGAATCTGTTGTATTTAAGAAAATTGTATTTAAGGTTTCCAAAGACAGCGATTCGTGTTAAGTAATAAGAATATGGACTGTATGCTCCCAAGTAATGGATATTTCTACTGCTATAGAGTTATTAATTATATTTCAGCTGATAACAACCGTGTTCAGTTGTTATCACCATATTAAGTAATAATATAACTGATGATCTTCTCTTCTGTGTTATATCAGTCTTGCAGGTGATAAACATTTAAAACTAGTTTAATGAAATCCTGAAAAACCTTAAAAGTATTCAGCAATTTGTTGTCTTGACACAAAAGGGGGTGAATCTGTGCATCCCTTAGTCTTTAAATTCATTTATATCACCTCCATTCTTCAGCTGTTGTGAATTTTTTCTTTCTTTTATTGACTGCAACAAACATTTACATAAACCTCGCTCCTTGTGTCCTCTTTAGACCTGCAGAGCTGCCTGATATGCATTGCCTGCCGGATGCCACGAACCCAGCCTGTCAGCACGGAGTCTTTTATCACAAAGCAGGATCCCACAGGTAAAAGGAAATAAAAATCTCATCGTCTACACCCATGGTTCTCAAACTCTTACCTGTGAGGCTTTGGGGCCCTTTGTAGCACCGCCTGTGAGGTCAGCATTTATTTTATTCAACCACAGTTCATACCACGCTGTGATATATCAGCACAGAACAAGACTTAGTAAGCAACTCTCTTCAGTTTAAACATTTCCCGTTCAAGACATTAAAGGAACTAAACCTTTATAGCACAAAGAAGAATAAGGGGGGTGTCAAGAATTGAGCAGATACCTCACGTGTTCTTAAAAAGGCTGTAAATGAGTGTAAAAATCCAAATACTAACATATATATCCATCCTTTAAATTCTCATCTGCATCCCTCAATAGTATGTTCACTCCCTTACCTCGCGTTCAGTCACTAAAACTCAAACACATGTACAAAATTTGCTTTACTGTATTATTAGAATGAATTTATATCCCACCCAGGCGAAAGCCTAAAATCTTGAAAAATTACAGCAACAATGAGGCTTAAAGATCATTTTAGAAAGTATTCGGAGATTTTCCTTTTTTTTTTTAAAATTCGTTTCTCAAAGGTAACAGTGTGAACCCTGAAAGTGTGAAGTCTGCTGCAGTTGTTGAAATCGGTGCAGGCTGATCTTTTGTTTGTGTGTGTGTGGTGTTTTAATCCAGGGAAGATCATCTCCATAGAAACTAGTGCTTTGCGAGCGACAGGCAGGCCTGGATGGGAGGACCTGGTCAGGAAATGTATCTATGCTTTCTTTCAGCCGCAGGGCAAAGAGCCCTCCCACGCCAAGAAGCTTTTGCATGAGGGTGAGTAGCTACTATTGATTTTTTTTTTCTCTTCTCTCTCTCTCTCCCCCCTTTTGCCTCCACTCTCAGAAATTATTGACACGTTCACTGCCGGCTCTGTCATGGCTGCAGGAGTTTCTGCAACATGTCAATGGCACTATAGTGAACTGAGTAGAATACTAAATATTAAAAACTTTTCAAACTAACTTGGATCCACCTACATCGAGAGAGGATGTTTATGTAGATTTATGGAGGTGACAACTTCGCTCTAGGCTTGTAACCAGTAATGAATGAGGTTGATTGATTAGTCTGTAAGGTTCCTGCAGCCCTGCAAATTATTATTCTTATTTATTTATTTTTTACCAAGCAATAATTACACACTTAACTTACTAAAAGATAAGGAACTAAAAGAAGTCGTCACACTTCAGAAGTTAGTTATACATCGACTGACTTGGCTTAATTTCAGCTCGGCTGCTAACAGAAAAGTGACACATTCCTGAGACGCTGCTCCTCCACATCAAAAGAAACCAGTTGAAGTGGTTCATGTATCTGAATTAGAGAACTCCTCTGTGAGACTTCAAGCTTATCAGAAATGGATGCGGTAAATCTAAAGCACGTTTAAGCAGCAGGCTAAAGCCGAGGTGGAGCATCATCTGTCACCTCGTCTTATAACACAGATGTCTGCCTCGGAATGACCTTTTTAGGCCTAAATCCTTTATTTCTCTTTCATTCTCAACAGTGATGACACATGGGACCGCAATCAGCCCGCTGTACCATTTCACTCTGAGTGATGGCACTCCGCTTAGTGCTCAGACCCGCTGCAAGTTCTGCTGCCCCCCCAACCCTGATGTACAGCCCTTCATTATGGGCATTCACACTATTGACAGGTACTGTGACTGAACACACACACACACACACACACACACACACACACACACACACACAGGAGATGACTGCAACTGAGCCTAATCTTATTTATTAGTGGATAAAGTGATGTTTGACAACCACATGTAAAAGGTCAAAGATTTTAAAACTTTGCACTTCCATGGTCAGAATTAATTATCCAGTTTCAGAAGTTAGCCTTAGTGTAGATGTTATGATAGTAATTTACTTCACTTTGTGTCAGTAACAAGTGGTATCTCAGAGTAAAATGAATTTTCATCCACTGAAGTGTGCACAGCATGCACCTGCAGAGTCCCATGCATGTTAGTTTCCCAGTTATGGTCTTTTTGGGGGATGTTGCAGATGATGCTGGTATTTTCAAGGATTTTAAAAATGCTCTGACTTTCTCTGAAGTTCTACCAGCTGCGTTAAAGTGTAATTAAACTGCTTTTATGGTAAAATGGGTCAGTGATACTTTTCAGATGAATGTGCGCCTTACACAGTAATTTGATCATTTATGGCAGACTCATTGAATGTGCCGAAGAACTGAGAGAGTAACTTGCCACAGCCATAAGGTGCTGGGATATCTTGAAAAGTGCTTGAATTCAAGGAAAAGTGTGGAAACCCAGTAAGGTTGTTGTTTTGGCTTGTTGTAACTGAATTCTTCAGAATTTCCTTTTCTCACTAGAGTTTATTGATTATTCTAGTTTATTTTATTATAATTTTTTGTTCCTCATATTTAATTGATATTGTCTTAATTAGATTAGATGAAACTTTACTAATCCCTCGGGTGGGTTCCTCTGGGAATTTCAGTAATGTACTGATTGGCCATTTTATTACATTTTATTTGATGTTTTCTCTTCCATGAAAGGTGCAGTTTGACTTATTGATTGTTAACAGAAGTTTTTTAATCATCAGCAAACAAAAAGTGCTACGACAAGTGTTCTGATATGGATTTTCATTCTTAAAGCTTGTAATGGAGATAATGAATGTTTAATGTTTTTTTCACTTTATTGATTACGGGGAGAATTTAAAGAGCAGCAGACAGAGAAGCCTGGATGACGCTTGAAGCCTGGATAAGGCAGACACTGATAGAAAATGGGGTGTTTGTGGACGTGATATAAAGATGTGGTTGACATCTTTAATTTTCCTTTGTTTTTTCTTTTCCCAGGGAACACAACACTGCTAGCTCTCAGGAAAACACTAACCCCAGCCTTCCACCAACCCTCAGCGGTATCGCCCAAATTCCCTCCCGCTCCCCTTCCCTCCCCCCCAGCAGTAATTCAACCCAAGGCTCAAGTCTCGCCACCGCGGGCCTTCACACCAACAACAGCAATGCCTCTTCCCACGGACATAATCCAGCCACGCCGACAGGCTACCTGACACCCAATCGGACGAATTGTCCCCAGCAGGTCAACAGCCCCTCTCCTTTGAGCAGCCCACTTACAGCAACCCCTACCTCTTTTATGTCGCCCAGGATGCCACGGGCCAGTCCTGGGTTAGGTGGGAGCCCTCGGGTACCAGGGAACCCCTTCTCTCCCTCCACACCTGGCCTCCATTCCCCAGCTGGGGCTCTAAGCAGTGGAGGAAGCCTCAACAGGCAGCAGTCTAGTGGTGATGGCAACAGTAGCGCAAGCGGTGGGTCAACAGGGTCTTTCTCCCTGTCCTCTCCGGTCCTTCAGAGACAAGCCAGTACACCCACCGGCTCCTCTATTCGACCTCCGTCAACAAAACCCTCAGATGGAGGTGAAGAAGGGGGAGAGGACTCTGTTAAAGTCCCCCTTTCTTCTGCCTCACAGCTGGGTAACCCCAGACTCAATCAGCTCCTGGATAGCAATGGGACAGGAGCTGACTCTAACAACAACAGCAACAGCATCCACTGCACCTCCTCACCTCATCCACCTAACCCTGCTCCTGCCCCTCAGTGCCCTGCCTCCCACAGCAGTCTCACTGAAAGACACAAGATCCTCCACCGGCTGCTTCAGGACAGTAGTCCCAATGATGCCTCCACCACCAGTGAGGAAGGAATAAACAAAACTGAAGTTGAGATCAAGAAGGAGCCACCTGCCAGTCCGGCGCTGGGTGCAGGACCTCCCAAGAGCGACTCGAGAGAGCCACAGGACCACCAGTTGCTTCGTTTTCTCCTGGGTACAGATGAAAAGGTATAATATGGAAGCCCAAAGCTTTTTTTCTTTCTAAATTCCTTTCCCACCACACCACATATGGAAGACCGGTTCTCCTTGTGCCCCACTGCCAGTCTTATGTTATTAGATTACTGTTAATCTTACAGTGGACGAGAGCCCGGACACGACCACTGGTGAAATGCTTAATGAAGTACAATTTAATAATGTTATTTATTTAATATTACTTCTGTGTTTTGCTACTTTATGCTTAAAATCAGCACATTTTGGATACAAATATTGCGCTTTGTACTTAAAACCATTTATTTTAAAGCTTTAGTTACAAGCAACTGCACTAAACGATTGTTCTAGATAAAGCTGCCCAGCAGTGTACAGCAGCAAAATAAAAATTATATAGACAATTTGGAATCAATTACAATGATCCAGTATTAGAATATATATACTGATTTTATTTTAGATACTTTGTATTTTAGGTCCAAACTATGATAGTTTTACCTAAGTAGGGTTATGACTATAAGAGATCCAAAAGCCACACAATTCCAGCTGTATTGGAGTGCAGGGCTGCACGTGAGCCTGAAAGTATTAGTAATTGCCTTCTATACTGTATTTATTTCTAATCTGATATTCACATTTTTTTCCTTTCTGCTGCCACATAAAACAAAAACTAAAAAAAATAACAGTCTACAAACACATCCCTACTCAACCCAAAAGATGAGAATCAGAACCAGAACAGCATCTGAAATAATAGTTAATCATTTTCACTTATTGCAATGGAAGTCTAGAATATAGGGCATTGCAAATACTATAAAAGGAAACTTAAGGTTATGTATATAACCCCGGTTCTCTGAGTAGCATGAGTGAGTGTCTCACTATGGGAACGCCTCCTGCGTGACCTCATCAGAAGCTCAAATACCATTACGCCAGCCCTTACAGGCTGGCTAGGTGACGCCCATGTCAGGAGGGGCCAGTGCCTCCCTATATAATAGGCTGACATAGCGTCAGATGTCATTCAAAACAAGCCCACCACTTCCTCGCTTCCATAGCAAGGAGGGCGGTCTGGTGAGACACTCACTCATGCTACTCAGAGAACCGGGGTTATATACATAACCTTAAGTTCTCTTTCATAGCATTCGTTTCGTGTCTCACTATGGGAGAAATACTGACTCCCGGATTGCCAGACATGCCTGTTAAGAAGACAACCGTCCCCAACAGCACTTCACAGGGGAGAGGCCCCCACCCGGGAAGAACCTGCACTGAGGACTGAATGTGCTAGGTTAGGTGCTGTCACATCTAACCTGTAAAACCTAGCAAATGTATGAGGTGAGGTCCAGCATGCAGCTGCACACACCTCCTGAATAGAAACTCCCCTAAAGAGAGCCCATGAGGTTGCCAGACCTCTAGTGGAATGCGCACGTAAGCCAGCAGGGGGCTCAAGGCCCCTGCTAGTATAGGCCAGGGCAATTGCTCCTACTATCCAATGGGAGAGGCGCTGTTTAGACACAGGCTTTCCCATATGTGGTTTAGCCCAGGACACGAACAGCTGGTCACTTTGTCTGACACTCTGGGTTCGGTCCATGTAAATGCGCAGAGCACGGACTGGACACAAGGTATGCAGCTGCTGTTGCTCCACTGAGGAGAAATGCGGTGGGCAAAAGGCCGGCAGTTCTTTAGGGGAACATGTGCCGACAACCTTTGGGACAAAGGCAGGGTGAGCCGCATACTGACCCTCGTATTATCCGAGGAGAACTGAATGCATGACTGATGCACTGAGAGAGCGTGGATCTCTCCCACACGTTTAGCAGAAGCTAAAGCAATTAAAAGAGCCGTCTTCAAGGACAGAAATTTCAACTCAACCTGTTCCAGGGGTTCAAATGGGCAACAGGAGAGCGCAGCCAATACTGTGGGAAGGTCCCACGATGGAGCCAACAGCCTAGACGTAGGCAATTTACGCCGTGCACCCTTCATGAAACGGCATATTAAGGGATGCTGGCCAACAGTCTTTCCCTCAAAACCAATATGGCAGGCTGAAATTGCTGCCAAATACACCTTGATGGTGGAGAAGGCTTCACCCTTATCAATCAGGGCCTGAAGAAATGACAGAATCACAGCCACAGAGCACTGAAAAGGGGTGGCCTGTAATTCACTATGAGGGAGCCCCACCGTGTTCAGGTTAAACCACTCACGGGCCAAGCCCATAGAGCCAGCCTCTCTGGGTGGGGGTGGAATATTTCCCCCTGTGCCTGAGACAGGAGGTCTCTGCGTAGTGGTAACAGCCAAGGTGGGCCGCACAGCTGCTGAAAAATCTCGGCCAGCCAGTGTTTCCCTGGCCAGTGCGGGGCTATCAGGATCATATAGTGACTTCTCTCCCTCACTCTGGCCAGAGTTGGAGAAATGAGGGCCACTGGGGGAAAAGCATAGAGGAGGGTTCTCGGCCACTCGTGAGCTAGAGCATCCACCCCAAGTGGAGCTCTCTGATCATGCAGCGAGTAAAACAGGGGACACTGAGCATTCTCACTGGATGCATAAACGTCCACGGTCGCCTGACCGAATCGCAGCCAGATCTGCTTCACCACCTCTGGGTGAAGCTTCCAGTCCCCATACAGCGGGTTTCCCCTGGAGAGAAGATCTGCTCCAAAGTTCAAGATCCCCGGCACGTGAGTTGCTCTCAGTGACAGCAGGTGGACACTGCTCCAGACTATCAGTCTGTGTGCTAGTGTGTGTAACTTGGGGGACCCCAGACCCCCTGTCTGTTGATGTAGGCCACAACGGTGGAATTGTCCGACCTCACTAAAACATGATGACCTCTCAGCCAAGGGAGAAAGTGTTTTAGCGACAGGTGAACCGCCAGCAGTTCCAGACAGTTTATGTGGGTGGAGCGCATGTGAGGGCCCCATTCACTGTTCTGCCCTCGTGGGTGGCCCCCCAGCCCGAAAGAGGGGCATCTGTGGAAATCGCCTTCCTGGCTGAAACTGCCCCCATGGCAACGCCCTGAGACAAGAAACCTGGCCTCTTCCACTCGCGGAGAGCGAGTGAACAGTCTGCAGAGACTCTCACGCGACGGTGGCCGTCTCGGTGAGGGTCCAGTCCCTGCGAGCCCACCCAGCGCTGAGCGGGTGGGCTCGCCGTCAAAACGAGACTTTACATCCTCTGTTTGTATGGCGGGCCACGGGATGTTGAGCCTAGCGGCTGCGCGCTTGCACATGTCCTGCATGTCGAGATCCAGGGGAGACGGCGGTGTCGGTTTTTCAACCTCGCCGGTAGCCAAGGGCTTTGCAGCCCAGCTGATGCTAGCCAAGGAGGTTGGAATCTTCCTCCTCGCCATCGTCAGACAGCAGGAGCTCTGAATCAGCCGACTCATCTCCGTCCTCGTTGGCATCTCCCCAGGTGACTCCAGCATCGGGGAAAAACTCACGATCTCCGTGTGCCTCCAGCGACGGGAAAGCGGTCGCGATGGGCTGAGGGTCTGCCTCTACCCAGCTCGGCCCTGGCGTTGCGGCCAAATCATCGGGCACCGCAGCAGCCTCACACAGCAAAGGGTCGCCACCCGACAGGTTAGCCTGGCGAGCTAGCATGCGGCGGAGTAGTTTGCGTGGGACAGCCGCGCAGTGGATACAGTCTCGTGCGGGTGTCAAGGCAGCCTGAGCGTGAGATAAGCCCAGGCATGCCGCACACACGGGGTGTGTATCCCAGGCAAAAATCTTTTTGCTGTAAGGGCTGGCGTAATGGTATTTGAGCTTCTGATGAGGTCACGCAGGAGGCGTTCCCATAGTGGACACAAACGAATGCTATGAAAGAGAACTTTAGCTTCTTTTTCTGGAATAAAATTTAAAGGAAACACAATGCAGTATAAAAATATACTAATATAATATTTGGTCTTTTTTAATGGTTGGATTGTTTTAATTTTAAAAGTCAAATATATTATAATTTAAGATGGTCTTTAATATCCCATACAAACATACATTCTTCTGTAAACTATGTGTTCGGATGCAGTCACTCTATGAAAAGGTGAAAATTAAACATAATAATTAGCTCATATTTAGGGTTCTCTGTATTATTACATTTTCGTATATTTAAATTTCAGGTAAATGCAAGCAGTGCTTAAGTCCGTTAATTTATGATGAACATTTATTCTTTACTGTATACTACATTGTATTTGACTTCCTGATGTTTGGCACCTGGCTGAAACCTTTTTGTTTTTGAAGGACTTGGACGACCTGCCACCTCCATCTGCTCTGAGCCTTCAGACAGTGAGAATTAAGGTAGAGAAGAAAGCTGGTGGGGAGGGAGTGACCTGTACAGGGTCAACGGTTGGCGCAGGAGGTGCAACCAAACTTGGAGGAGTGTCCAGCCCCAAATCGAGCCCTGTCGGAGAAAACCGCAGAGACAGCCGCAAAGACAGCCGAGACTCCATGGTACAGCTGTTGATATTGTGTTAATTTTTGAAAATTGGGCATTTAACATTTGTGTAAAGTAATAAAACAGAAGGCCTTCAGAGTGGGATTTCAACTACAGCTTAATGAGAACTTGTTTCAGATCGCCACTGCATCATCAGACCAATAAAATAACGCTTTAAAATGAGACTGCGACAGAAAATAATGAGGTAAAACGCCATTAGAGCAGCCAGGTTTAGGAAGTAAAACTAATGAACTGGTAAAAGTAAGAAAAATAGGGATTTTACTCGTCTGCTGATACGAGGTGTATTTTGTGGTCCCTATAGCCAAAACAGAAAATACCAGTCAGATTAACCCAGATTACAGAAAAACACCTTTCAACAACCTAAACTGATCGGTAAGTGATCCAAGTGTCAAAAGCAACAGACGCTGATGAACTCTGTCCAGCTTCGACCAATCAGACAGTCATAACGCGCAACTGTAATGACCCAGTAATGTTAATCTTCCCACCCTAAACGAGGACTTATTTTCAATCATGCTTGCGTGACACGGCGTTAAAAAGGATCTTTCTCAGTCAAGCCTCGAAATTTTCCTCTGAGCTTTGATCCTGTGTTGCCAGTTGCAGGACAGCCGTTGTAAACCGAGTTGCATGTTTATTTTCTTGGACTTTGTCTCCACTGTGGGTTCAGCTACCAGCTGTAGTCTTTGAAGTTTTCCCAACGCCCACTTCCCCCTTTTTCCCCAATTATCTTTTAATACTTTATTTTTAACACCTTTTATTTGCATTTCTTTTTCATTTGTTTCTTGCCTGTAGATTTCTAGTGTATCTGTTGATATGGACCCTCTCTCCCAGATGCTGCCTGGCTTCAGAGGCCCAGCTGGGGCCAAACAGGGCAGTGAGGATACACCAAACCCCGGAGGAGGCCCTCAACTTCAGTCTCCGGGTCCCCAGCCCCCAGCTACGCTCCAGTCCCCTGTGCCTCAGCTCCAGTCACCCCTGTCTCAGCCTCAGTCCCTCCCACAGTTGCAGTCCCCATCGCCTCAGCTTCACTCCCCTTCCCCCCAGCTCAAACTGCAGTCACCCACTCAGCTCCAACCCGGCGAGGCCAGCACTCCCCGCAATGTAAATGTGAAGAGAGAGCCTCCTGGCACTCCTAACAGAGGTACTGTTTCAACTCGTGATGAATAAATCCTTGATTTCATTCAAATATCAGATTGTTTGTTATAATAGTTACTAATTTTGTTCTTTAAGCATTATTGGATAGTATTTAAATTGATTGGATTCAAAATAATTGTTATTGTTATTATTGTATTGATGGTAGTAGTAATGGTATGATCCAGAGTTCATTCACCGGCATTTTTATATTCTTAATGCCCTCTAGTGGCTTCCAGGAGCCATGTAACCAAACTCTTACTCTACTTCTTGTCACACTGCAGAGAAAACGTCTAAAGGTTTCCTCAGCTGTTTTCACACGTGAATCTTTCTAAATATCACCTGACAGGAGAAAAAGGATCGGACAGTAGCCGGTCTTTAATCTTCCAAATCCCAAATATGAATTCCATATGCTGTTGAATTGTGTCAAAGCGGGAATAGCACAGCAAATAGTTCAGTTGATTTACCAATAGCAAGTGGGTTGTCACACATTCAGTGTGCTGCATGCTCTATCCTGGCAGTGTGCTTACCTAATTCAGACAGAAGCTCAATTTGAATAGTCAAGAGTCTAATTGCTTTTGACATGGATAGAAAATGTCATGAGGAACAGAAAGCTGTAAGCAAAATTTATAAAACATTAGAAAAGAGAACCACAATGGCTAAAGAGTCAAACAGTACTTACTCTTGTATCTCAAAAGAGTATCTCACACTTCTTTACCAAGCTTGGATTTTTTTTTTTTTTTTACATTTTTAACTGTATAATGCTTGTCACATTAAGATTGGTTACCTTTCTCTTCCTACTGGATATATTCATTTTCCAGTAGCAAGAGCATGTCTGAAGTGGATTACGTCCTTCTTTGTCCTGCATGTCAAAGGACAAATCTCCCAAAATTGCTTGAAAATAAATGGATGCATTTTGTCATAGCTAGGCTTTCAGTACAACTCTGGGTCTGCATGGTTGGATGCATTAGTGATGGGCAGGAGGAGGAGTATAGAGCACTAGTGGATGAGTTTGTGGATTGGTCTGCTTCTGAATGTGAATAAGATCAGAGAGATGGGGATGAACTTCAGAAGGAAAGAGGTGGCTGCACACTCAGGATGTTCATGTGGTGGAGGTGTATACAACGATAGTCCAGACTGAACTGGAAGACCAACATAGAGGCTATATTCAAATTTGGGGATGAGCAGGCTCTGTTTCCTAGGGAAGCTGAGATCCGCACTGAGTGCAGCAAAATGTTGGAGATTTTCTTTCACTCACATATAGCGAACACACTGTAATTGGGCTGTGGTCTGATCTGGTGACACTGACTGAATAAAATGATCAGTGATTGGCTGAAAGTTGGATACTTTCAAGGCTGTGGTGGAGAGGTGGTCACTGAGCAAACTGTTATCCATCGTTATTAGTCCTGACAACCCTCTGCACGGCTAACTGGACAGGCAGCGCAGCACGTTTGAGCTCATCTCCCACAGCGACAGATGTTGGAAATATTTCATAGCACATGATATCACCTCCTAGAATAAAATATATCTGCCAGATATTATTAGTATTTTATATTATGGGATACATAAAGTATTTCTTTCCTCATGAAATACTTCAAGTGATTTTCGCAGTGTCCTTGTGTTTGTGTTGCAGGGCTCAGTGATGGCAGACCGCCCTCTGGCTGCAGCCTTCAGAGTCAGTCTTCATTTGAGTTCTGCAATCCCGCCACTCCAAGCCAACAACCGGGACAAGGAGACCCCTTCCAGACCCCCATAGACAGCAGTCCATTTCCAGAGGCCGAAGTTATGAACCCTTTCACCTCAACCACTGGTAAATAAGTGTACTGCAGCCACAGTTTGGTTACCCTGTGTAGTCAGAACTAAATTCTGCTATTAAAAAGAAATTTAGTGAAACAACAAACTTTGTAATGACAGCATAAATTATAATTGGACTATGCCACTCTGCAGGCTTCCCATCTCAGTTGAAATTGCTGAGCATCAACTGTCTTTCTTGCTTTCTGTGTTAGCAAACAGTGTAGCTTGTAGCAGCTGTGTAAGTGATTGAAAGTCAGTCTTTTTGGTTTAGCATGTGGATGAACTGCACAGTCCACAGCTACAACCAGACGGTAACAAATTTAACGAGAAGGCCAGATTCCAAACTATCATGGGCCTGACATATAAATCAGGCCATAGATAGATAGATAGATAGATAGATAGATAGATAGATAGATAGATAGAAATTTATATATGATCAATTTTTTCACTCTACTTGAGAAGGGGGCAATATAATGCTACGTCATGGCTGCGTGGTAAAGATTTTACCAAGATTAAATGAAGTATGTAACTTCCATATATATCTTGTTACCTGTTGATGGTGAAGTAGAAAGTGTGTTTGTTTGTTTGTTTGTTTGAACAAAGGGAAGTAGAAGGCATCTAATATATGAAAAAAGTTGCACAGAGCACTTTAAACCTAAAGATGCATGCTGTTGTTCATAAACATTTTTCTTCCACAAGCCTTAGTGTATGAATTTCCCTTTCAGGTCAAACCAAGATGGATGCGGGTGATTCCCAGTTTCAGCCTCTGGCTCTGGCTGACACCCTGACATTTGATGGTCTGGGAACTCCTTTGCAGGCTCCTTTGGCATCACCACAAGAGTAAGTCTGATTTTATAAGTCTAAGCTGCTTCTTCACAGCCCAGAGAGGAGCGTGGGAAAGACGGTGTTTTGTCTTTTTGAGCAGGCAGTGTGTGCCCTGTACGCTGGATGAAGTGCTTGGCCCTCCAACCACACCTGAAGCCCGGAACGATGAGAAGGCTCTATTAGAGCAGCTGGTTAACTTCCTCAGTGGGACAGATGAAAGCGAACTGGCTGAGCTTGACAAAGCCCTGGGTATCGACAAACTGATACAGGTGAGTAGGTCATAAAGCTTGTAAGACAGTGGAAAGGCTTACTGAACTCTGAGTGCTTTTATACTACAAACATATTAACAAAGCACTTTAGCTTTTGCTGTTGGACACTTTGACCAGCAGACTGGACTTTAAGCCCTGCAAAGGCTTTACAAGATTAATTTTAAGACCAGTGCATGATCATTAATTTTACGATGTTGCTATAATTAATCAAAACATTCAAAACAGTTGCTCAGCTGAAGCGCTGGCAGCCTCTGCTGGCCTCTGATCTGTTTTTTTGTGCCATCCACAAGGATTTGGCACAAGAAATATAAATAAAACTCCTGGACGGCATTCAAGTAAAACACAAGGTGATTCAATTAGTTTATAATGTTTACCTTTACTTCTGTTCAACTCTTCTAACCGCAGTCGTTTAGTTTATTTTGGCTTGTTTAAAAGCAAATAATCTGCCAAATAATCACAGGCGATCTCTGGCTTTTATGCTTCTTTCAGTTCTTTGTAACACTCAGGTAACACATCAGATACGATTTAAATGGAATTAAAATATTTCAGTGTTTCAAAAACATCAACATCGCTGTGGCAGCGACGTTGTTTCAATGGCTGAAAATGATTATGGTTCGATGTCAGACTTGCTTTTCCAAACCAGGAAAACAGGTGATGATGTGTTTTTTTGGGCGGAGCCAAATCGCTGATAGAAAGTAATTGCTCTGTAAGTGCAAGTGACTATAGGTGTACGCTGTGGAAATGACATGTGTAGATTGATTTTTGTGTAATGGACTGACGTGCAAGCTGTACCTGGAGCGAGGCGATAACAGCAGCAGTACTGGCAGTTGAACAGTGAAGTAAACAATGAGGAACAAAGTGTGGCTTTGGAGTCCTCTGTCATCATGTAACTGTGATCGTATCATGTGGTCCAAGGGTTGAGCTAAGTTTGTCTTTAGTCATAGCCATTCATTTACTTAATGCTAGCATTAATGCGGACTGGTGTTCCAGATAAACTGTCTACAAGAACTTTGGTTTGTTTACATCATACTTCTGCGTCTGTTTGGTGACTGCTGTGATGCCAAAGTCTTTTGAAAGTGTAGCTTTGCAGTTGCTTCTGTCTCTGCTTCACCTTTAATAACTACATTGCTGACTTAATGTGCCTTAAAGACTTCATTTGGTCCACTTTGGTTTTATTAACGTTTTTGCATTTTAGTTAGTGTATAAAATTGAATACTTTTATGAGTATCTACGTGTAAATAATAGTGCTGTTTCATTGTTTTTTGCCTGGGAGTAGAGATTCTTATAGTGCTTTGTTTATATATCACTACACTGTGGAAACCCAGTTGCCCCGGACATTTGAGACGTTCTTTCTGTGAGACAGCAGAGCTAACCGCAGCACCACCATGGTGTGAAACTGTTGCAAAGGCCTTTATGATATAAACAATAAGTCTGGGTTGTGATAAAGGGAACAGATGGTTAGATTTCAGACTTCAGGTCTCAAGTAACTCCAGGTCCAATAATTATCTTGTATGTTATTGCTCTCACTTTCCAGAATGTTTATTTTCTCTTCTAAATGACCAAATAGATATACTAACATATTACTTAAAAAGCAACTTGACTAGAAAGTACTGGAAAAATCCTACCCCATCTTACTGAAGGACACTTTGTGGTGGTTACGAGACAACATCGTCATAATGATTTCCTTTTCCTGTTTTATTTCCCTCTTCGTAGGGTGGCTGCTTTGACCCTTTACCTCAAAATTTTCCACCCCAGCAACCCACTGCCACCCCAGTTTCCATAGACCCTAAACTCCCCACCTACCCTTCCCAATTCACACCAGCTCCACAAGCTCCTTTTCCTCCAGAGCTGGGCACGGTGGGGGCGCAGGGTCTGGGGTTCGGAGCCCCTCGAGGGGCCTTCCCCGGTGGGACGGGCATGGGACTGAGGCCAGGCATGACCAGACCACAGGGGATGGGCAATCCGGTCAGGCTGCCACCGAACCAACTGCGCCTGCAGCTGCAGCAGAGACTACAAGGCCCACAGCAGGTAAGGACACAGAGTCAGTTTGTCCGGTGTGTATTCAGCTCATTAACCTGTAAATGATGTCGCCTCTTTTTCTTCTGCCTCTAACATTTTAAGTAACTACTGTGAACTTTGTTTAGGTGTAATTTATTCACAGAATTTTATTGACCTGTTATGCTAATTCCCAGCTCCATAATTTTATTAAAATTAGCTTTACATGGTTAACAGTTCCAAATAGTTATCTTATAATGGGCCTCTGTGCAGGCCCTGGATCAGGGCTGGGAGAACTCCAGGCCTCAAGGGCCGGTGTCCTGCAGGGATTAGATGTGTCCTTGATCCAACACTGCTTATTTAAATGACTAAGTTACCTCCTCAACATGTCTTGAAGTTCTCCAGAGGCCTGGTAATGAACTAATCATTTGATACAGGTGTGTTGACCCAGGAGGATATCTAAAACCTGCAGGACACCGGCCCTTCAGGCCTGGAGTTGAATGTTTTTGGAAGTAGTTTTTAGTTTGTTTTTAGTTTTAGCTATTTTAGGGGGATATCTGTGTGTGCAGGTGACTATTACTGTGCATAATTATTAGGCAACGTAACAAAAAACAAATATATACCCATTTCAATTATTTATTTTTACCAGTGAAACCAATATAACATCTCCACATTCACAAATATACATTTCTGACATTCAAAAACAAAACAAAAACAAATCAGCGACCAATATAGCCACCTTTCTTTGCAAGGACACTCAAAAGCCTGCCATCCATGGATTCTGTCAGTGTTTTGATCTGTTCACCATCAGCATTGCGTGCAGCAGCAACCACAGCCTCCCAGACACTGTTCAGAGAGGTGTACTGTTTTCCCTCCTTGTAAATCTCACATTTGATGATGGACCACAGGTTCTCAATGGGGTTCAGATCAGGTGAACAAGGAGGCCATGTCATTCGTTTTTCTTCTTTTATACCCTTTCTTGCCAGCCACGCTGTGGAGTACTTGGACGCGTGTGATGGAGTAGGGCTGCTCGATTATGGCAAAAATGATAATCACGATTATTTTCACTGAAATTGAGATCACGATTATTTGACGATATTTATTTAACCCTTTAAGACCTACTATAGAACCAAGTCCACCAGAGCTTATATTATTTTTTTTTACATGCTGTAGTGCCATTTGTGGGAGCATTTCAAGTTGCTACATCAATACAACTGTTATAGCCCATATTTTAATAATATGTATGCATTAAGTCCATAGTAATTACATAAATTGCAAAAAAGTGCAATAAACTACAAAAAAAATTGAAAATCGCTTTTGTTTTGTTTACATATATTTCTACTTGGAGAAATTTAAGAGGTTTATCCCTCAAAACTTTAAATACAATAAAGTTGCAAAAAATAGTTTACAACAACAGGAAATTTATTTTGAGTGTCTTCATAGTTTTATTTTGGAGATACAGCAATTTTTATATACTGCAGGAAAAACAAAAAACAATCCTATGATGCAAATTTGCAAAGAAAACAGCATGTGCATCATTTCACTGTGGGAAGTGTTACGAACAGCTGACAGGAACGGCAAAGCGTGTTTCTGGAATATTATGTTTTTGTTCCTGCAAGCGCTTTTTATGCAATTTTTGCAAAGCTATATGTGGAACGAAACCGTGACCGAGGACAAGCTGATGGCATCAGATGTAAGTACAACTCCTCCGGTTTCATATGCAAAACAAATTATTGCGCTAGCTTACACGGTTCAGGTTCTACAGGGATTTAACAATAGTTACACAACACGGAGCGTGCTGCTCTGACCGGCTTTAAAGGGTTAACAATGACTTTAAAAAATAATATAAAATAGTGTGCAACACCACTGAAGTTTTTTTTTTTTAAACTCTCTTTTCAACCAACGGCAGTCACTCTCCAAATAACTTCTGCTTAGCTTTCCGAGCTTCCCTCGGGTCCTCTTAATCAGCGGTCTCCAACCTTTTTTGCGCCACGGACCGGTTTATGCCCGACAATATTTTCACGGACCGGCCTTTAAGGTGTCGCGGATAAATGAGGGAGGGGCTAATAATCGGCTCAGTCATTTTTAATGATCGTTGAAAGCCCAGATCGTAATCGTGATTAAAATTCGATTAATTGAGCAGCCCTATGATGGAGCATTGTCCTGCATGAAAATCATGTTTTTCTTGAAGGATGCAGACTTCTTCCTGTACCACTGCTTGAAGAAGGTGTCTTCCAGAAACTGGCAGTAGGACTGGGAGTTGAGCTTGACTCCATCCTCAACCCGAAAAGGCCCCACAAGCTCATCTTTGATGATACCAGCCCAAACCAGTACTCCACCTCCACCTTGCTGGCGTCTGAGTCGGACTGGAGCTCTCTGCCCTTTACCAATCCAGCCACGGGCCCATCCATCTGGCCCATCAAGACTCACTCTCATTTCATCAGTCCATAAAACCTTAGAAAAACCAGTCTTGAGATATTTCTTGGCCCAGTCTTGACGTTTCAGCTTGTGTGTCTTGTTCAGTGGTGGTCGTCTTTCAGCCTTTCTTACCTTGGCCATGTCTCTGAGTATTGCACACCTTGTGCTTTTGGGCACTCCAGTGATGTTGCAGCTCTGAAATATGGCCAAACTGGTGGCAAGTGGCATCTTGGCAGCTGCACGCTTGACTTTTCTCAGTTCATGGGCAGTTATTTGGCACCTTGGTTTTTCCACACGCTTCTTGCGACGCTGTTGATTATTTTGAATGAAACGCTTGATTGTTCGATGATCACGCTGCATCCCTCTGCAAGATATCTCACTATTTTTGACTTTTCTGAGCCTGTCAAGTCCTTCTTTTGACCCATTTTGCCAAAGGAAAGGACGTTGCCTAATAATTATGCACACCTGATATAGGGTGTTGATGTCATTAGACCACACCCCTTCTCATTACAGAGATGCACATCACCTAATATGCTTAATTGGTAGTAGGCTTTCGAGCCTATACAGCTTGGAGTAAGACAACATGCATGAAGAGGATGATGTGGGCAAAATACTCATTTGCCTAATAATTCTGCACTCCCTGTAGATCATTCCACTGCTGAAATAAGTCATTTTAGCTCCTGTCTCTTTAAGGTCACCTTCCATTTAAAGCTTCAAACTCAGATGAAATATTATTGAAACTGTGACCATGTTATGAGAAACCACGACAAGGCATAACAGGCAGCTGAGATAAAACGATGTCCCTTTACCTTTTTTTTCTCCTCTCTCATCTCTAGTGCTCGACTCCTCTTTCTCCCCGCTGCTCTTCTCTTCTGTCTCCACACTGTCCAATAGTGTTATTTTCTTTGTCTCTGATTTAATTTCTTCTTCTCTGTTATTGCTCTTATCGTGTCTCTGGTCTAGTCCAACCTGTCTGACCTCTGCTCATTGGGATTTTCTCTTTGCTGCAGCTCCAGAACAGGCTGGCAGGGATGAATCAGTTTCCAGGAGGAGCCCAGCATGTGAACATGGGGATTCGTCAGGGGGTGCAACAACCTCAAATGCCCTCGCAAGTGAGTCACGGTGGTAGAGAGCGTTTGTCTACTCACCACCCTGCTTTTGTTAGCAGGCTGAACTTTGTGGATTTAACTATAGATTTTTTTCAGATAAAAAAAAGTGATAATAATCAATATTGGTGCTGAAATTCAAGCCATAGAAATGAATAACTGTGTGTCTGTTTATATACTGCACATGCCAGTTAAGCATAATGTGCATTTCTGTCCATTAATTTAACAAGTTCACAGTATTCTTTGTTGCTTTGTTTAAGCTCTTGTTAAAAATGGCAATCATATATGTTTTATACCGGCTCTAAATCTCACAGTGTAAACCCAACACCTTTTTGTTCATGAGTTTTTTTTCTGTAACCTACTTTCATCATCAGTATCATGAGATATATCATAGTTTGCTGTAAAACTCCATCAGTCTAATGTCTGTGATATAAAGTGATCGAAACGGGCCTGGGTACCCTGGATGTTCGACCGTTTCTGAAAACCTGACTGGAGAAAACTTGAAAGCAAATGAAAAGTATCTTTCGCACCAACATTTTGGATTTAGATACTCGCAATCGGTACAAATGAATTTGGTTGCAGTTTTTTAATAGAGCTTAAATTTTCCACACCGGAGATTTCATGTTCCTGCACTTAACGAGGATACGAGGGCCCAAGAAAGGGCAAACTAAAAACACCGAATTTCCACGCACCTCTGTAACTCTGAAAATATTTACAGTGTGAAGGTAAAATTATGCATTACTTTATTTAATAAACAAAAGTTATCATACAAAATAATTAGCTGATTTTTGGGGGGTCAGGTGAGACTCCAAAAGAATGTAAGGCTACGTTCACACTGCAGGCGAAAGCGCATCAAATCCGATTTTTTTTGACCCTATGCGACCCATATCCGATCACGCTATGACAGTGTGAACGGAACAAATCTGATATTTTCAAATCCGATCTGGGTCACTTTCGTATGTGGTACTGAATCCGATACATATCCGATGTTTCAGAAAGCGACTGCTGTTTGAACGGTCGTGTCGCATTAAATCCGTCTTTTACCTCACTGACACAAGACAGACGCCAATTATCAGCGCCGGAGAAGCGCCCGAGAAGACATCGCGAACGCTTCCTGGCCATCCGGTGAAACTGTTGGGAAGACAACGTTGGAGAAACGTGAACATTTTATTTGTACTGCATAACCTGCAGATTCTGACAGAAATCTGCAACTATCCTTTGAAGCACCGCTCCTCTAAAACAGCAATAAGGATCATCATTAGGTTATCTACATTATTATGTAAATAACAAAATAACTTAAAGCAAAAATTGGGAAACATGAAGTCCAAAGTCTTTATATTAAGGGCCATCAGTCAAACAATATTGTTTGCTCTGGGTCTAAACAGAGCGCGTTGTGTGTGACGTCTTCTTTTGCGCATGCGGGCCGCTTTGAGCGTTCACACTAGAGCGCGTTTGCTGTTGCATTTTATTTGTAGTGTGAACGAGCAGACAAAAAAATCGGATTTGATCAAAAAATCGGAATTGAGCATTAAGACCTGCAGTGTGAACGTAGCCTAAGTGTCCTAATGCAGGCTTTAATTTCGGTCTCGTATTGGCTTTTTGTGCCAGTGCCAGCCACATAAGATCTTTGAACCCTACCAGGAGCTGATTGAAATTAAGAAAATTAGGACTGCCAGTCTTCTTCAAATCATATTAATAACTTGCTTTTTTTCTGTGCTATGGTTATTATGCTGGTCTTTAAATTGGGTGAATTTTCTTTCTTAAGCCTGTACAAAGCAGCTCAGGATAATAAGATTAACTATCATATTTAGGTTGAACATGGGCAATAAGTTCTCTGTAACAGGCTCTTTTACTCCCTCTCAGCAGCCTCCGCTGAATGCCCAGATGCTGGCTCAGCGTCAGCGGGAACTCTACAGCATCCAGCATCGCCAACGCCAGCTATTCCAGCAGAAGGTCATGCTGATGAGACAGAACATAGCAGGCACTCCCACTGGAGCCGTGGGGCCCATTGGGACTGCTAGGGTCCCCAAAGCTCCCCCCACAACGACTCAACAACAGCAGCAACAGCAGTTCAACTTCCCACCAGGGTACAACCTGATGGCGGGAAACCCTCCTACCTCACCAAGTCACTTCAGCCCCATTACCGCGGGCCCTCTGGACAACAAGCTGCCCGGCAGAGTTCCCCTGAACAACCAGACGTTGATGGGTGGCGTGCAGGGCCAGTTCAACAGCACCGTCAACTCCTCATTGCAGCAAGGCCTGTTTCAGCAGTTTGGAGGGTCCGGTGAGTTCACGGGAGCAAAATAACCAAAATACTAAACCACGACAGGCTCACTTTAAAATATCAAAACTTTTTGTAATTAATACAGGTGGAGACAGGTGAAGAGATGTTGGTGTGAACCTGGTTTTTGTTTGTTCTGCTTTGTTTTGTTTTTTTTGGGGAGGGGGATGACTTCTGTTTAGGTCAAGGCACCTGGGGTAGCTTTAGGAAATAGGATGTGGTCTGCATTAAATGCAATTAGAAGTAGGACCATGAAGGGAATTGTTAAACAAATATTTTTATCACACAAACTGACATGAAAAATAAATGATTGCTTTACTACTGATTGGTAAAATTAACTTATAATGCCATTGTTCAACAGTGAGGTTAAATTGACTATTAGTTTACCATTGGTTAACACCAATTATAATGAAGCTTTACACTCAACAGTTTTGACAGACTTAGAGGTGCAAGTCCCTAAAGCCAGCTGGGAATCAGACTTCCAAGGCTTCCAACTTCGACTTCAGTCTGCAAACCACCGGATCCTTGAAGCTCCTTCTGGAGTTCTGCAGGAGCGCTGCCCCATGTGGCTTTTTCAGGCTAACACTGGCTGGGCCCTTACTGGTAAAACAAACAAACAAACGAAAAAAGCAAGACTTCAAGGTTATCTTTGGTGACCCCCTCCCTCTGTGTGCGTAGCCTCGGACAGGTCACAGGGTTCTTCTTGTCTTTTCCAACATACACTCCACCCTCACTCCTTACCCTGGACCAGTTTGCCTGTTAAGACCTGACCAAGCGCAAGGGTGTAGGATTAAACCCTTTCACCATATTAAGGCGGTGATTCATCCCCATTTGAAGTTTCCTTGAAGAGGACATATTTAAACCTTGTTCACAAATTGGAGGAAAAATTGGTGTGGATACTAAACTGATCTGTTGTGATGAATAAAGAGGTGGAGCTGAAGGTGCTGGTAACAACAATTGTAGATTCAGCCAGCAGGAATGAGCTTCCTCCAAAAGTGTCTGGGCTCGTTCTTAGGAGTAGGTTGATGACCTCAGTAATCTGAGAGTAGAAATGCTGCTCTTCCATATTGAGTGACTGGATAGAGGCTCTTTGTTGTGCATTTAGCTCTAAGCACATGATTGTGTCTGCATTTCTGTTCGGAAGGTGTTGCCACCCTCTTTGTTGGTTGGTGAATTTGATTTTGTGCCTAAGAACATTAAAACCTTTTAAAAATTGATTCACCTACATAAATTTATTATGATTTCACATCTTTGAAACATCCATGTTTTCTTTTTTTTTTTTTTCTTTTTTTTTATGGAAGTGACATCAGAAACAGCAGCATGTGACATCACGTGATGGCGGAGCTTCAGTTCATCCTTTGTCATCCTTTTTTTTTTTTTTTTTTTTTAATAGGACAGGGGGAAAGAATGAAAGAAAGAGGGGGAGAGGAAGAAAGAAAACGTCGCCTGTGGGGCTCTTCAACCGGTGGGGGAGATTGTTACACCTTGCAGGAGCTTTCTTCCCCTCAGGAACTCTCTGCAGGAGGGGGAGATACAGGAGAGGTGGAGGAAGATCTCAGCCTGGGCGTCTATTGTCTCATGTAGTCTGGAAGACGAGTGGATGGTGGGGTGGGTGCAGTTTTCTCTGTGGTGGGGTTGGGTGGACTGTCCCGGGCTCTGTGGGGCCGGGGGGCGCTGCTGCGCTGGGCCCCGGTCTGGATGGGCCTGGGCCCCCTTTCCCTGGCGGGTCGCGGAGTGTGGGAGTGCCTACTGGGGTCAGCGGGGGAGCTGGCCCCAGGGAGGGGTCACCTGCCCCTCCCTTCCTTCCCTCCCCATCTCCAGCTGCCTCCCTCCTCCTGCTCCACCACAACCACCCACACATGCAGGGCCTTGGAGTAGGGGTATGTCACCAGGATGCAGAGGAGGCTACCCCCCCCCTCTGTCCCCTTCTGGCTGCCTCTGCCTCAATTTTATCCCACAACTTAGACATTCACATTACTCACACTCTCATTACACATACATATAGGATCTTGGGGGTGGGCACGATACACGGAGTCCAAGTTACCATCAGGGTGTACGCCTCACCCCTGACGTCGTTGCCCACCTCTCAATTTTAAATACATGTAGACATTGAGGGCCAGCAGGAGGGACTATGCGCTTACCTGCTGCTCTCTGGCAGGTAGCTCCATGCCCTCCTGGGTTTTAATTGCACCTTAGAACACACATGCATCAACACTACAATTAGCGGGTGGAGGGAGGTTTGGAGTCTTCTCTCACCCCCATTCTCTGCGGCCTACCTGAGCGGGGGGGCTAGGAGGAGTGGGCCGTCCGACTGCGGTCTGGGGCCTCCCTGCTGCTGCGGAGTCGGGGCGGTCTGCCTCTCCCCACCGCAGGGAAAAGGGTAACACCACCTGGGTCTGGGTGCAGTTCCCCCCTCCAGGGGCAAGGGTACCTAGACCCGGTTAGTAGAGTACGCTTGGGGAGTGTGATCGTGTATACAGCGTCCCTTTATGTCTGTCTCCACGTCGGTTGAGTGTGAAGTACATATGAGAGCATGAGGGTGGGAATGGATGTTTGTGTCTGTGTGTGCCTGTATGTCTGTGTCTATATGTCAGGTTGGGTATCAAACGCCACCTCTCTGGGGACATCTCGGGTCCTCCAAGGTTTGGAGGCCTATCTCCACCCACCACCACTTCCCCTGCCGGTGGCGGACTCCCTCAGGTGTCGGTGCGTTGGTGGTTCTTTGTATCTGGGGGTGGGCGTCCGGGTACACACCGGCTCACTCCTTGGCGGCCGCTTATTGGGGCTCGCTCGGGCCACTTTGGAGGTGGGGTGCCCCCGGCCTCTCGGCCTGGGGCTCGGTCACTCAGGCACAGCTGGCTGCCGGCGGAGCTCACGGGCGCGTCACTGCAACTCCCCCTGGCTTCTGCTCCGCGGCTGCTGAATGAGCTCTCATCTGGGACTCTCCTCAGCTCTTACTGGAACAGTGGCGCGGCTGCCCCTCTGTGGGTCTTCCTTGGTCTCTTGTGTTCTGGGGGCCTCTGGATGTCTGGAGTTTTGATCTCCTCCATACCTGCTTGATACCATAGAGGACAGGGCTGTGGCTCCCCACACTCTCTAGCAGATCATTACATGGAGAAACCTTTGGAATGCAAGCATGCTGATCCACACAGGTGTACACATGGGTATTCACAGATGCGGACTAAAGCTTTCTTGGCTGCTGCCTCAAAGCACACTGTGCGCTGTCTATCTTGCGTGCTGCACAATATCGTTTATTATTTAGTAACTATTGATATCTATGACTAGCTAGTTTATTGTGATGGTGCTTTTTTTTTTTTTATTATTATTATGTTGCTCTTTGTTGTTTGCTGTCTCCTCTGTTTTTTTTGTTTTTCTTTCTCTCCATACAGGTGACCCAGGAGTTTGTTTTTTTTTTTTTTTGTTTTTTTTTCTCTCTTCCGCCCTTCTCAACATCCATGTTTTCTTTGTTACAGCTGTGGTCCAGCAAGACCCACCGTTTGCTCCTGAGATGAGCCCCTCCAGCCCACTTTTATCACCTCAGAACTCCACCTCCCAGAGTCCTCTACTTCAGCAAAACTCATCTACTGGCTACCAGTCACCCGACATGAAAGGCTGGCAACCAACAAGCGTGGGCAGGTTAGGAGCATGCATACAGTTTATAAGGAACAAAGACATTTGCAAACATTAATAAATGAAATCTGTGAGGCCGGTTTTAACTCCTCTCTGACTGTTTTCTGTGCTGCAGCCTGTTCAGTCAGTCAGGACAGAGCGCAGGGCAGCCGTTTGGCCAGCAGGGGGTTTATAACAACATGAGCATCACCGTTTCCATGGCCGGGGGCTCGAGTGGCGTCAGCTCATTACCTCCCATTGGGCAGTCAGTTGGCATGAGCAACAGTAACCTCAGCAACGTTGGTTCAGTGTGCAGCGACCAGCAGGTCAGTGACTTTGAACCTGCCAGCTTGGACAGCTGTGATAGTTTCATGTCCCAATGACCACCTTTCACTGCTTCATTTCCTGTTTTACTTTGCATCGGGATATACACCCCAGTTGCATTTGCTTTGTCTTAGTTTCAGTTTGTGGCTTTACTTTAGAGTATGCTCATAGGATGCAGAGTTCTCCTTCCAGTCTCCATTTACGCCCCAAGTTAAATTGCTTTTTTTTTTTTTTTTTTGGATTGCATCGTGTGCTCCTGAAAATGTTTAGTGAGGTTAAAAAGGTTCAGCAAATGCACCGTTTCTTTCTTGTTCTTATTAGGTTAATTGTGCAGGCTCCAACCTTTACAGAGGCTTCCTTGTTGCTAAGTTACAAACCACCTCTTTATTTTTTTTAATAATTAAAAAAAAAAAAAACACCTTGTAGCCTCAACAAATGGCATAATAAACAATGCAAAGTAGTGAATAAGCAACAAAACAGCCCTTGCATCAAACATTGCTGTTCAAATCTGTCAAAATGATTGACAGCTTTTAGACTTTTCCCGACGCTGTCAGTGATGGTTCTCGCGACCTCCTTCCCTCTGTAAGCATTGCCTCGCGCTTTATTCCCGTGTTTCTGCAGGTGCAGCAGGTCCAGGTATTTGCGGACGTCCAGTGCACAGTGAACCTTGTTGGCAGTGATTCCTACCTGAACCAGGGCTCCATCGGAGCTGCGGCCTCCCAGAAGGGCCCCGGACCCCAGGGCTCCCAGAACAACCAAGCCCAGCAGAAGAGCCTCCTCCAGCAGCTGCTCACTGAGTGACAACCCCCACCTCTTCTGCTCTCCTGCTCTATCTACTTCTCACTTCTACACCTCCTCCTTGGAGGGTCGGTGCACCAGACCCATTGCTGTCTCTGTCTCACCTTTTGGATGGATCGATGTACGGACGGATGGATGTTTGGACGGCCACAGAGTAGGCTCAGAGAGGTCTGGCTGTCGGTGGAGTTTTCGCAGCCTAACCACTTCTGTGCTGGGGAGGGGTGGGGGTGGGGATTCAGGGCTGGTTGTTTGATGCCCAGAACATTTTAAGTCAAGACTGAAGTCAGAAGGAGCAGCAGTGTATTTAAACCTGCCTGTCTAATCTGTCTGACAACCTGTCTGTCTGCCTCAGCCTATTAAAGGCAGTGTTGTCTTGCTGCTCATTCCTTGGTGACCTACTTCCTGCTTCCTGACCCAAGAAAACAACTGCAACGTCATTGTAGTTTTGCCAAGTTTTTGTCACTGTCAAATCAGGGCCGGCCTCCTTTTTATTTGTGTTTTATATGTTTTTGTTAGTTTTGTTTGTTTTTGTTTTTTTCTGATCGGACGGTTTCTGTCAGGCCGTCGAAACAGCAAGCAGCAGCAGCAGCGCATCTCGGGAGCATGAGTTGCAGCATACAGCTGGGCTCAGTGTTTTTAAAGTGTTGGGATTATCCCACACAGCAGCACCTCTGGCTTTTATTTTTGTTTGTTTGTTTGTTTGTTGTTGTTTTTGTTTTGTTTTTTCTCTGCCTGTCTCTCAGCGATGTGGGAATGTTAAGGTTTCAGACCTCTGTGGCATTGTGGGATAGAAGCTCAGTATCAGCTGGTTCTGTGACTGTCTCTCTCTATCAGCTACGGTGCCTGGTGGAAGTTTGAGTTTTTCCCAAGCTCTGCTTCTTCTTCTTCTACTTCTACTTCTTCAACATATTATTCTATTACATCATTATTTTTTTGTTTGTGTTTTGGGTTGGATTGGGGATTGTTTTTTTTTTTGTTTGTTTGTTTGTTTGTTTTAAACTTCTGCTCTCGCCGTCATCATCATCATCATCATCTTCACGATCATCAGAACAAGCTTTGACAACAGCCAGGATGGATGGATGGATGGATGGATGGGAGACAGACAGGATGCTGCTCAGTTTGGAACTTTACGTGTCTTCCTCCCCTGGGAGGAGGTTTTATTTTTATTTTTCTCAAAGTATAAGAAAAAAGGACTGTTATGATTATTTAACTGTCTGTCCGTCACATTTTACCCCTCACCTCAGCAGCTGTGAATACAGAGCCCCGTTGGGTTCTCTCTCTTTCTCTCTCTGTGTATCTTCATGCTATCTCTCAGCCTATCAGTGTTGTTTGCCATGTGCACCATGCAGGCAGGTAGTATTGTACAGTACAGAAGGACAAAGACTTGGGGATGAGCTCACTCTTGTAACTGCTTTCCTTTAAGAAAAAAAATGAGAAAAAACAAAGAAAAAAACAAATGTAATTAATTGATTACTCAGAAAAGCAAAACATATATATTATAATGTGATTCGATCCAGGTTTTCTTTCTTCTTTTTTTTTTTTTAGATTGTTTTTTCGGCATCATGATATTGTAACACAGCTACATGTTGTGGTGGAGGAGGAAGACGTTATTCCAGCTTCTAAAATGTGAAACTTTTAAGCGATTTGGTTTTTGAAGAATTTTTTTTTTTTTTATTAAAAAGGTAGATCTCGCTCCCTTTGGCGTCCCAGTCAGCACTACATGCAGCCACACTTTAAAAAAAAAAATGGGTTTGATTGCTCTGCTTTCTCTCTTGTTGTAACCAGGGAGCTAGTTAGCCATCTTTCTTGCTTTCTCCTCTTTTTTTATTCTTATGTATGTACAATACTTTCAGAAAAACTTTTCAGACAGTACATGTGTTGTAACCATTGTATAAAAAAACAAAGCATAATGATAAACTGAAACCGGGCTCTTTGCTGTGAGCCGCAGAAAACGGCACGCTTTTGGATATTGTTCCTATATAATGACATTTAAGTAGAGGCTTTAGTGATAGAAGTTCCTAACAACGATGTGATGGATAATTGATTTAAAGCTGTCATGAATTTGAATCCAAACAGGAAGAGTTGCAAAAACATCCTTTCATTTTCTCCTCACCTCCTGGGAATCTTTATTATTATTATTTTTTTATTTTTTTTACGAGGGATTTAACCCTCTTCTCCTTCCACCTCTGGTTTCCCTGATGAAGACTTCACTCCACTGGCTACACACTCATATACAGTTTTCTGTTGACTACTGTTGCTCAGTCAGACACTGTGTCTCTCAGCGATAACAGACCTCTCGTGACAACAAAATTCAAATCTTAAGATGTGCTACTTACACCTTACCGGAAATTTAAGAAGGAGAAAACCCTGCTGAGATGTTGCCTCTTAATATTCTTTACATGACTAAAATATTGTAGAGCTATAAACATGTAATATGTGGCTTAGGCACTTCTTAATGCATATGATTTTTCTAAATTTGCTCCAGTCCGACACCCTTTATCCAAAGGTTTAAATTAGAGGATGCTAAACAACATTTGGAATGAGTGTAACCAAACTTAGTGGTCTTTTTCTTTTCTTTTTCTATTCTTTTTTTTCAAAAGCAGGGCTCGTTCTGTCAGGGAGCATCATTCGAGTTTCCTCCTGTCAAATCTGCCACGTCTCAACGCCAGCACAAATATCGGGTGCTCCCTGATCGAACCGGTCTCAGTTTATTATTTCTCTTCCTTTCTCTCGTGGAAACTTGATCCGTGGAGAAGGTTTCAAATAAAGCTCACTCCTCCCCCCACCCACCCACCCACCCACTCAGCTAATAAGTCTTCAATCTGCCAAACTTGTCGCTCACGTAGGTGATGCAGTCACGTGGAATAGGGCTTCTTTCCTTTGTCTTTACACAGAGATACTTCGCCGTATGCAATGTTTTACCCAGAAAAAGAGGGATAGTATGCAAGGTCTACATTCCACCCACCAACTTCTGAAGTGTTTAATAATGTGAGAACCACTTTGTGCTCATCTGCAACGCTCTGTGTGACAATCTTGACGTGTTATTTGTGTGCAGAATCATGCAGTGTGCGTCCAAACAGTGGCTCCGGAAGTAAATGCAAAAACACCTCCAGTATAGAGAGGATTTCTTTCTATTTTTATATGGATTTATTTTAAAATCATGCTAACAAGTCTTCTTTCATAAATCAAGAAGAAGCAAACATAGCACTTGGTTATCATCGACTTTACTAATCGTTAAATCTGATGGATTTGTCCCAGAATAAGAAATAAAAGTAACTTGTATGTAAAATTAAAGCAGTGTACCAAATACAACAGTGGGGGCAAAAAGTGGCAAAAACTCACCAGCAAATTTTTGTTGCTTTTGTTTTGTAAATAATGTAATTGATCAAAAAAGTCCGAATTTTCAAACTCCTTATGTGTCGCTTATCTAATTTTTGAGAATTTTTTCAGTCCTTTGAACTGCATCGCAGTCCACAAGCAGTTAAAAACGTACTACCTCCAAACTCTTTGTCAAAGCAGGGGAAGGCAAGAAAGTTTCCCAGATTCTGGAGGAATGGAGTTAATTGATGACTTTTTATAAATGCCTGAATTCATGATCATCCTTGTGGGTTACTGTAGTAAGGAGCTCCGGCTCAATTATTTGAATGTTTGACCTCCAAACTGAATCATTTCTCTGCCACCGTTATCAATCAGGAATTCAGGGGGAAACTGAAGGCAAGAACATATCTCAGCCCCACCTCAAGCCTCAGACCATTTTAAAACCCTTTTAGACCCCCTCAAGGAGTATTTTCTAGAGAATTGTTTGAATGCAGTCGCCTGACAGTCCTGCGCCACTGTTTGGACGGCAGAAGTTGCACAAAGTGGGAGGACGCACCTCTCTGAAAGGTTTCTGTCAGTGTCAGCCTTCCTCCTTTCACTTTCCTGCATGAAATAGGCATTCCTATGGAAGTGGTTTCCTCTCCAACCCTGTTCATTGCAGAAACTCAGCAGCAGCTGTCAGCTTAACCTGCAAATAAAGAAAAATAGAAGGAAAAATATATGCCAAATACATCCAGGGTAAGGTTTTATATGCAACAGCCATTCAGTGGAAACGACAGTCCCTCCTTTGCTTCCTTTACCTAGTCTCCCTCCATCATCACTACAAGTAACAGGTACCAGGTTAGGTTCTTTTGTAACGTTGGTTTCAAGATGTCAACATGATGTATATAACAGAGAAATGTGAATATGTATTTGTTCAGAATCAAAAAAAGTAGTGCTCCGAGTTTGTGGTAAATAACTACTCGCCTCCGTCACATTTTTATTTGATTTGATTTTCTACCTTTTTTTTTTTAATTTCTGATGATGTATGTATGTATATGACTATCAGTGAGTGTGTATGTATGTGTGATTAATACTGTATATCTGGTGTTCTCTAAGATGGAAGATGTCCTATATGATTCTCTCCTTCTTCTTCTTCTTCTTCTTCTTCTTCTTCTTCTTCTTCTTCGACTCTTTTCAACCCTGCACAGTACCTGTGGGTGTTTCAGATGACTATGCCAGAGAATGGTTTTAGCGACTGCTGAATGTGATTTTACTGAGAGAGAAGCAGTGTGGACTGGCTTTTTGTACGGGTTAATTTAAAAAAAAAAAAAAAAAAGGCCATATTATTTAATTTTCTCTGTTGTCAGAAGTTTAAGCAGATCTGGGAGAGTGGAGCCTTGGTTTTATGGAGAAGCATTGCCCAGTTGAGCTGGATGTTTTATTTCTTTCTGTCTGACTGATGTAGCCTCTCTTCTTCTTCTTCTTGCATTCATCGGTAGTAAATGACCAAAGCTTCAACACGTTTCATGGACTCATATGCAAACCTCATCATCACTGGACACAACATAATGTAGCGGCCCCCTTTATTTGGATTTCTCTGCTGCTGCTCTGCGTGTTCGTCCCTCCTGTGGCCTATCAGCAGCGAGCTGTGTGATGTCCCAAAGTTAGGTCAGTTTTTCGAGACGTCTCCACTTTTTGCCATTGAGGTCTTTTGAGCCTGAAGTGCTATCACTCGTTTACAGGAAGAGAAAAAAAAAAACATTGCAACCCTTAGCTATGCACCTTACTGAAACAAGCATTTCCTCACCTTGTAGAGTTAACACTGGAGCATTTCATTTCATAGATATTTACAGTCACAACAAAATAATTTTTAAAAAGCCCACTCGATATCTGATGACCTTCACTTCTTCTTTTTGGTTTTTGGTTTTCCATCAACTGAATACTTTATACCAAACTTGAGGTGCCTCGTGTATATACTTTCTGCAGTAAAGATTGCTCCTTTGCTGTTTAACAGTAATAACCTTGTTAACCAGGGTTTTTTTAAAAACCTTTTTTCAACTTTATAAAAAAAAATACTGTATAAAGAAATGACTTTTTTACACACGTAGACGTTTAATCAGATTATTCCAGGAATTTGCAAATACAATCTAATTTTGCACTTTATATCAGATTTACTTGGAGTGAAAAGGCCATCAGTAACTGTCTCAATCAGATCAGTATTCAGAGATAGGACGTGTCCCCTGAATGTACCGAGAAGAGTTAGTCTTAGTACTTTAATTTGAACCTAAACAACTTCTCAGGTTCTTTGTGAAGAACTTGCCCGTAGTGGATACCCATTATCCCAAAAAAATCCTGTCTGTGTCTTTCTCTGACTTGCACCGACCGATCCTCAGTGTGAATACTGTGCTAATCGTCTTCAGGTGACGTCCATCCCCAGGCGTACTGTTAAAAACCTCCCTCAGCTCAATTCGCACAACATTCCTGCTCATGACCGCTTTCGCCAAACTCTTTGCCATTCGCTTTCCTTTTTTTTTCTCTTCACTGCTTTATAGGTGTCATTAATGCAGCTGTGTTTTCTGTCTAAGCCACAGTGGTGACCTGACATAAATGACAGCACGCTAACTGTCCCTCGTGTTTTGCTTGCCTCATGTTTTTTGTGCTGCCTGATGTTAAGTATTTAGCAGGTTCCGTCTAATGTCTGGTGTGGGTAGCCAAGTTCACGACCTTTAACATTTTATTCCACAAAGCAAAAGTAGGCTTTTATCAGCTTATACGTGTTCTCACTCATCATCGGTCCAACATTTGTGCACCACTTGTACCTCTTTTCCACCAAAACAGTTCAGGTGCCTGAAGCCTCAGTTATACAGGCCTAGAGACCGGTTGGTGACACCCTGACAACCACAGGTTGCTAGGGAAAAATCTTTACTCCCCAGCTGTTTGGCAGGTGGTTTGTGGAGGTGTAAGTCGCTGTATTGAGGTATGTGTTACTGCACCGAAAACCTTGCAATTACTTTGATTGCTACCAGATTGTTGCAGTCGCATGTAATTTGCATGGAAGACTTGAACTACTCACCAAAAAGTTAGTGAAACTGTGACGAGTGCAACACAAACGAGCAACGCAGACCTTTGCCTTCAAAGTAAAAGTTGCACCTTTTGAAACATGGTGGTTGCAGTGGTAAGGTGCAGCTTTTAATTTCAAGGCAAGCGTTCCGTTTCCGGCTTGTGCTGCATGTTTTCATGTTTCACTACTGCTCTCTCAGTCGGTTGTAGACAAGTCTATGTCTTCCATGTAAACTATGAGCAAGTTTTTGGTGCAAATCTCCACCAATCACTCACCACCCAGTTGGGGAATACTACCCCCACCCAGCAATTGGTGGTTGCCAGCAGTTTTCCAGCTCTCCTCTAGTCCTGTGTGAGCCTTATCCTGAGATAGCAAGATTCCTGATCCCAAACCGATGGGAGAGGCTACCACAAGAAATTCCTAGTAAATATGTCTCCTGTTATTTCCTTCTCATGGAAATGGTCCCACCTTCTGCCGTGTAATTCTACCTACTGAGTTGGTGGTTCAATGGAAACCAGGTCCAAGACTGCCTGTAGTTTTTATAACTCCAACTCATTCCTAATGGAGGTGTTCAAAACTTTAAAAAAAAAACTACCACGCTATCAGCTGTCAGGTATTGTAAGCGCTGCCTTATTGGTTCTGAGGTTGGACATGGTTCATAGGCTTGTAATTTACTCACCACTCTGTTGTTTTGGGGGCGTTGATGCTTTCTCTGGAGAATTCAGTTAAAATAAAGACCAAGGTTCCACTTTCTCCCTTGTACAAATTAATATAAATAAATATATATATATATATATAAATATATATTATACATTTTACTCATTTTGTCCAGTTTTGTATATTACACTCATGTAAAGTTTGTTTTTAAAGAGGCATCGGAGCAGCTATTACAAGACAATATGAGTGACAATGTTCATCTGGGAGAATTTTATGCATGTTATATTTTCTCCTCTTCTTCTCTCTTTGTCTCTTTTAATGCCCCTCAACCCTCCTCTTCAGGTGTGTAACGTGAATATAAAGAAATCTACCTTTTCTTTGGAATGTTGTAGACAATCAGTCTCAGGCCGGGTCCAGTCCCTGCAGGGAGTGAGAGCCCTGTAGGCTAACAGACAAACAAAACTTTCTTTTCTTTCTTTTTTTTTTTTTTTTTTTGTTTGTTTGACAATTAAAAACTCTATTTGCATCTACTGGAAGTCTAAAATTTGGAGGTTTGTTCATTCATATGTTCGTGGCTGCTCAAGTTTACACACACACACACACACTTCTCTACTACACTCAAAACACAAACACCTCGTGCATTTGATCCCTCTGCTTTTTTTCCAAGGTGAGGATGCCAACCTTGAGGAAATGATGCTTTGACTAACAAATCTATAACATCTATGAATGTGGGAATGCAACACATTGCAATAAAAGCACCATTTGAAATGCAGCGTGTCACTCCTGTATGTTCTTTATCTCCCAGAAATTGGAAGGTTGTTTCTGAGATTTTGCTAAACCAGTTTGCAGATGATGGTCTTGTTTATTAGCCCATACTACCAGCTACACTAATGAACCACTGTGCATTTAATGGAAACAAAGAGTTTTTTAGCATTGTGACAGGAAGAATGAATATGGTTTTCTAATTCTGAGCCCCACTTATAGTTTGGTAACAATGGTATCATGTTACTCGTTACAAGACGGTCGTCTTCAAGTTTACATAGACACATCGTGGACGTGAATGTCGTAACTTTTTCCAGGGTGAAATTATAGTACAGCATATATCTTTAATGGCCTAAAAATACAAGAATTGTTCACACAAGTTTGGAGAAAATCCAAAATAAACCCACAGGGTCAAATGTATACACATTTTAATAAGTAGTGCAGGGGGTTCTACAATGTGTTTTTTAGTTTGGTCAAGGTCTATTCTCGTTAGAGATAATATTTGACTATGACTGGTAGTTTCTCTTTACCAGCATAAAAAGTATATGTTCAGTCCAACGACTGTTTTCAAAATCCAAGGGACTCTGTGGGGATCTAAGAATTAGAAATGTAGATTTACACCAGTTAGGAACGTTTCTTGGAACCATTTCTAATTGACTGCAGAATCCAGCATCACCAGTTTAGAAAAAACTGTACGAAATTTATTCAGATGTGTGACCACCTTGCTAAGGTGTGAAAGAAAACCCTCAGATAAAAGGAAATTGGTTAGGTTGTTCAGGAATTACCAAAGCTCAATTTTGCCTTGAACTGGAACACCAGCACCACTGTGCTCAGTGGACTGAGAGGGTGCAGATCAGAAAGCAATGTTCAGTCTGTAGTTAGAACCTGCAGGTGCACTGTGGCTTCCTGCCATAGTCCAGAAACATGCATATAAGGTTAACTGGTGATTCTCAACTGGCTGTGGGAACATGAAAGGTTGGCTCTTTTTTGTTAGCCGTGTGATAAGTTGCTAGTTTCTAGTGAGCTCTTGTCTCTAAATACCCAAACTGTCCATATATGATCAACCCATCACAGGCCAGGCTGATTGCAGAGCTTCTGTGCTGGACTTTAGTCTCTCCAGGACCTCAGGGGCTGACAGTGGTCGTTGACCATTTCATCCAGCTCACTCTAATGAATCAGTGAGTGTTGTGTTGAATGCTGTTTATGTGGCAACATCTCTCTGTCCTATTTCTTCCTTAACGTCTACAAAGTTATATGAACTTTACAACATTGGCAACTGTTAAAATAACAATTTAATCTGGTATTTTTCAAACATCTCACAGGTATGATTTCACTTAATCGCGGTATATAGTAGAATAGCTTACGAAAACAGGAAATGATACTGCTCTGTGTGCGATCACTGGTCACATCCTGGTCACACAGCAGCCGTAAATGACAATAGAAAAAGGCAGTAAAATAAAGTGGATAAGATTGCACGCACACATTGCTCAACATTTAGCCGACATAGATACTGAAGACTGAAGCACGTGAATGATGACAACAGTACAGTGCCAACCAAACAAAATGTTTCAAACAAAGCTGGCCTTATTAAAAAAAATTAAGTTTTTTTTTTTTTTTAAAAGCAAGACATTACAGTTTGTGTTGCTTTACCACAAGGAAGAAAAGAGCAAAGTCAATGTCTGGTAAAGTTCAACAGACGTGGGCTTATTGCTTACTGCACCTCTACAATCACATCATGCGTTTACAATGACATTCATTCAACAGGAGGCATGCTGCACTTTGTGTCTCTACAAGTGTGTCTGGCAGACGATGTCGTCACTTGCTTTGATGACTTCTTTGTGATTTTGGTAGTCTCCTTCTTGAATGGGTTTCGTTGGATGCTTGTGTTCATGGTACTCCACTATCGGGTAAGTGATGGCGGTGACCACCAGCACGGCCAGCACGATGTACAGTTTATACTCCAGGCATAAGAACGTGCTGTAGGCGAAGGCGATGACAAAACCCAACGACTCCCACATCCGGTAGTTTGCAAACGCCGCCTCTTTTTCCCGCGGGAAGAGGATGCCGTAAAGAGCTGTGAGACAAGGGGGTAGGTGCGCCAAGAGAAGGTAATTAAGTCCAGGTAATAAAGGTAGTGACTGCCAGTAAGGCTTATGGCCTTTATTTCTACCTGCAATTGCTTCTGCAGCTGTAAATGTCTTTTTGGACTGGTTTTAAACTCCTGTGTCGTCAGGTCATGTTACAGAGTAACGCCGGGGTAATGTAACAAATTACTGTCTCCAATGAGTAATTAAGTAATTTACTGCGTTACATTTAAGAAAAATAACACGTTTTATTTAACACTTTACTTTTTTTGAGTAATGACCCTTATGGCACTTATAACAATGGATTTAGTTTCTATGTCTGAAGAGCAAAGACAACATACAGTGTTTTAAATAGCCAACAGGGGGCGTAACCTGTGTGTGCAGAAGGACTTTAAATCCTATGAAAGTCTCGAGGAAAACCACCTTCTGACTGAGCCTGTAAACACTTTCCTGGTAAGTCACGCTTGTGAGTCATACTGAAGGAATTTTAAAGTTCCTTTTGTTACCATCTCTGTCTCCACAGAAAATTTAGTTTACACTGGTTTAAGGTTCACGGTTTCAGAGTGCACACTGCAAAGCAGCATCTCAGGGGAGAGCCAGCAACAGCATGTTATCTTGAAGGAGAGATCAGCTAGATTCTTGCTCATTTTAAGCTTAAATTTGAGTTTTTTTAACTAAAAAAAATCCTAATTTCTGGGTGTACCTGTTAGTTGCCTCAGGTGGGCTGATTGGGTTTCTTACCATTAGTCTGGGTTTGCCAGATAGCATCTGACAAACCCCACAGAGCAGGAAACACAAAAAACACAACAAGCTGGTCACGATGAGGCCTCCAGTACAAAAGAGCAATGATGCAGCTCAAGTTCGTCAGTGCAGCTGAAAGTGGAAAGGAAAATAAGAAAAGAGGCACGAAATGTATTAATACAAACATCAACAACAAAACAAAAACAGCAGTGAACGGTCTTTAATTATTGTATTTTGTTAAAAAGGTTATACCCAGGGCAAAGAGTGGAGCTCTTCCAGTGTGCTGGGCGAGTCTCCCAAAGAATATTGAACAAAGGGAATTGGAAGCTCCAAAACACATCATTACAAAACCAACATAATGGATCCCCAAAGCACAAGTCACATAGTTCTGCGAAGAAACACAGCAGACATTTATAAGGCCTCACGTCTTATCATTATTGCTGTTGACAAAATTGGTAACACCTGGATAAGCAGTGGGCTGTTTTCAAAGAAGTGTTAGTTCAGAGGAATGAATGGCTTTCCCAGGGCAAATTAGCATCAGAACAAACTACAAGGCTTCTGGAACGATGTTCTTTGGAGAGATGAAACCAAAGAGGAAACCTTTGGGCATAATGTCCGCTATCACGTTTGGTGAAAACCAAATACAAAACATCAGCACAAACACCTCATACGAAATGTGAAGCACGGTGGTGGAGTGGTAATGATTCTGGCTTGTTTTGCAGACACAGGACTTGGGCACAACGCAGTCATGTATACTGAAGTACTCTTGAGTCAAATGTGATGGCATCTACCTGACAGATAAACTAGGCTGAAATTGTGTCATGCAACGGACCAATAATGCCAAGGACAGAAGCAAATCTACAACTAAATGGTTAAAAAAGAAAAGAATCAACGTGCACAATCAAAGTCAGACCCCAACCCAGGTCAGTGTTGCTGACTTCAGTTAATTGGAGATAATGTATCTGTATTCAGGAGTGGGACCACACCTCCCTTCACACCCCTTCTGGTTTTCCATCAATATATGACCCCCCCTAAGTCAAGCTGTACTGCGCTAATAATGAAAAGATCTAAAAAAAAATTAGGCTAATATATCAAATCCTTTTATTTAACTATATGACTTAATGAAAACTGCACTAACACCTGAAAGCCTTCATCTTTTGGAGCAGTCCTTACCTTGGTGTACTCCCCTGAAAGGAAGCTCTGTTCAAAGCCGCTGTACATGGTGAGTGGGATGAGCGTCACCAGCCTCCAGTCCTTCAGGAGCCTGAATGTTGCCAAGAACGTGTGGCAAAACGGCTGCTGGCTGCCACGAAACTCGCTGGCCTGCTCACGGTCGATGTTGTCCAGAAACACGGCCACGATCAGGATGGCCAGCACACCCACGCCTGCCACACACAAAGAACAGTGATTCAGAAGACAGCTGCAATATGTTAGTCGCACCTTCGCGAGCGGTTGTGTGGTTATATAATTTCTTTGCTTCAAAGTTTGGCTGATTACTGATTAGCTAACACCCTCATTCAGGTGATTGGAAACTTTACCGATGTAGCTTCCGACGAGCGTCCACACCAGTTTCTGCTCAGGCCTTGTGGTGTTCCCATAAGCAGTGACATTAAGGCCGCAGTCGGCTGCTCCACAGCTTTCCAGCTGCTCCTGTGGGATGTCAACTGTCAGAAAAATATACAATTTGTTTAAGCGAATATATCACGACCAACAGAAAGAATGCAGAGAGAAACATGATACAGTTGCGGTTTTTGTTTTGTTTGCACTTTGCTAAAAATAATAATAATATTCGCCCTTTCTGTTCATCAAGGATGATTCAGTGTTACCTTACAATGTAAAGCTCTTTAAGGCAGCTGTTAAATTTAAACCCACAGCTGAAGCGTGACCGTAAAAATCACGTTTTCCTTGTTTATGTGCCGCGCATGCTAAGAACACGTGCGGGTGAAGTAAGAGGCACATTTTATAGCCCAGCTTTTACACGCTCACTGTAGACCTTTCTACCAAGGTCAAGGAGACGGCGCTAGAAAAAGGTGAATGTCTGACCCACGCTCACTGGTTCATTCTGCATATGCAGCCTTGTCAGCTGTCAGATTGTCTGTTTGCACTCAGTTTGTCCTCCTCTTGTTCCTCACGCCCCCCTTTGATTCATGTTTTGTTTGGAGTCAGTATATCCCTGTTTTCTTTAACTTTTTTCCTTATTTGTTTGCAGGGCTCAGACACTAAAATCTTTACTTTTTTATTTGATCTAACTCAGTCCAGTGTCCCTAAAATACCAATGTTACAAAAAATCTCTCAATTTTTTGTACTGGAAGTGTGTTGGATTGTACTGGACACTTGGAATTGTCGTATCGATGAGAATTCTGTTGAAAATTGTTGGTAGAACGGCCAAGTTTACTTATTTTAGTCGATCAGCACGTTTAAACTGTAAAACTATAAAGATTTTGTTGCTGATAGTTTCGTTTAAAAACGTTTGTATCTAAACAGTGTCCCAAAGTAAGACGGAAATAAAACTGAAATAAATGTCTCTGTGGAGTCATTCTTCCAAGAAAGTCTCCTTTTAAACTGATAAGCAGAGAGTATTGACGCCATAAAGTAACATACTGCATACCTGGGAACTTTAAACACACCTTTTCTCATACTGTCCTTAAATTGAACCATAAAATGATTGTAAGACATCACTTAGACCTTGTTCAGTGATGAGCTGAAGCTGGCAGCAACACAAGGCATCGTTTTAATATGTTAACTATGTTTCTTTAAGCAAGTTTTTCACGACTGAGCCAAGTGTCCTCTTTTTTGGAAATTAAAATATGGTCACCCTACTTAAGCTAAACTTGTCAAATCTGAGTTTGTAAAAGATTTTTAAACCTGCTTTTACATCTTTTTAAACTCTAAAAGTCAAGCAAGTTTTGAGGGCTTTGACTGTTTCTTGCAGGCGCAGCAGCCTCGACACAAACTGAGTTTATACACAAGTACCTGAAGAAAAGACTTGCTAGTGTAAAACTCAGATATGCAGGGCTACCTGCTGTGGTGACCCAATTTTTTGTTTGTTTGTTTGTTTGTTTGTTTATCACTGTAAATTGTGATTTTTAATGATTGTAAGTCAAGCCAATCACCAGGCTAACAGTTGTTGCTAAGCTGCCTCTTCTCCTTACACTCCTAAATGTTACATCAGTGAAAATCTTCACTCATTTCCAGTATTTTTTTATTCCTGAACTCTCTTATAGTAGCTTTGCATGAGTCACATTAAAGGACAATCACAAGCGGTTTTGAACAGTATACTGAAAGGGTCACTTTAGTGAAACCTGTTTTTTATTTCCTTGAAAAAAAAAAGGTAGAGTAACAGACTTTGAGGTACACCGTGTCTCCGATGTGTTACCTAATCAGCAGTGGCATTTAAGCGGCTGTGCACAGTGGATCAGCTGCTGTAGGTGCCGTGATTTAGTAACATGTCAGAGTCTCTAGAAATAATTTCCAGTCCAAAGCCAGAGGGAGATGTCACTGTAGTGACGTCTATCCTTTATATATGGTCTATGGTTCAGCTCTGAGAAAAAAAATAGCAAAGCTGTGTTTGTTTTTTAATAGAAACATGTCATTTGTTATTTGTAATGGCGGTTTAATACTGCAGGCTTTGTATATGGAGCAATGTCGATAGGCTTGCCCATCGAATGAGAGAAAATACTTCATAAATAATACTTTCAAATACTTGAAACCCCACTGCACACGTACAACATTTCAATGATAAATAAGGAAAATGTGCAAAGTGTTGCACGCTGTTTTCAAGCTTACTACTGAGGAATTAAACTTACTGGTATAAACAAATAAAACTGCGCACTGCAACCCCAAAAAGTTAACATTGTACAACTTTCAATGCACAATTAATGAGGCAATTAAACCAGTCCTGGTTCAATTTAATCAAAATGTGACCACTTTTCTGCTGCCTACCAATAGCTGTGTCCTGTCCAAAGATGAGGGAAGACATCAGGTTTCCCCAAACAGCGGAAGACTGAAAGATGAAAAAGAAGATGCCGAAATAGTAGTTGATCACGTCAGAGCCTTTTTTGTTGTCTTTGGCGGCCTGCATGTTCCCAGATATGGTCAGGTAGGTGCATTTAGCCGACCACAGAGGAGAGCCACCCAACCCCAGGATCACGGAGGTGGGGATGAGAGTGTACCTGTGTGAGAAAGCAACACTTGGTCTCAGCTTCAAGACTTTTTATTAGCCAATGAGGTTATTGGACAAGACGTGTTGCAGTTGGGTATCCTATTACAAAAATAATCTTTAATAACAGACATTAAAAAATTAGAACCCCAATTAGCCTCATTCATTTATTGTTTTTAATTGATTGTCTGGTTGATTACCATCCTGGGAAGAGGTTTCCCAACGAGTAGGACACGTAGCAGGCCATGCTAACCACAATGGTCCATTTACAGCCCAGGTTTTTGATCATGATGGGAGGGAGAAACATGGAGGAGATGATGATGGAGGCGTAGACGACGCTCAGAGAGGCCACGCCCATCCCCTCCGCTGCATTCAGACTGCTCTGCACAGAGAGCAGAAACACTAGAAGTGTTGATCAGAGGTTCAATGTTATGAAGTCGACTGCACTATAATCAAAACAAAACAGTTTTTTCTAAAAGTAGACAAATTTGAGTATTTTTTTATATGCTCAAAATATTTTTATATATAGTGAGCCGGCGGATTTACACACAGAATAAGTGTTTAAAATTCGTGCTTGGACTTTTGAGTGATGTAAGGATTGCACATAATGCAGCACTGTTTATAAATAGGGATGTTTCAGCTTTGCTATGTAGCCCAATCTATGTCTTATAAGCTTCGGGAAACACTTTGAATTAATATTACTGTTACACTGACCTACATACTGATAATTACATAATAATTACACAATATCAGCATCAGTGTTTAAAGCAAGTTGATCATTAAAGGTGGCAATATTGGTGTAATATTATGTAAACACTGATTGTGATTTGAAAGTTAATTAGATTTCATTCATGATTCTATTTGTATAAAATATTTATATATTAACCTTCCTGCCTTCTTGGGACCTTTTTGTGCCACTGCTATGTGTTAAATGTGTTCAGTGGAATATAACCAAACTTGCCACAGGATAGTTTTTACCTGTCAATGTTAATATTCCAGTGTGAATTCCTTAAATCAGCCTAAAATGGCTGAGCAGCAGAAATCCCCACACCCATCACCCTGGGGACCATTTTCTGCCCATTGACTTCCATTATAAACGCTATTTTTCAACCCCAAATTATCATCATATGATTTTATTTTTTCTTCTTTTCTTGGATGTCAATGAAGACTCAGGGCCTTGAAGTTTTAATTTTTAAATTGCAAAAAAAATGCAAAAAAAATAATGGCAGGTCAAAATGTATGTTGGTGCCAATCTTTGGTCCATCTAAAGGCCTACTTATAATGACAATCACATATTACTTCAACTGGTTTTTTGTGGAAATATTTAGTTTCGTTTTTTGGTTTTTGGGGCTTATAACACAGGGCGCTCATGTAATAAGACTGGGATTTGAAGGGTTAAAACAACGAAAATATAATTAAAACTTTACATGAATATTTCAGGGAGAAGTAGTTTTACAAGGTTGGCTAATTTAAAGTGGAATAAAATATGGATATATGGTCTTTTTATGGCGTGGCTGAGAATGGTCCCTAGGGTGATGGGTGTGAGTTTTTTAAAGGATGGCAGGAGGGTTAAAAAAAAAAACACCCAGCACGCCCCTGCGGGCGGTTTATCCTTCAAGCTCGGGTCCTCTACCAGAGGCCTGGGAGCTTGAGGGTCCTGCGCAGTATCCTAACTGTTCCCAGGACTGCGCTCTTCTGGACAGAGATCTCCGATGTTATTCCCGGGATCTGCTGGAGCCACTCGCCTAGCTTGGGAGTCACCGCACCTAGTGCTCCGATTACCACGGAGCACTAATATATATATATATATATATATATATATATATATATATATGTATATATATATATATATGTATATATATATGTATATACATACATACATACATACATACATACATATATATATATATATATATATATATACATACATACATACATACATACACATATATATATATATATATATATATATATATATATATATATATATATATATATATATATATATATATATATATATATATATATATATATATATATATACATACATACATATATATATATATATATATATATATATATATATATATATATATATATATATATATATATATATATATATATATATATATATATATATATATATATATATGATTTATGCCACGTGCTTATAACTGTCAAGTTTTTTTTAATTTTATCTAGAGTACTTCTAGTGTGTGCACAGATAATTATGTTTAAAGTAAACAGAAAACTGTTTAATTTACACTTTACTTTAAAACTGTCCAGCTCTCAACATACGACAGAAATATGGAATTTTTGTAGATATATATGTACGGATGTGAAAGTTTTTATAGTTTATAACAGTACAAATAAAAATTTGAAATGTTTTGGTTTTTGCTCACATCATTTTTATAGATAGAAAATCCTATTTTTATGTTAAAAATACAAAGAAAGTTCTGTTACTTTACACAACTAATACAGTAATTGCAATTGCAGTTGTGGTATTACAAATAAATTACCATATCTTATTTGCATTTTTATTTGTATTTTAAAATAATTACATTTTTTTTCATTGTCTTTATTTTTATTTTTATTTTCGAGCTCAACAGACTGGCGGCGTGTCCAGAGTGTACCGTGCCTCTCGCCCTATGGCAGCTGGTAGAGGATGGATGAATGGATTGTCATTATTATAATATTAGTAGTAGTAGTAGTGATAGTAGTAGTATCAATATATTATGAGTTATGCGTGCATGTGGAAATACAGAAATGAAAAGATTTTTCCAAATTAATCATACATGTGAAGAGTGTGAAGTTTTACCGGGAAAAGGAAAAAAACTACAATTATTAGCATACTATGTGCACCATTAATATTATACCAATATTTATATTTGTTAGTACCATTGTATTGTTCAGTTGTGATATAATAGTCAAGAAAATAACAAATTAATCCAGAATGGATTACTGGCATCATTTGTTGACTATAGGTATGCAATGTATTTAACATCTCATAGTCAGTTAGTATGAATACATTCTTCGGAGCTCCAATAATGATTGAATGAAATCCGGCGCTGACTGACAAACATGACCGGTAATTATTGACATATGGAAAACTTGTAAAGTAAATTATTCCTTGGTCCTTTCAACTGTGGAAGGAAAAATCACTCCTTTTTTCCCCTCCTTAACAAGCAGTAAATTGTAAATCTTCCACCTACCTGCAAACTCTGCAGACCTCCATAAGCCGTGAACAGGGACAGAAACCCAATTGAGACCACCAGCACATTCTTGAAGTTGCGGCTGATCATGGCTGCTTCTTTAAAAGTATATTTAACAAAACAAAAAACCTTCTCAGAGCATTAACCTTTAAAAACAAAAAACAAAGAAAAAGAAGCTGTTAGGTTTTTGTATTTTGTTTTTTTGTTTTGTTTTTTAGATTCGTGGCTTCATGCAGCAGCTGCACAGAGTGAAGTCAGAGGTCGCTCACTGCTGAAGGTATTTCTGATAAACCTTTACACTGGAAATAACTGAGAACAAAGTCCAGCCCTCTTTCTGTCACACACACACGCCCATACACCCACGCATTACGCATGTTTTTGCAGACAACTATATATTGCATTTCTTATCATGTTGGCCTCAAAATATGGTGCAATTTGCTCACATATCAAGCTCATATATCAGACTGCCCTTCTTTAAATCCTGCACTTTCTCTGAGTCATCGCACATGTTTTGCCTGTAATTGTTGATCATTACTACTTTAAAGCTTCATTCTTCTCACTCAACCCCTCTTCCTCCTTCTTTTTAGTTCCTTTTAAGATTTTGAATCCAGACTCCTTGTGTGTACTTACACCATGCATACATACAGGAGCAGTGACCACAGAGCAAAGGTTTACAGTGTGTTACCTCTCATTCTTTACTTTTATGAACGTACAAGACATCTTTTGCTTTTCACAGCATGACAGCTTGTTGTTGTTGTTTTTTTAAACAGAAAACACAGGGACACCGCAGTCCCCTCTGTTATCTCAGCTGTACCCAAAGAGAAATAAATTCCAAACCAGCCAGTGAGTGCACGCAGATCATTTAATTTGTGTAGCTTTTGGTGAAGTTTTTTGTGACTTGTGATGGTCAAAAAGCTGCTTCACTGCGTCGGGGCTGATTTGACGAATGAAACTTCTGTCTATATTATCTGGTGTTTATTTAAAGCTATCAGAAGGGATGGCAGATTACAGGTGGAACAGTTTGAGACTAATCATATGAGCCAACTCTAAGAAACAGCTGTTTGAAACTCTTCATATCTCTACAGATAAAGTGTTGGGTGGTGTTGGCCTAATGAGGACAGATGTAGGTCACACACAGCACTGCACAGACCTGGAGCTTTTTCACTGCCTATTGGATATCGGGCTGTCATGGCTTAGATATTGGGACTTGTCTGGCTTTGTCCTAATTTAAACGGGTTTTTCAACCGTTCTGATTTGCCTGAAGGACTTCCTGCAGTGTGTGTTTGGTTTTGTTTCTAATATTTTAAGGTCCTCAATACACAATACAATACACATACACACACAAAAACATTATTATAAAATGTTTGGGAAAAAGCTTGGCTTGGTTAAAAAGGGCCCAGTTTAGATCAAAATAGACCTTTTCTCCAGGCCTTATGCCAGGTGGCGACAGCTGTGTCTACAACAAGACTTGTGATCCTATAGAAGTCTGCGAGAACGCGGCTTTCTGTCTTTGTAAACACTTTAATGCTGAGTTTATGGGCTCAGTCACTCGTTTTGGAGCATGCTGAATAAAAAATGATGTTTGTTTTGAAAATCTTTTCCACGCTGTGTTTCAGATTGTAGTATTATCTGTGTGAAGTCATTGACTTGACTTTGGTTTAGTTGGGGAGGGTGGGGGGTTCAAAAGACGCACAAGAGTTTGTGAAACTGTCACAATAAGTCATTCAAATTTTTCCCCTTATGCACGTCTTTTTGTGTAGGAGAGCATGAAGCTGTAAGATTGTCCTCTTCATGTCACAGGTGTACTCACCATGGCAACCACACACCGACACACATGTATTAAAAAACACGTCAGCCATACAAATTGTACAAATAATGTGTGAAAGTCTGTGATGGGTCTGTTTGTTTGTGTGTTCGTTGCTAAACTTTTGCACTGAGAGAAAAAGTCTCATGTCTGGCTTCACTTTTGCAATGTAACTGGGGTTAAATTTTGCATGCGATTTGGGCAGGGGCGTAATTTCCAGGGGGGTTAGGGGGGGGTTATGAACCCCCCCCCCCCCAATAATCAGACCCATCCACTATAACCCCCCCCAATAAAATTATGAATTATCTTGTATAAATAGGCTGTTGATTTTCCCTACTCATTTCAGGTATTACCAGCAAAATACTTGCATGTTTAATCATCTGGGAATTTACCCAGATTTATTTATTTATTTAGACAGAGACCTTGACCCCCCCACCCTCCCACCCCAATGTTCAGCACAAAGTTACGCCCATGGATTGGGGCCACAACCAAAAAACTAACAATAAAAAATAATAGTGTAAAATCTGCGTGAAAGAAATGAATACAAATGAATAGATGATTTCTTAATAAGCTGTGTCTGTAACATTTAACATAATTTCTCTGGCCTCTGGAGAAAAATAACTCTTTAAAAAGTGAATGACTGTGAGTGTGACTCTCCACGTTCCTCCTTGTCAGCGTGAAGGTTCAGAGTGTGAACTTTATGGCGGGTGACAAAGTACTTGAAATCTGTGGACACTTTAAACAGTTGTTTTTCATATTTGAATTATATAAAACTATTTTATAGCTTTGTAAAAGAAACCGAATTGTTTGGCGTGAGTGCTTAAACAAATCGAGTGTTTCTGATTGCTGTGACAATACAAATGAGAACTGCACGTCAGACTTTATCCAAAACAAAGGAGGAGCTCGTTGAACTGTGGCCAAACATCGGATAATTTGCTCTCGTAGACTGTCATAATCTGAAATTATCATGGAGTGATAGCCGTTATCGCACGAGAATATCTTGAATTTAATGTTTTCAAGTGGAAATGACTGAGTGTGAGATCAGTGTTGATTAGGTTAGGGCTTGAAAAGAATCAAAAGTCCTTCCCAGTAAACTGACTTTTACTACGTGCAGATTCTCCGCTAAATAATAAAATATGCAGGGCTGGTGCAATTACGTTGTTATGCTGCAGGTTTATCAGAGATCAGATCTGTGTTTATGGGCGTGTTATAGATGATCCACCCTGTTCTTTAGACGCAGTTTGCTGTGACTGCATGTTTTTGTTTGGATTTACATCATAAGTAGACTTTCTTCCCTGTAATATCTGATTGATGTTCATCATGTAAAATGAGCGACTCGAGAAAGATAGAGAGAAGTTATTGTCTGAATGCATGCCGCTATTAAGCTGAGGTAGTGATGAAAGATGAAAAGATCCCAAATGTTCCTTAAAAAAACTTTTTTTCTTAAGTTATTTAAGTCATCAAGTCATTGTTTTCATTTAGTGTCAAAGCCCAGGTTTTTTATGCATTTAAAATGATTAGAAAGCAGCTTTTTGAAGAACAAAGTACAGCCTTCCGTGTTTCAAACACAGTAGAAGCATAAATAGCAGTTAGGTCCTGATGCTCAAATGCATCAAATGCATCCGCAACATTTGTGTCATAATACTGAACATGCTGAAATGAGCTGCCAGGATTGCTGAACAAACCACGGGCCTCTGGAGCAATTCCCTTTATCGGTCCAAAGAGGAGATGTTTGACCATAATGTACAAAACACATCATATCAGCACAAACACTTCATGACTGGTTGTTAAGCACAGTGGTGGAGAGGTGATGATTTGAGCTTGTTTTGCAGACACAAACCGGGGTTGTATTCTAGACTCACATGAGAGGCCATCAGCACGACACCTGGGTCGTGCAACAGGACAATGATCCCAAGCACCGTAATAAATCTACAATAGAATGAAAAATAAAATAATAAACTGTCAACGTACTGAGGCAACTTTGTAAAGAGGAGTCCGTCACAAACCCTCCAACGATGCGAGCAACTGATAAAGTCAGAAAAGGTGGATCTACGAGATTACGAGAAGTGCTGGTTTCTGTTGGGCCTGCAGGGATGCTCACGATTAAATAAAAGTATTTAATCCCTGTTGTCGGAACTGTTGCTTTTCTAAGCTATATTTTAAAGTGAAAAACTTACAGATAAACAAACAAACAAACCAACTCTGTAACAAACTGTCCAGGACACACTAGGGATGCACTGAGTCTAGTTGTGTTAATGTAGATGCATACATTCCCACACTCAGTGTTCATTAGCATGCATATAATCTAATCAAATGCACATTCAGCAGGGGTACAAACTGCACACTTAAAAATATACATGTGACAGTTTTTAGCAGTGGTTGGGTATGAGATCATGTAGACTGAAAATTTTGACAAAGCTTGTGCTGTTTGATCTAAATCTGGCCTGCAGAGGCAGAAAAGTGCTGACCTGGTCTGTTTTTATTCATATGTGGAGCGCCGTGACCGATGAGACTGTTACTGGTGCACGGCTGTGAGGCCGTGGATCTCAAACCTCAGGACCTCTAACTGCACACAGAAATCAGACAGAAGTCACTTTTTATCCAGACCTTTAAGGACACAACTGTCGAGCTTCAGAGGAAGCAAATTTATCTGCACATTGTCGCTTAAAATGAAATATGTAAAACCAAACATTAAAGCTGTTTTTGGCAAAGATAAAAGAGAATTTTCCTTCATTTTGAAGAAATGAAACTCGGCGGGTCAAAAGTTGAACAACCTGCCATGAAGGTCGACTAAGGAGCTCTGGAGCAGGAGCATAAACTACAGACACACATTTATAAACAACTTCCATTAAGAATGACCCATTCACACAAGGTCAAAACAATACAAATGTATGTCAGCTTGACTATATTATACCTATTTAACAGTTTTACATGTCTAAGAAATCTTTCATCTCTGGATAACTTGAGGGAGCTGGTGATGATTAGTCACCACCGCTGGACTGTCTGTTTGATAAACTAGAGCTGAGCTTCAGCTTAATCTCAAAGACGTAATCAAAGCTGCTCATCGAGTGCAGCAGCTCTTTAAATCCCGCATCTTCAGGACTCTATGTGAAGTGTTTTGAGCAGGCTTTCCAGCTTTTCAGCAGCAGGGTTGTAAAATAAGCAGAGCAGTGGATCGGACTTCACAGGAGGACGTTTGCATGTCCCATGTTCCTGGGTTTCTCTCCAGGTCTTAATACTACTACTACTAATAATAATAATAATAAGCTATTTTGAACAAGTGAGTTTTGAGCTGGGACTTAAAGAGGGAGAAGGAAGTGATATTTCTTAAATCAGGGCGCAGGGAATTCCAGAGTCGAGGAGCAGAGCAGCTTCTTTCCTGAAGCATGCACCACTCAGAAACTCTAAATTATCCATCCAGTTTGGGTGCTGATTAAAATCTAGCTAAATAAAACCCGTCATTTGTTTCCTGTCCAGAATGGTTTTCTAGGCGACGTAAATGAGTGAAATTGTTGGTGGTAAATTCAACCACTAGATGGCGACAAACACACACAGATGCGCGCAGAGCAGGTTCGAGTTTTGTCGTTTTCACATCAGTTTAGTTTCAATTTACTGAAACTTACACGGTCCGCTTGTGTTAGTGTCAGGTTTAGTTGTCTTTATTATAATCGTGGTTGCAATGGGAAAGATTTAAGAAGATCAGAGCAGACTCTCAGCCACGAAGATAAAAACAAAGACAAAAACAATCTCTCTGCAAATGCTAAAGTGAAGCCAGTGAAGCCTTTTCCAATATGCAATACATTAACATTGATATCTGCTCATATGCACCCCTGCTGGCATATCTGACCCAACTTAGATGACGGATGATAAAGTCTAGATGATGAAACCATGTTTTAATAGAGCATAATGCAAAAAATACAGTTTTACTGAGTCTTTTAAAGCAGCGGTCTCCAACCTTTTTTGTGCCACGCACCGGTTTATGCCCGACAATATTTTCATGGACCGGCCTTTAAGGTGTCGCGGATAAATACAACAAAATAAAACTAGTACCGGTACCGAAAAAACGAAAATTTATTCATAACACACGTGAAAAGACCAAGGAAAACCGAGTAAACGATAAAAGCGATAACAAAATAACTCTGAAAACCGATAAAAAAAAAAAACCCTGAAAACTATACATTTCACACCTGAGACTCAACTCTCCACCAAACGACTCACGGACCCGTACCGGTCCGAGGCCCGGGGGTTGGGGACCGCTGTTTTAAAGCACTTGGTGTCTCTAGATACATGGCAACCTATGAGCCAGGAGTCTAATTGGTTATTTATAACCTGTACTTCACTGCAGTTTTAAGATAAATATTCATCACGTCAACCTAAGTCTTTGTTATACGCTTTGTTACATCCTGTGAGGCTGTGGGAGTGTGTGGGCGTGGTGTTGTCTTCTCCCTCTCCTCCTCCTTCTTTCTTGCCCCTCCCCTTGTGTGATACTGGTTTAGGTATGGAAACGGCCTGCTGTGTGTGACCAGCCCCATCGTGCGTGGCTCTTTGTGAGTAGTTCTTAACTGAGCGGTGTTTTCCCTTAAGTGACGGCAGCCTCCATTAGTTTGTTTGGCCTGCCTGGGTATTGTTACTAGCAGCGTTGCTGTCTTTTTCTGTTGAAGCCTTATAGTTGTTTTCTTTCACTATCTCTTTGGGTTGACCTGTCTGATTTATCATTAAGGCAGCGGTGCTGTCTCTTTTTGTTGTTACTATTTATATGATTGAGGTATTTGACTATAATAAAGATTTATTTTGTGCTAAATACCTCTGCCTGGCGTTCTTTTCATTTCACCCGGATCCAACTGTTACTGCCCCCCACCCTCATCGCCTAGTTTTTATGTGGGGACGTAACACGCTTGATAAATCAAAAAAGCTTAATTTTGCTTATCCCTTGATGCAGGTTAGAGGAAATATTTTAGATATGAAACTTTTGAATTAAAGTGTGTGTGTGTGTGTGTGTGTGTGTGTGTGTGTGTGTGTGTGTGTGTGTGTGTGTGTGTGTGTGTAAAGGGACCCAGGAAAATAATAACAATAGGATATTTAACAGAATATGTTAAATGAGTCAAATTGGAGAAAACAAGAGTGAATACAGCTATTTTAGCCAATGAAAGAAAACGAATGAATAAAATTAAGTCCCTTAAAAAATAAATAAAATAGGGGGATCCCAATTTTATAATCCAAGCATAATCTTGCCTGGGTTATTTGTGTTGCTCTGCATCTTTGCATTTCATGCATTTATTTGTTTTGTTCGAATTAGTTTAAGTTCTTATGTGATCATTTCTCTTGCTTCTTAGTGTCCTAATCTCACTTCTCTGACTGCATCTCCCTGCTTGTCGAGTTTCTTTGCAGTTCCCCTGTTTTTATTTCCCTTTTCCTATTAGCGCTGAATAGTGCTATATAAATAACAATAATAATGGACTGGATTTATATAGTGCTTTTTAAGGCACCCAAAGCGCTTTCCCGGTATTTAAGATCCGCATCCTCATCTCTCTTTTGCAAGATCGTCGACTAACCTCATGTTGGTAACGGGCCGATGCGGTTCATGGTCTTTGTGAACGACTCGTACTCACCTGATCTTTTCTTTGCTTCTAGTTGCCACGTTTTCTCCGTCACTCAACTACTGCTCAGGATTTTCTGGACACAGTTCTCCACTTTGTTGCCGTATCATTGCATCATTCGCTATCTCCACCTGCCTTCCTTCCTGCCATCTTCTTTTGTGGATCACTGGGAAACAAGGTTGGAATAATTTCTCACTCTCCACTGAGGAGCTCACCTGACCTTCCACCTTCCCAGTGCTGTTTACGCTTCACATCTTCAGTCTCGTTTCCTCTGCAATCCCTTCTAATCATGCTCTGCCCACATTTAGACCTGTTAGCAAAGAAGTCCTCCTTTGTGTTGCCACTTTTTCCCAATGTTCTTGTAAAATAAACTCATTGAAACCTTACCGCTTGCTCCCGTGCTTGCATCTGTTTTTGGGTCCCAGTTCTTGCTCTAGCCTCCAGGCTCCCGTAACAGTAGCTCTTCACTGCTCAGACCCCGTTACTTTTTTTTTTTTTTTTTTCCTCTTAATTTCCCATTTTTTCTTTTTCTCTTTTTCTGTTTTCTCAAAATGCAGAAGGAACTCCTCTTTGCTGCAGGCACATACGACAAAAGAGCCTAACCAGTCTGCAGGATCCTCTGCAAACAAGTCAGGGCAATGCCAAGAAATATGTCTATTTGAAGCCTAACGCTTTAATCATGTAATTACTTTCAAAATATTTTTATTTTTGCACTTGACACCTAGTAACCCGTGGTAGTATTGCACTGTATGATTATTGCCAGTTAAAATATTTTAAAAAAGCACTTTTGAATCTCGTAAATCCCCAACTTTTGTTTTCCCAGAAAAATTAATAGGCCTCATTTACAGCAGATGCACACAAATCTGCATGTACAAATGTGTCACTGATCTTTATTTACATATTTAGACCAGAATGAGGAAGTCTTGGCTATTTATATAAATTTAAAAAGGAAATTGTGTTTTCCTCTTTGCTGAGCTAAGCTCCGGGCTGTTAATGGACATTACACATTTATAACCTGTAAATAGTGTCAACATTATCATCCAGAGTTTTAGCTTCAACTGGAAATCCAACATCTCTGACTTGGTGCCTAAAACACTGGAAAAGCAAACATAAAAGCTTCACCTCATTTGAGGTTATCGAAGCCAGATTTAAGGGATGTCGATGTAAACTGTGTATGTTGTCTTGACTCATCTGGTAGGAACATGGGAATCCTTTCCTAGCCAACTTTGTTATCCACACCATGTGACACAACCTCAGCATTAGATTCTCTCCCCTGATAAATGCCCTCATGCTCAACAACGCCCTGAAAAGTCCTCAGAACTAATGCCAAAACTAACTATTCTGTTATCACAGGCTGAGCCTGCTTCTCATTAATGGTACATCTGAATTCCCCTTTAATATCAATCAAAATATTTTAGTAGAATCACCTCAGGCGATGGGTATTTCTGCAAGAGAAACAGCAACTGATTGAAATCTAAAAACACACCGATAACCTTTAACTGAGCAAAACAGAATGAAACGCTAACTCCTTTGGTTGTGTATCTCTAATGAGAGAATTAAGAGGGGAAAGCGTGCATGCACTGATACAATGTGGAAAAAGAAAAAAGCAAACGAAGAGACACATTTTACATAGCACCCTGTTTGTCTTTGACATTCTTTTTAAATGACTAAAGCACAAAGTCATGCAACAGAGAGCTGACTGCTGATGAACACGGAAATCAGAAAGGAAATTATTCAAATTTGCTTTTATATAGAGACAGAAAAGGGTGAATGAAACCATGGGATTTTTAACAAGTTCTGAAAGTACTTTGCTGTAATTATTTCACTCTTCCAAAACCTCTCCAGAGACTCAGTTTGTGGCAGTATTTCAAAGAGAAACCTGATTAAGGTTCTTCGACCTCACAGGGTTAAACAGACTGTATAGTGTTTCCTTCACTTTAGAGGACGTTACATTGACTTGAAGTCATTTCCTGGAAACTTTATCAAAACCTACCCATGACAACCTAAACTTAACTTTGAAACAAGCTTCAGCCTAAAATGTAATCTCCAAAGTTATTAGTTATTATTAGTAGTCACAGTGTGAACCTATAAACAGACTTATGTCACCCACAGCATGACTGGTATATGTACATGCACATATTTCTCGGCCTGGAGGTAGGTAATAGGGAATGGAGAGGCAGACACACAGGTATGTCTGCGCTCCAGACATGGGCTGAAAGCTCTGTGAGCAGACCAGCTTACGGCACTTTAATAATGCAGAGTGTGCATGAGAGAGTGAGGTGAGCCACTAGAGGACTCTGTTATACACAAAATGAAGAACTGAACACATTTGGGAACGATACAGCCCGAGGCCCAGAATCAGGCCTCAGACCATCTCACTCTGGCATCTGACGTCCTTCAAGGAAACTAAACAACCTTAACCTCCCACCAGAGACTAAAAGGACACATTATTTTAATGGTTCTTTAGGTAGATGACTGTAATAAGTCACATACCACACATCACATTAATTGCAACGTACAGTCCTGTTAAAAATGAGGTGCATCCCATGATTCAGTAGTTTGTAGTTCCGCCTTTAGTAGCAATAACATTAAGTAACTGTTTTCTGTATGACTTTTGCATCGCTTCAGACCAGTGAGGTTTGCAGGCTTTTGTTTATGCACATCTCTCTTTACATCAGGTTGAGTGTGTGACTGTGCCTCTGCGACAGCTAGATTCTTTTTGCCGCTGTGCTTGCGATCATTGTCCTGTTGCATGACCCAGTGTGGGCCAAGCTTTATCTGTCAGACATCTGAGATTCTACAATCAGATGTTCTCAGATTTTACTCTACAATACTTTGGTATACAGAGGAATTCGCAGTTGACTCAACTGCAAGGTGCACAGATCCTGCGTCTCCAAAACGAGCCCAAATCATGAACCCTTCATCACCATGGTGACAGCTGATACGAGGTGTTTGTGTTGATATTTGCATTTTCGCCAAACATGTCCACTGGACCTCATTCACCAGCTTTGTGTAGAAATAATTGTACCCAGAGCAAAAAAACAAAACTAGTGCACATAGAAAATCACTTTTGAATTTCAGGGGCATGCAGTGGGCCGTACTAGTTTCACTTTGCATATATTAGTGAACTAGAATCAATCTAAACCAACAAGCTTGCACAACCTGCGTAAGCAAAATATGTCCCCTTTAATATATCATTGTCAAAGAGAGAGGCTATGCTAATGAACTCAAAACAGAAAAAAAATATATGAGGAAGCACAAAACTAAAATTCATTACTGGAACTGGAATAAAGTCAAAGAGAAACCAAAGGATCAAACTCACTTTGGAATGTAAGGAACTGAAGGCAGGAACCAGAAATAAACAGCAACTAGAGCTCAGATATAAGAACTAATGTTTCAGATTATTAAACCTACAAATAAAAGAACCAAACCCCAGAAAAGATAAGCAGCTAAATGCACCCCTGGAAAATAATCAGGGAAATAGAGACCAGTGACCCTGTCATAAGAGAAAATAAAACCGCTTATTCAAAATTCAAAATAATAAAACAGAATTAGGAAACAAAGATCAAAATCAGGGACAATGAGAGGTTTGCAGCTACTTTAATTGGGCCTAAATTTTATCAGCTTTCCTTGTTAACTTCAATTTTCTGCTTCAGGCTTTGTGTTACATGATTGGGGACATTTGAGGTCTCTTCTATGCAAAATAGACCAACTGAGCACAATCTACCCCAATTTACAGAGAACATAAAAACACTGAGAGGCAACACATTTACTAAACAAAAAAGGAAAGCAGTGCTGCAGAAAGTCACTAAATCACTTCTCACTAATGATCATCACAAATTTTATAACCCGCAACAAAAATGTGGAGACTGACACCAGAGTTTTTAGAAGCATAGATTTTATTTTAAATTGCCTAACAAACTTAGCTGAAACAGTTAGCACCCCAAAGAGCATAAAGGCAAAGAAAAGTGGTATCTCATCAAGTCACCGTGCCTTTATCCCCAAAGTTTCCAATAATGAGCTCACAGTATTTGCAGGTAATCCCTGTGAGACCAAAGCTCAGACTTCAGACTGATTAACATCCTGTTAGACTTTTTGTTCTGCCCTCTGGTCCGTCTGATGTCACTGAGTGCAGATTTCACAAACATTGTCATATCAGATGGACATAAGAAGCTGCTGCTCCGTTCGGTTTTTGAGGGGCAGCGAATCAGAAGGAAGCTGGCTTAAAGGAGGAATATCTAAAACAGCTTATTTCAGTAAGGGGACGAAATAAGTGGATGCACTAGTATGAAACGAAGGATTATTTTTAACTATAAATCATGCAAAGTTACTCTTGTTGAGTAGATATTTTTAAAAACCGGAGCTGGAAATGAGCCAGAATATGTCTCTTTTAAAGTTCTTCTCTGTGCTACTATTTGATAAAAGCTTCTGAAAGCACTCCAGATCTCACAAAGTCACCTCTAATCTGTTTATTTTTTAATACACTGCCTGCATAAAGTGTTCAGCTGTCAATCACCCTGTAAAAATGTTTTCCCAGGAATCTTTGTGTTGATTTATTCTGAATAACTGGACTCTAGGTGCTTAAAACAGCCAAGTGGATACACTCTATGTTAAGTTCCCACAGTAATACAGTTCTTAGGTATCATAAGTTTATTTATAGAAATGCTACAGATTACTAAATATTAAGCGTGCAGTTTAAAGAATGAGGAGAAGATAATGTGAGTTTTTTAGGTCCTTTGATGTCTCTGTATTAAAGTAAGACTAATGCTTCAAACAGGCCAGTGAGAGCTGTGAAGGGAGAATTCCTTATTCACGACTGAGCGAGGCCACACTCTCTAATCCCAGACCCCTACCTGTCTGACTGCTACAGAGTCATGGGAAAAAAGCTCTCTCATACTTTGTTTCTCACACATACACATAAACACACTTTCTCCCTCTTCCAGACTTTCTTTTCTCACTCAGTCCTCAGGCTCTCTCCAGCAAATCCCCCAGGAATCTCAGACCTGTGTGTGAACCAGGCTGCGGTCGGCAAGATATGAGTTTTTAAAGACTGGGAACAATACTGGATCTTCCTGGATTGAAGATGCCGACAGGCTTCATATCTGTAGATCTGACTACTTTAATGATAAATAGAAATTTCCCACTGCTGAATGAGGGACAGTCTCTGAAACCAAAACAACTTGACAAATAACAGATGATCTAAAAGCCAATAAACTTCATCACATGACTCATACTAATGGGTGGAGCATGAAGAACGGACCACATCTGATTTTTAATCTGAATATTAAGCATATTTTGGTCTAAGACACTGAGATAATCACAAAGACAACGATGCTGTGTGTAAGCAGCAGCTAGTTATATTCAGAGTCACAGTGAAGCAGTTTTACTAAAAAATGTGGAACACTGGACGAGATCTTTACCTTCTTGTTATTCTAGTGATGGGTGTAAGTTTTGGTTCATGCCGCGGTTTCGATTAGTAGCAGCTTAAGTTCCCTCAGTGTTTCCCTATCATGTGTTTCCTTGTCTCTGACTTCTTGTTTACCGTGACCCTTCCTTTCTTTTGCTTCTCTTTGTTTCAGCATTCATGTCTGTATCCATCTACTATTTCCTGTTTTACTTTGAAAGGTTTGTCTTCTTTTGTGTCCTGATTGTCTTCACCTGTGTCTTGTTGGTCTCCTTTTGGTATCCTATCGGTTATTCTCAGTGGCCTCCCTGTGTTGCTGGTCTGTTTAATCTTTGGATTTGTCTGTTTTTGATCTTTATTAAAGACCAACTTTATTTTTTCTTTCATTTTCCTGCATTTAGGGCTTCATCTAATATCTAATATTTCTAATATTTTGCTCAAATCAACCCTGATACTCGTCTCCACCTTCACTACTTCTGCTCCCTGTATCTTTATTGTTTCTCCTGTCTCTTTCTCATTCACACACACTTTCATTCTTCTTCTCTTCAGAGCGTACCTCCCACCTCTCCAGACTCTCTTCCTGTTCTTACTAAATAAGTTAGTTTTAGATTTTTAGTCTTGCAGCTGCAACCTCAGGAATGTTTAAGGATTTGCAAAACCTGTCTAAAAGGAAAGCACACAGCCTGAATCGAATGAGCAGCCAGCTGTCATTTTAGTCACGCAAAAAATTCACCCAAGCAACTTTCATCTACCGGCTGCTCATCACTGTGCATGCCAGTCATGGCTGAGAAATGACAATGGCTCTAACAACAAATCATACCTAATCAGTCTATGGCTAAACTCAGCAGCAGGTATCTTACCTGTTCAACAAATGTCATCCCAGCCTTAGTTTCTCTGTCTCTAAATGAGACGTGCTCCAGGGCTGAGGTTCCAGCAAATGAATGGAAGTCTTTACTGTCACCGCACAAAGTAAGAAATGAATAACTCTGACAAAGCAAGGAGAATTTTAAATAAGTGATTATATGTACAGTCTTTTACTGAACCACACAATTGTCACCGTTCTTATTTAGAGAAGAAAAGAAGCTGCAAGTAAAACAATGAAATGTAGATTTTAAATCATGTAATAAATAAATATACTTATATTTAACTGGTACTATGCACTATAATTACATATTTTTCATGATGAGGTCTAATAGTAACAACACCATGTTGGAAGCTGTGACTGAGATTGTTCAAAGAAGCTATGAAAGATGAAACTCCTGGGTCTGAAAGGTGAAGCCTATGAAAGGTTTCTGCTACTGAAAACAAAATACCATCCATAATTCTAAATTTAAGGTTAGCCATCTCAAAATTTCAACTTACTGACTCAAATTTGTGAGCAAGTCTAAATTGTGAGACAATAACCCGAAAAATGGGAATTTGAAATATCTGTTTAACGCTGCCTGAAAATAAATAAATAGATAAATAAAAATGAAAAAATTCAGTAGCAAAAACAAGCTTCCATCGATGCCAAAAATGCATTAAACGTTCATTTCAATGGCTACCAGGAAGGTGGCGCCTACCTGTTGCAGACACAGATAATGGACAGCTGGAGACCTGAATGCCAGCTAGTCATTCCAGTTAATACTTAAAGTCATCGAGTAGGGTAACATCTTTTTAGAACAGATGTCCGTCGTGATACAACCCCAAAGGGCTTTATGTCTCCTCCCATGTTGACAGCAGGGATTTGTGTTTGTTGTGAATGTGAAAACAGCTCTGAATCACTAAAAACTTTCCTGATGAGTTACACAGTTACACATCTTCATTGCATGTGATGTCAGGGCAGCTGGCTGGTACTTATTAATACAGGGTACAGAAACCAGGCAGGATGTTTTCCACCATTTTCGTATCTTCTCCTGCTTCAGTTTTGTTTTATTTCTTCTAAATCAGGACCCAAAGGTTTTAACACACCTAGACTGGACGGTGAGAAAAATCCAAAGACACAAAAGACAGTTTTTGGTCCGAAACTGTGTGGGCTACAGTAGGAGCACCTTCTGATTTCATCTGTTGCACACAGTTGGGTGTGCCGGACTCAGTGCTGCCAGCATAAATGAATTTGTTTACATTGTGTCATGAATGTGATCCAATATTCGTACTATTTAGTATGCCAGAAAAATGAGACCATATTTCACTGTATCACAACTCAAAGGTAAGTTGGGAATACCAGGAAGCTCCACAGACTGTGACGGATATATAAGCAAAAGGGTTAAAAGTTCAAGTTGCAGTTTTACAGCCAAGTAATAAGTCCCACCTTTAGGCGTACTGAATGCACATACTTTGTAAGGGCAGCTGCAGGACAGGCTGAAAGTGAGCAGACATGGTATGTGATTTTAAAAGGAAGCAGTAAAGAGAGATCAAAGGTGAATGCAAAGGTGAAAGCTTATCATATGGAGAGGTGGAGGGAAGGGAAGCAACAGAGGAACAGACTGCTTAGGCGTCAATTTCCTTCCTATCCAACACAGCTCCATTTGGAGCAGCAAAGAGCACACTAAGAGCAAAGTGAGCAGAGATTATTATCACAGAAATAACAGTTTCACACAGCATGTCATGTCCAAAAAGAGATAAAACACTGTGTAAGGTAATTTGTTCAGACGTTACAGTCATTTTGGGTTGTTTGCACAGAGCTGATGGTCTGTGGGAAAGTTCTGGGAGTCGCCTCATGAGCCTGAGGCACAAAATCTGTCTAATTAAGTTTTTGTAAAGAACATAAAAAATATTGTGAAATTAAATCAAACTTGAACAGAACCGCTCTGGATATAAAGACAGCATTACCTGGAAAAACAGAATTACTTACAAGTTTTCAGGCTCTGTCCTTTATATAGCAGCTGTTTTATCAGCAGCAAGTCGTGCAAAATATTATCTGTGGTGTGGATGGATTGCTTGAATTTGTTTCATCTCTTAGATAAAAGTGATATCTGTGTAAATATTGACTCTGCCTTGTCACCTTAGAGGGGGAGCTGCTTTTACCCCTGGGATGTGTTGTCGCTCAGGCTTTGGATTGCTCCAAAGGCTGTGAGACCGCAAGAGAACGACTGAAAAGTGACAGGCTTTATGGGAGAGAGTGTACATGGAGCCGAAAGTTCATGATGTAAGTGGTTTTACAATCGCAAGAGAAGAAAGACGCTCCACATGAACAGCTCAGTTTGGAAGAGGCCAGGCTGAACCAGTGTGCGACAGAGAGTTTGCTTTATTATAGACTCTTTGCTGGGATTTCTGCTTCAGTAGGAAATTTAGGCCGAAACAAACTTCATAACTATAGACCCCTCTGAAAACCTACTCCATAACTTGGATTTTAACTGCACATTGGATTCACGCCTGCAACTGCTGTGATTGGCCTGTTTAGTACCATCAGTTCCTTCACTTCAGGCTACTTTTAAGTTTTGTAATTTAACAGTGAGAGAATAAAAACTATCCATTATACGAAAACAGAAAAAACGACTACAACAAAGATTTGGGAACCAGGTTTTTGTTGGCTGTGATTGAACTCAAACTTGATGTGTTTTCCTCTGTGCTGCAGTTCTTTTGTGCAGGTTTGAACCTCCATCCCAACCAACTACCACGTCCACATATCAAGTCTGGACTAAAAAACCTCCTGTAGCCATGTATGCTTTATATTCTGAGATACAGGAAGGTACTATAGATGTGTAAAGGGTTTAGCAACTAGCCGTGAAATGAATGTAAATTCTCCATGTTCTCCGATAGTCCAGAACACAACACCTCTGCTTACTTTTGTTGCTCTCACCCCAGACACATGTGGCCAATGAGCAGACTGAACATGTGGTTTTTCGTGACGCATTTTGGTGCGCTTGGATTTTTCTCTGTGTGAAAATAAACCAAATCACAGGGAAAAGCTACAAGTTTACAACTCCTCGACTGATTGTGATCAGGTGTGAAAACGCCCTGAAACACCAGGACACGGCAACACAGGAATTAACACATAATGCGCCATTACAAGCATAAATGCAACAACATTGGCTACTATATCATAGACTCTACAAAATCTAAATGGGGCCTGAAGAATTGAAAGCAAGTGATGTATGGTTGTCTTCAGGGAGCTGATCAAACGGGTATCAAAGATATATGAGGAAGATGAATGGATGTTACATGTTCTGGTGAAATGAATGAATGAATACCAGCCTGAGCAGCATGTTCATTTGGAATGATTTTTACTCATGTGACCAGCTGCTGACTGTTTGTGCCAGAGGAAAACTGCTGTTTTTTAAGGTTTCTGATAGTTTGCATTTAGGTTTCTTGGGTTATGTTTGAATTTTTTGATCCCTGATTTTGATTTCTTAATTATTCTAATAATCAGCTTGAGTTCTTGTGACATTACTGAGCCTGTTTTCATTATTAGCCTGGTATGCTGATCTTTTATTGTGTTGTGGGTCTTCTGGTTTTTATAGAATTTTGAATTCCTGTTACTGTCCTTCAGTTAGTTTTGAGTTCTTGATTTGTGTTTCTCTTTAGTTGTCTCAGTGTTTTTCTATCAGTCCTTGCTCCTGTCTCATTTTTGTGCTCATGTTTTGTCTCCCTTTGTCTGTATTTTCTGTTTTACTTTAAAGAGCAACTGCAACAGGGATTTGAACCAGGTAGGCAGTCTTTCTGGTAAGTCTTTATTTCAGAGCCAAGATACACAGGTACTTCATGTAAAAGGCTACCAGGGTAAGCAACCAGACTTTCCAGTACTAGAATGTTTTCAGCAGGCGGGGCCAGAGTGGGTCAGGCAGTCTCTTACCTGCCTGCCTGACCCACTCTGACAAACCAGCTGTAATTAGAGGCCTGAGCAACATGAGGTCAACAATCTGAAGAGTGGTGATGGAAGCCAGGTTTATATATTCAACTGATTGAATGGATAGAAAACAGGTGAGCCAGAGACCACACCCACTCGGAGAAGGAAAGGCAGATTCTGTATATGAACAATGGGGGAAACCCTGACAGCTCGCTTTGTGCCACACAAACACATCTTCCTCTCTTTGTGTGTGTTGGTGTTCTCTTTGTGTTTCTGCCAGTTTTTATACTTTTGTTTTTGTGGTTCTTGTTTAATTTTTCTTTTTCACGTTGTAAACAACCGGTAAATGATTCCCTTTTTGTTCTGCACCATCTGACTTTGTGTGCTGCATTTTGCTTCCTCCTCTATACAATCCACCCACAAAACAAAACAATAAAAAAAAAACATCCGTTCTGCTCCAGTTATATTAAATCAATACTTTCTAGGCATAATCAATAATAATGTTGGTGTAAAGTTCATGCATGCTAGATATAAGTTACGTCATAACCATGACAAATGGTGGTTAGAGCAGTCTGAAGCCTGAGCTTTGAGTTCATGAGGGTTACTCTGACCTCAATTGAAAATTTGGCATTTGATGTTTAATATGATCCTCCACCACTGTAATGGCATATTTGCATTTGTGGTGAGAAGTTTATATACAGTCATCATGGCATGAATGTCGTGGTAACTTTGGGCTTTTAATGAGTTCTTTTAACCTGCTCTTTTTCCAGGCAGGAATGATTGTATATACACACACTCCCTTAAATGTTTTAATAGGCAGTTCTACAGTGACTTAACTTGACAAGTCCAAGGCCCATTAACTTATTAGTGATCACTGATCTTAATGGTGATTGACTGCAACTGGTAGTTTCTCTTTGCCATCATTTCGCTTCTACATCATACAACAACTGAACACTAGGAGTCCAGGAAACTCAAGGAGGAGCTCGTTGATGGTCAAAGTGTCAGCAGCTTGCAAAGGGACATTAATGGAGATGTATGTACAGATATGAGACTCTATATACACTTCTGAACCCGTGTGAAGTAGACAAAATCCTTCTGCAAAATTCAAACTTCTGCACATTATTGTGTTTTAATTATTGTGTTTGGCATGAACTGTCACTTAAAAAAAAAAAATCACGGGTTAGAAAATGCTCATATTGGTCTGAATAAGCTCTCTGTTGACCACACAGCAGCTGCTTCAGGCTTCATTACCACAGAGTGACTCCAGACATTTCCTTTTAGCAGCTGGTATCTGTGGCCAGCTTCACTTTTAGCTTTCAGCTCTCTCGCACTGTATTTAGGTGGCAACCTCTGTATACCTCTCGGCGTCGGTATTTTCTGCAGCTTAACCAAAGATGAGCTAATCTTGTCTGGCTGGTGTTTTGGCAGGAAACTTGTGATTTAACCATCACACACAGATATGTGTTTGTACTGTTCCTTTGAACATTTTATCTGAGAACACAATAACCAATGAATATTCTTTAAATAGTCGGAAAACAAACAATTTCCAAAAAGTCCATGGTAGTATTCTACAAGGTTGGTTTTTTTTGTCTTAAAAAAAGAGATATTTGCTGACTACATGTTTAAACCAAATATTTTAAAATTATATGTGGATTAAAGCACTGGAGGTAATAAAAAGCACTTAAGGCAGAACTTTCCCTTTAATTCCAATTAGCTTAGCAACTGCCCTTTAATAGCTTCCCTAACTTGTTTATAGCAAAGAGTGCTACACCATCTAATAGCAAGGTAACCTACAGAGTTACATTATACTCAATATATACACATAGAAAGTACAATATTTAACACATAAAAAAGTCATTTTGGCCACTTGATCAGTGGAAACTGTAAAATGTCTAAACACTAATGTTTATGAAGCTTTTAATTGCTATGGAGCAACATTGACACATTTGCAGAGACATAACACATTTAGTACACCATTCTGAATTCGTGGTTGCAGCTGTAGAATGGTAGGCCGTGATTGGCCATCACCGCAGGCCATTACTGTAAACTGGCGGACATCATGGCTCAGGAAACCACTCGATGACACCATCCCCTGACTGAAAGCTACAGTCACAAGTAAAACCAACGCATATGGAACCTGTATTCTTTTTAATGGTCAGCAGGGGTCAAGTCCTGTTGTATAGAAGTCTGTGAGAAAATAGTCTTTTTCTTTGCTGATTTATGACCTCAGTAAACAGCTTCCTGGTGCATTTATGGTCTCCATTTCCACTTTTAAATCTTATCTATTACAACGTAATGTTATTTTTTCTAATGTCATTGTCCCATTTAGAGTAAAACAGCACTTCGCTAACAAATGAGTAATGTGATTTGGCTACATCCATGTTTTATGCAGAGTTTGTAGTTTCAAGCAACCAGGCATCAAGTTACCCGCCCTTATTTTTGTTTTTAAATGGAAAGCTTGATGACATTATTCATATCAGTCGCTTCATGTCAGCTGAACACAATACCTCAGAAACTGCTGGAAAACTTCTTTTTTTTTCCTAAAATGTCATCTCAGATTCAGCTTCTGTCTGGCTTTAATGTTCTTTTCAGTTTAAAGTCCAAGAACAGACTGGATTGGTCAGTTCACAGAGGGAGTCTGACCAATCCATTCAGTATTTGGGTATTCATACAAGGCTTTACTTTGAAAGGGAGAACACCTGTCAGGAAAATATTGCAACACGCAAATCAAGTGTCCAGTGCTGGGAAGTGATGCAATCATTTGCATTTACAGAGGCATCATTCACTCATCATATGTGCACACATGTCAGCAGTCTGTCTGTGAACCCATTAGCTCAAAGTTTTGCATGAATTCTTATAAAACTTTGAAGGAGTGTAGCATGGTGTTCTGGTAGTGGTCATGTTAATCTATGAAAATTTGGCATTCACCCACCAAAATCTTCAAGGTCAACTTAATGATTAATCAGTCAAAACAACAACAACAATAAGTTGTATAACTTGGAAACTATGATTCCTACAAGTGTGGTGGGTGTTGTCAAAATATAGAGTTAAACTCCTTCAAGGTTTATGGACTGATATGAAGGTCAAAGCCTATGTTTCTCACTGCCATTGTTTGTGTAACATGCAGGCATGTATGGAACACTATGAGTCTAAATATCACATCACTTTATTACGACTTTGTTATGAACCCTATGGAAACAGTTATAATCATTTAAATATATAACAATTTGAATACACATACAATGTTTTTGAATGAGTATATTTTTTTAAAGAAAACGAAATTACATGAATTTTTACTAAACTATGAAATGCTTCACATGTACCATATCCACATGTATAAAAATGAAATTATACTGAACATAATTATATTAAAATGGGTTTCAACAGGACAGATAACATAGTCCTACACTTTGCACTTGTTTTTGCTGCACGACAAAAAGTTAAATATATTTAAAAAATAAATAAATTAAATAAATACATTATTCCCTTTAAATCAAATACTGCTACAGAGGTTTGGTGTGCTCTTCCTTAAATTGTGTTTGCTATTCTGAACTACAGATACTTATTTTCAGTAGAGGCAGACATATTGAGTGTGTGCAACTATACGACCTGAAGTAAAAACTCTTAACATAAATGTTTATCTGGCTAAAGCCACCAAAGCAATGCCCTTCTCTGTTTAAAGCTACTGCCCCGCAGCTCTGAGGACATTTGAATAAACAAATTTTTTTCTCTGTTGCACTCCAGGAAAATGTATAAAACAGGATGTTTTGATATTTGGTTTTTATGCCTGGAAACTTTTGTGTGTGTGTGTTGTTTGTACTTAGCTGCATACTGCAAACAAGCTTAGTGACAGCCGCGATTCACTCCCAAAACATCCATTGTCACTGTGCATGTGTGTGTGTGTGGGGGGGGGGGGGGGGGGGACCAGATGATCCATTGTTATGTGTTTGCTGACATGGTGCATCATCCGCAGGGCTGCTACTGTTGCTTTCCCAGCAGCACAATGAGCAGTCAATGCAGAAATGCTGAGCCCAACGCTGCACGGCTTTATTTAGCTGAATGAAACATACACACATTTACACACACACAGCGCAAGGAAAAGTGTGTGTGTGTGTGTGTGTGTGTGTGTGTGTGTGTGTGTGTGTGTGTGTGTGTGTGTGTGTGTGTGTGTGTGTGTGTGTGTTGGCATCTCAAAAGAAGACAAGAGTTCAGAAGTTTTTGCAGCAACAGAAATTCTTTTCTTCACTCTGAAAAATTATATTTAGACATAATCCGATGTGGTTTGATAAGAGCAGTCAGTTTTCTTTAAAAACACACACACACACACACACACACACACACACACACACACACACACACACACACACACAGTCAGAATATTAGCTTCTGGAGATGTTTCTGCTTCTGAATTAGCTGCACAGGGTCATCTAAATGCCAAATCTGTAAAATGAGATGAGAAATGCACAGAGTTATAAAAGCTTCATTGTTCTGTATCTGCTGTCTTGTGTTTGAGCTTTGGAAACCGAGTAGATAAGATGCAGTTTGCGGCAGATTAAAGTTCAAGACACGAGATATTAACATCTAAAAAAAAAAAAACATAGCCTGGTTAAAATGAAATATGAAGTGATGGCTGCAGTGAATATACAAAGTTATATAAGGCTCATTCATGCTTTGAGAACTACATGGTTATTTACATGGTTATTGTGTGATACTGTAAGAGCTTTAATACATTAGAGAAGACATTCATATATATATATATATATATATATATATATATATATATATTTATATATATATAAAAAAATATATATATATATATATATATATATATATATATATATATATATATATATATATATATATATATATATATATATATTTATATTTATATATATACACTGACCGAGTGCTCAGTGAATACCTCAGGCAGCAGAAACCCAAGAAAGAGGAGGGAGACGAGGAGCCATCATGGAAGGACAGGCCCCTGCACGGTATGTACCACCGTCAGATAGAGGAGGTGGCTGATATCCAGAAATCCTACCAGTGGCTGGACAAAGCTGGACTGAAAGACAGCACAGAGGCACTAATCATGGCAGCACAAGAACAAGCTCTGAGTACAAGATCCATAGAGGCTGGGGTCTATCACACCAGGCAAGACCCCAGGTGCAGGCTGTGTAAAGATGCCCCAGAGACAATCCAGCACATAACAGCAGGGTGCAAGATGCTAGCAGGCAAGGCATACATGGAACGCCATAACCAAGTGGCCGGCATAGTGTACAGGAACATCTGTGCCGAGTATAACCTGGAAGTCCCGAGGTCAAAGTGGGAGATGCCCCCAAGGGTGGTGGAGAATGACCGAGCTAAGATCCTGTGGGACTTCCAGATACAGACGGACAAAATGGTGGTGGCTAACCAACCAGACATAGTGGTGGTAGACAAACAGAAGAAGACGGCCGTAGTGATCGATGTAGCGGTTCCGAATGACAGCAATATCAGGAAGAAGGAACACGAGAAGCTGGAGAAATACCAAGGGCTCAGAGAAGAGCTCGAGAGGATGTGGAGGGTGAAGGTAACGGTGGTGCCCGTGGTAATCGGAGCACTAGGTGCGGTGACTCCCAAGCTAGGCGAGTGGCTCCAGCAGATCCCGGGAACAACATCGGAGATCTCTGTCCAGAAGAGCGCAGTCCTGGGAACAGCTAAGATACTGCGCAGGACCCTCAAGCTCCCAGGCCTCTGGTAGAGGACCCGAGCTTGAAGGATAAACCGCCCGCAGGGGCGTGCTGGGTGTGTTATATATATATATATATATATATATATATATATATATATATATATATATATATATATATATATATATATATATATATATTTAAATATGGAGAGAGGGGGGGAGCAGCAGGTAAGTCAAAATAAGTCAAATTTATGACAAAAGTTTAAGAAAACAAACATAGGATGAGTAAATCTGAGAGCTCTACTTATTGAAAAGGTTCTTTTTCACCAGTTTCACTGAGTGCTGCTGATTGTTGGGTTTTTTCTTTATATTGTAGGGTCTTACCTAAAGTGATTTGAGAATACTGTTACTGGTACTATAATTTATGACTGTACAAATACTGAACTGTGACCTGTATGTGTTCAAATTAGAAACATTTGAAGAAACTTTGCTCTCTTGGTCTGACGAGACATGCCGTTGGGAATGCTGTGCAGGTTAATATGGGATAATTGAAACCGCTTTAGCCTGCCTATAGTTGCTGTGAATCTGCAAGCCATTGTGTAACCCACCTCTCCCCAGCCTCTCAATTTATGCCACATCTGATTTAATAAAATCTTGCAGAAGGTGGCTGTAGCTCAGGTGGCAGAGCAGGTCAGCCACTAATCAGAAGGTCGGTGGTTCGATCCCAGGCTGCCTCCTGGCTGCATGCCAAATATCCTTGGGCAAGATACTAACCCCATGTTTGCCTACTGGTGGTGGTCAGAGGGCCCGGTGGCGCCAGTGTCCGGCAGCCTCGCCTCTGTCAGTGCGCCCCAGGGCAGCTGTGGCTACAATGTAGCTTACCATCGCCAGTGTGTGAATGTGTGTGTGGATGGGTGAATGACTGAATGTAGTGTAAAGCGCTTTGGGGTCCTATGGACTAGAAAAGCGCTATACAAATGCAGGCCATTTACCATTTACCAAGTCCTGACTGAAGTGAAGTTTATCTCGCCTTGTGTGAACCAGGGGATAAATGCCATAAAAATCATTAATAACTGTGACACAAGCTTTCCTGAAAGGCAGAAACAGACACAGAAATCATTATTCTGAATGCTTTCTCTCCTCCTCATAGCTGAACAATCATGACAGGAATTGGGTGTAGCTGCGTTTGTCCCATTAGAAACTTACAGTAACCGTGAGATGTCATAAAGGTGTGTGACAACCGGATCTCATGTGCTGTTTCACCGAAAAGCAGTTCTGATTAAGATTACTCACCCCCGAAAGGGTGAAGAGATGATTCATTGGACGACAAACTAAATTCCACATTTTGATCACAGTAAAATGAAGAAAATCAGCAAATTCTCAAAGATAAAATTCTAAAATTACTCAGCTTTTTTCTGGTAAAATGGCCAATGTGATTACATGATTATAGTAGATTTCTTATAATTCCTCCCCCCCCCAATAAAAAAAGAAAAAGAAAAGAAAAAGCAATATTTTTGAATCAGATTGAATCATGTCAGTTACATATCTGGGATATTGATCTGGTCAGTTAAGCGGCAGAGGGGTTTTTAATCAATTTCAGCTGCTTTGATGTTAATGAAATTAACAACACGTGCCACACAGATTGGCTACTTGTCCAAGTTTCTCACCCTATGATAGCTGGGATAGGCTCCAGCAGCCTCTTGGATGGATGGATGGATGGATGGATGGACAACAACCCCCAAAATAGTAATGGTTGTATAGGTGGCTTTGTGTAAATGTCATAAAAGTTTTTATGGGTTAGAGTAAACTAATAAAGCGAATACAACAGTAATCCCATTTTCCAGCTTCTTTATTTAATAAGGAAGATAAAGAAAAGCGTGATATACACAGCATGCCATGTAAGCCCATAGAACACGCAGTACAAACAGCTCCCTATCAGCGTCAATAGAAACTGTGGCTGTTATCAAGGTTTGGGGAAAAAAATGTTTTAAAAGTTTGAGAACATCCCCTCCTAGCTCGGCGCTGCATGTGTGGTGAAGATATTCAGAGTGAGGGAGAGGAGATGATGACAAAGGAGAGCTCCTTCAGAAAAAAACCCTCCATGAATTATTCAGCTCTCCCTTTGTCTGCTCTCCATTTATCTCTCAATCCGTTCTTTTTCTCCTCTCTTCCCCGAGCTGCTGCAGACTCTGACAGCTTTATTGTAGCTGCTGGGAGATACTCTGCAAGTGTGTGTGTGTGTGTGTGTGTGTGTGTGTGTGTGTGTGTGTGTGTGTGTCTATATTGATGTTCGTGTGAAGCTCAGGGCGTTTGTGATGTGCGCTTATATACTGTGAATGTGCTGTATAATACTGCCTTGTGTCCACACCCCCTCCACATACACACACACTCACACTACTTTAAATAGCCTGATAATTAGACAGGCAAATTACAGTCCTTTCTGCCTGCCTGCAGCTGAGGACTGTGGGAAACGTAGGCAGCTTAAGTGTTTCCTTTATTGCACGGATGGCATGGGACCAGGAGGGTTTTTTTCTTCTGGATTTATAAAGACTGAGGAAGACAGAGGACAGGGTTGGTGTGGTTATCTGGGTGCAGGTTTATTATCTTTTTGTTCAGAATGTGCAGTGCACTGTAGGAACTGCATGCAGATTCGATGCTTATTAATATGATAACGATGTGCTCAGAAAATAAAACACTCCCAGGAGCAGCAGGGAAGAGAAAGATGGCAGAATTTGACTTATGAAAATTAAAAAAGGGACCTTGAATAAATGCCAGTGATGAAATCGTAAAGCAGAAAGCCTCACATTTGAGTCTGTTTAAAGAGTGACGGATGATCTGCAACCCTTTAAAAGGAAACAGGACTTTGCACACAGGAGGAAGAGCAGAAATTTAAAATGAAAAACTTTAATCTAGGCTGAGGTCGGGTAGAAGGGTAGAAAGTCCATAAACAGGCCAGGAAAATCCAACAGGAATCAATACGGATTCACCAGGAAATGTGTGGAAAAACAGGAGAAAATAGTTTGAAAGCTTGAAAGCTAAGCTATGCAAAGACAATACGGCAGCTGAGGAGCGCTATGTAGGAAGTGTACATGTATATGAGGGAGACTGACTGGCTTACTTACTAATTAAAAGGAATGTAAGAACAGCAACGATCAAGAACCAAGCATGTTTTCCTCCTGGATGAATATAATGATCCAGGAAAGGGTCTATATAATTTTAAAGCCTCACACAATTTAAATCAAATTTGACTGATGACCTCTGTGACCACTCACCATGGAAAAGTAACACATTACACATTATTTTTCCTAAAGGTAATGCAGTACTTAGCAGTTTGTTAAACTACTTGTTTCTTGTTCACAGTCTGACCCCTAGTCTAGTCTAACCCTGTGGTTATAATAAGGAAGGTAAAATTTATGTTGTGCTGTTTCCAAGTATTCAGATGCCCCATGACAGCAGGGGAAAGATTTACTTTAGTTTTCTGCTTGCTGTATTTCAGGTTAGTCAGTATTTACTACCTCAGTGACTGGGCTCCCAAATCATTCTAAATCCCATTGTTCTCAGAGGTTGATTACACACAGTGTGTGAGTACACTGCTGCTTACTCACACACTCACATGCACACACTTGTAAATGTAGTCACCATGCAGACAGGTACAGCAGCATTCATAGTGTATGTGACCTGTCTGTTGTTCTGAATATTTAAAACCAGTTTAACTGGCAGTGCAGCTCCGTCTTTCCTTCCCTTATCTCACCTTAAATACATAAACACGGAGTGTTTGACTCAGTTGGCCGACCCAAGGTAACACCGCAGGTGTTTTCCTTTGGTCTCAGTAGAGCTGAGAACACGTAAAGAATCCTTTCTCCACTCTTACTGACCTTTTAACTTCCAGAGGGCTTCTGCTGCTTTTTAGCCTACAAGCATAGATTTAGAAACTACAAAGTGTTCAAATCAGTCATCGGTCCTTACAGCTTCAGTTGGTTGGTTGAACCTAACCCTGACACTAAGCAGGTCACTGGTAACCTGGCAGATCAATGTCTTTTTCAGAATTGGCTACCAGGATCTGTTGACCTGCAAGCATGATCCTCTGCACATGTTAGCCATGTGCATGCAGCTGAATTAAGGCTATACTGGCAGAATAGTAAAAACAGAAAAAAAGTATATAAAAGATGGATGCAACTTGCAACATGTGGTTCTGGACTCCCAATTTTTAGCTTTTTTTAATGCTGTGAAGTTGCTCGTTGTAACATAAAAGTCTTTGAGGACGGACTCAGTTTTTGAGATAACCACAAGTGGCCACAAGAAAAACTGCAGTTTGTGGCACTAACATGTTAGCTTCAATACTCAGCCCTACATGACTGTCCTTGATTGGCCAGCACTCATAAGTACTCACTCTTCTCTCTTTCACTTCTTCTCTGTCTCTTACATTCACGCTTTTTAAAAGCGCTCCTGCAGATTTTATGTAATTCGTAGTATAACCGGAGCAATTACTGGAAGAGATGATACATTGTCCTCGTGTATGTCTTATAGATTTATTGTTACAGTTTACACTACAGCCATATTTGATCCAGACCTGGCTCTTCAAGCGGACAGCATGATAGGGTTTGTCTAATGTAGATACAGCAAAGTTGAATGAATATCAAATTTATAGGTAAAATAAACAAGCCATAGTTTACTGATTCTCTGATTTTAGCTTTTATTTCACTAAAATTCATTCTGGCTCTTTTGTCAGTGTTTGTGATTTAAAAAGAAAAGCACTGATGTGAACCATTAAAATTTACAATGAGTATAAACCTGGTTTAGGTTCGTGTTAGTAGCAGCTATGGCTGGGTGAGTGTTTGGGAAATGAATGTAAATCAGTGTAATGTCCTCTGAAGTGATGGCGACACGACATTCTCTTTATGTGCATGTGTGTGTGTGTGTGTGTGTGTGTGTGTGTGTGTGTGTGTGTGTGTGTGTGTGTGTGTGTGTTTTACTCTGAGTCTGGCTCTATCAGAGGCCTTTGTGTCACAGTCTGCTGGTGACAAGAGCTGACTTAATGGAGTGGTGCTGAGTGGTGGAGGCTGACACACACACACACACACACACACACACACGCACACACAATGACTTACACAAATTTTCTTGTAACTTATCTCGCCTTATCTTTAATGTGCAATTACTGAGTAGGCCATCATTACTTTCTGAAGGAATTATGTGACTCTGCTGGTAAAAGTAAAATAATGTGGCAAATATTTGCATAATTTCTCAACTACATGGCTTCACTAAATATCAGTTTCATTTTTTTAGATGCTGTTTGCGTTACAGCTGGGTCCAACAAAGGAATACGATAACAACAAGGTTTAATGGAAGAACGTTTATGGTGAACGAGACAGATGAAAACAAAAGTTGGTGCAAGAGAGGGACGAACAAAACTCAGGCGTTGGCAGCTCAGCTATTCAGGTTGAGATGGAAACAACTCCAAATGAAAACAAGATGCAAGATTTGGTTAGAAACTGAGACATGTTTTATGTTTGCAAATAACCAACACATGTCCAGAGTGTGAAATATTTAAATTTTATAGGGAATTCTGCTTTTAAATTGTGTCTTCATCCATAATTTTACAGAAAATGGCATGTTAATGTTAATGTTGCTATACTGTATAGGTGTATATCTGTGAGCATGAGGATTAATGATAAAGACCTCTGCTATGACATGGCTCACAAGCTGCAATGTAAAGTGGAGACTGAAACCAGAGTTTTAACACAGGTTTTATTTTTATAATACTTAAAAAAAACTCAATTAAAAAAGAGAGGATGTGGCAGGATGTAGTATCTCTCTCTCTCTCTCTCTCTAAAGTGTAGATAACTGGCAATTAAGCCTTGGCAGTAGCCAGAGAGTCTCGCACTGCCACTGGAAGGTGACTCGAGGTTGCAGAGGGGCTTAACACTTGGATTTACTCTCAGTAATGATAATAAATGTACAGGATAACTGCTAACCCTGTAGTTCCTTTATTTGAGATGTTTGCATTCTTTTAATTGGAAATGTAAAACAAAAGAAAATGAAAAATGTACATTTAAAATAATTAGTGTAACATGAGATAGCAGACACAGCAGATTATTCCATTTTAAGTGTTTAAACAACATGACAGCACTTTTCAATTCTGTTTTCAAACAAACAGGCTTTCTGACTAATGTAGGCCACTCTACACAGACAGAAAACAATGAAAAGACTCTAATACAGTGCTGGAAATAGAAAAAATAATATGCAGTACACAAATTTGCAATATAAGTTAACACTTTCTTATACTCTTTTTAAATTTTTTGCCAGTTTCATTCTGTGTTAATGTGGATTTCTACTTTTTGTTAATCCGACACAAATTAATGAATGCACAGATCACTTTCTTAAAGCAGCTTTTTCAGGGGTTACTGACATTTTTCTTTCGCATCTCAGCTGCATTATGGGGATGACAGTGAAACAGATGTTTAAGAAACTAAAGGTTTAGAGTGCACAAGGGTGGGGCAAAAATAATGCTGTACATCCTAATAAACGCAAATGAAAATGTGGGTGGAAAACTCTTCCAAGTCCTCTTCTTTGCTGCTGCACTAGACTTCCCTGTAAATGAGTGGAGCTGTGGGAGAAGCAGAAATGACTCACATGTTAGCGTTTTCCCACATGAAGCTCATCACTGGGAATGACCATGTGTTTATCTGCAGAGTTACATTACACCTGTAGTATTGAGAGTTTAAAAAGAAGGCAGCTGTTAGTTTCATAATGATGTTACGCCTCTCATCCAAGAGGTTTCTTCAGTTTGTAAACAGCTGGTGAAGATTCCCAGGTATTTAGGTAATAGGGACTGTTCCTTTGGAGGTGGTTCTGGGGGTCGAGGATTAATCATGTTGGTCAACACATGAGCCAAGGTGGGGAGAAAAGGATCATTCACTTGGACTCTACCATCACGTGAGCTACTGAGGTCACATGAGGCAGCGTGTGAGTGGGGATTGAAACACCTCAAAGCAGCTGATAACTGATGAGCCACCACCTCTGTTCAACAGTGGGTGCTCACAGTGGATGTAGATGGCCTCCTTATTCCCATCCAATCGTCTGCCTCCTCAAATGTTTTTTTGGCTATACAGCTCCATATGTTTTTGTTCTTGGAATTTATAAAAGTCACTTTACATCATTAACAGTTCAAAATAATCCTTATTTGTCTTATGCTGCCTCAGTACAGCCCATCAGACATTCACTGTCTAAAATAAGCTCCCTCCCCCTCCTTTTAAGCCATCTTTACTCTGAATGATCCAGTGATCAACAGTGGATCCTTTGCCCTCATAACCAGTATGACAAGTAAACTCTGGCTTGTGTTTCTGGAGATGTTCCCAACCAAAACTCAATGAAAATAAATTGATGCATTCATCATGGATTCCCATATATTTCCTATTTTTGCTTATCGTTCATTCATGTTTGTAGGGCTGTATTCCCTCAATACATTAAGAAAACAATGTTCTGCTTTTTCACACATATAGAGGAAGACCCTGCCCAACATCACACCCAGTTTGGAATGAATCAAAGCTTGTATTATAAACATACATGAGCACAAGCGTAGCATCTGCCATTCAGCATGGTTGGGTTTTACAATAACTGTCACAGGAACACTTTTTCCTGTAATTTACGATAATTTTTACTCAACAATTGTTCTCATACATGGGAGATGTTTTATCAAATATGAAAAATACTGTTTTGGGGCGGCCTTTCTTCAGGACTAATTACAGACGATTTGGTCAAAATGTGTTAAAATCAGCAAATACAAACAGGATTTGTGATATTTATCAGCCAGAGATGACACACTCTGTCGTATAACCGTTCTGTGTTAAAGTACATGAGTGTGAACATATATAGAGGTACTTTAATGACTGTGAGAACTGTCACTGTTGCTGTGGTTCATTCAATAAAACGACCTTTACAACTGAACAAGGCCTTTGAATGATGTGACCTATCTAATCCCTGTTTCCAGCTTAAATGTTAATGAGCTCTGTGCTCTGGGTGGTCTTCTTAACAAAGAAATGTCAATTTTAGTTTTTAAAAGTTATATATATTTATATTAAGAATTTCTTTTCTGGTTTTAGTCAGAATATGTTAGTCTTTATGCAGCTAACAGGGTGACGGAGCAGAGAACACCTCCAAGATCTATTTAGAAACTCTATTTCGGCCTCTATGTGGCATCAGGCCAGCTACACAACATGCCGGCAGAGAGTTAAGGAGGGGCTGCAGTTTGCTGCTGGCTTGTACTGCTGAACGACGGCTGCACCTGGTTCAAATGAGGACTTTGTACACTGCTGCTGGACAGGGAGGGATGCTGCTCTGGAGAAAAATGCAGGAACTGGCTGAGAAGCCTGCCTGTCTCTCCATCTGTCTGGCAGAGGGAGTGCAGTGTTTGCATATGTGCTTTTGCTTCTGTACTTGTGAGGGAGAACAGATGAGACAAATCCTCCAAAGCGAGGCTCCTTCTTTGTCAGTCAGCTACGGTCTAAGCCCGACTCTTTGCCTCTTATTGTTACTGACATGTTATAAAATGTTTAGATGTCCTCTACACGATTTATATTTCAAAGTTATTTTTGGCTGTTAACAACTCTGACAGTAATTTCCCTCCACATCTTCCGCAATCCATTTTCATCCTGTAAATGCACTCAGCTGCCAGAGAGCCATAAAGAGAGCCCTGTCAGCTCCTGTGGTACAAATCAGCATGTTATCTTCCCCCTTTGATTAATATATGGAAATAAGCTGGTGAAGTTTTCCTGAACCGTTAAAAAGAACTTTCAAAATCAGTAATACTCCAGCAGCTAGCTCAAAAAGGTGAATTTTTTAAAAGAAACCAGTGAGTCCACAGATCTCAGGCTCAAAGAAAGAGTGTTCCAGCCAGATGTATGGATGTAAAAGTTCACTGATGTATGTTGGTGTGTTAAAACCAGTTAAACCCAGAATCTTAAAGCAGATTCTGTGTCGTGACCTTTAAAGGTAAGGTTTTTGGGGGAATTCTGAATGATTTATTAGGAAGAAAACAAGGAGTATGGAGTATAACAGGGAGTCTGTGCTTGCTGCAGGTAGCTAACTCTGTCAGAGAACAAGGGGAGGTTAATCCAGGCAGCAATGACGAGCAGGTGAGTCATTATTGTAAATGGTGCAAGTTCTTGCTCAGTGTCCAGGGAGAAAGCAGCAGAGGAAGTGACTGGTCACTTTGAGACTCTTCAGCGACAGAGAATTGTTTCAAGGAGAAAGGACAGAGTGTCATAAAAAGAACCTGCTTACTGGTTAACAAAGGATGGCAATCTCATGGTGGTGCATCAGTGGAAGAACCCATCCCACCTTTACCTGAAGAGCAGCATGAGTGAAGAACACAAGAAAAATCCCTCACCACCCCAGGACCATGAAGTTAATGGGGAGCCAGTACAAGTGAATTAGCAACGGTGTGATGTGAATACTTAGTCAGAAGCCTCACAGTCAGTATGCTTTCTAAGGAGACTTTATCAACACAAGTGAACGAGTGAATTATAAGTAATCTAAATATGGTGAAATAAAGGCATGAATAACAATTTCCAGCTCAGGGCATGGCACAGAGGGACTGTGCGTCAGCCTTCCAACATTTAATAGTTTAAGCACCTATGCAAGAGCTGTAGCTTAGAAACACCTTAGAACGTAAAAGTGAGATGTTCTCAAAATGTGCTGAAGAGGAAGCAGATAAGCAGAAACAATATAGGTTCCAAAACACGACCTTGAGGCACACCGTTAGCAAGAGAAGTGAAAGAGGACCTGAAATTAAAGCTGCTACAGAAAAGCTTCATTCAGGCAGATATAAAGGGAGTCACTCACAAAGCAAACCCTGGTTAGTTACACAAAGTACCTGATAGAAGTACAGTTTATAGTAGTAAAGTACAGTATAGTATAGTATTAATATTACGCATGGTGAATTTGGGACTACTCCCTTTTTTAGTTCACTTATGGTTTTATTTTTAGGTTAGATCTGTGCTTTTACTTCTTTTTTTACTGTCCTTGCTGGAGTCTAGTGTCAGAACTCCAAAGTGGAAAGACTTGAGAAGGCGTCCCAGCTGCTGGGAACTCTGGGCCTCCAACTTTCCACCTCACATGAAATGCTGCATTGGTTCACCTGTTCCTTATTATTCTTTAACTTTCTTTTGTTTGTATTCAGTCTTTTTTGTTTTGTTAGGTTTTTCTGCAGCACCCTGTTTGTTTCACACTTTAGTTATTTAGCATTCGGTCATTTGTTCTGTTTTGATCTCAATTAGCCAGTGACTCACCTGTCTGTGTGCATATACTCCCTGGTTCCCTGTTTTCTTTTCTTTTCATTGCACCTGAGTGTTACAATGTTCTACAGTTACTATTACTCATGTCTCCGTTGTTTGTCGTCTTTGTTCTGTTGGTCTCCTTTATGTATTTGGACTTTGCCTTCCTAGTGCATAACCTTACCCTGGATTAAAGATTTGGATTCTGACTACCGTGTCCTGCACTTGTATTTCTCTATGTCGTTACACATCATGGAGGTAACCAGCCAAAATTGGTATTTTATCTGATGAAATCTGAACTTCAGGTTGAATCAACTGGCTGAGGCCTTTCTGTGTAGTTTACATGTTGTTCACATGTCTGTGTGGGTTTTCTCTGGATACTGAGGCTTCCACCCACAGTCCAAAGACATGCATGTTAGGTTAGTGGGTTCTGAATTGGTTGTGGTTTGTGAACATGAGCATGAAGATTTGTCTGTCTCTCTGTTAACACACTGGTGATCTGTTCATGTTCTAACCTGTCTTTTGGCCTTTGACAGCTGGGATAGGAACCAGAAAATGGATGGATGGACAGATTATTCCAGCCCAGTTATAATTTTAACATCTGTCAACCCTAAACAACCCTGCAGCTGTTTTAAGAAGCCACGAAGAGATTTCTCTACTCTTGTAACCACATCCACTGATGCCTTTTCCAGATGCTTGTCCACGGCCACTGAGCCCAGTTTGAGCTCCCTTAACATCTGCAAAACTGAGCTACCCTCTGTGGGTTTTGTCACCTCCTCTCCTTCACTCCTTCCTTTCTCTCTTGCTCTCGCTCTCTTTTTTTTAACGTAACCTCCATGCCCTTCATTTCTAGCTTGCTCCCGCTGCTTTGAGTCAATGAAGGGAGTGCAACAGAAACTTAAGAAGTCTCGGTGGATTGCAGATGGTCAGCGCAGTGATACAAAACAAAGATGTTCCACTTTCACTCTGCTGTTTGCTGTTTAATTGGTTGTTCAGCAGTGTGAAGCTAATGCTTCTGTTTGCTCCGGTTTGACTCCCACATCAAGTCATCTTTTATCTTTTCTGTATCGGGATACAGAAAAGAAGACAAAGCCAGAGAATAAATTATAAATCGCGCAAAGTGGATACAAGGGAGGGAAAAAAGGAAAGAAACAAGCTGTAACCTAAAGAGCTTATGATGAAAGTTTGCATGCATCAGAAACCCCAGTGGAAAAGCTGACAACCTTATAGGAGTTTAGAAAGTAAGTTAAATAGTTTCACAGCATTTTGCAAAGAGAAATCGAATTTGCCAAATTTGTCTCATTTTTAATCCTCTGTCTAGGCCATTATTAATGACCTATTAGAATATGTTTGTTTGTTTTTGTATTTGATTTTATTGTTCTGGAAAATGTTGGCAATCTGGGGAATGAAAGATAATCCCAACTGACTTAAAGTTTAACTTCAAATTTAAATTTTATTTACATTTGTCCCAAAACATACTTTTTATTAGCGTTCAAAAGATAAATCTGAGGTTATAGGCTTGAGCTGAATCACTGATCTAATCACTGATGACCTTACACATTTAGGAAACTACTAAAGAAATAGTTCCAGCCTTGATGAGTTTTCTAATCTAATTGAGAGTTACATTAGAAAAACGATGGAGGCTGCTTAGCATAAAACCTTGAAATGTAAAAAATCTGGAAACTCAGAGACACAGAGTGAAGGATGGAGGTAGTCCGTGTTGAATTACCTAAACATTAGTGTTTAGCCAGTATGGTCCTGCTTTATGGAGCCAGAAGTGACTGTATTTGGGTTGAGGGGATGAGGTGCAAATTTACCAGCACATTTGCTTAGCAAGCTGCGTCCATAAACTGTACAGGTGCAATCCAAAGACTCACATATCTGATGATTAGTGTGATAAAGTGTCATATACAAATCCATTAATAAAATTTTCCTCACAAAACTCAAAGAACAAACTACTTGTACAGTCTGCACCTAGCGGCATAGCATGGTATTTCTCAGTAAATGTAGTTAAATGGCACAAGCAAAGTCAAGACTCCAATCAGATGAGGGGATGCCTGGCCGAAAGGTGATGGCTACTGCTCACTGTATCAGCATAACTGCCTTGTAAAAGTCTAAATGAATGAGTTTTAAAATATTTTACCCCATTAGAGTTGATATAAATGAGGAAACTGTCCATAACACCTTAACATTTGGTTCTGTAGGGACTGATATTAGCAGCTTTTGACACTTCTCTCGGTTCTCTTCTCTTCATTTTATTTATTTATTTATTTATTTTTGTCGACCTGTGTAAAACCCCCTAATAAACACATTTTTTTTATTGTGGGAGGTGTACAAAAACTGTGGTTTTACCAGATGTTTATGCCTGAAGTATCCGTGTCTGGGCACGCTACCTATTTCCATGTTTCCAGTATTTATTGCTGAGCTACACAACTCCTGGCTATAACTTCTAATTTAATGCACGCTGGCTACAAATTTCTTATCCAGCCATCAGCATAAAAGCAAACAGGAAAGGTTAGGTTGAAAACGAATCTCTACGATCTCAAATGAATTGTTCTGCATGCACAGACTGACAGTACAGGTTTAGATGTAAAAAGAGGGGGAAACCCAGTGAACTCAATAAACTGCATCGCTTTAGTTTTAACCAACCAAAAACCATCAGATTAAAACTCTTATTAGATTATGACACAAAGGATAAAAGATTTGAAGCGCCTTTAGAAACTCAGTCGTTTAAGTACCAAACACAAGGATGCAGAAAAAAAAATAAAGATTGCCAAAACAATTCTGACCCACCGAAGCGCTGACGTGGGACCTCTCAGGTGTCCTGTGGTGTCTGGCACCAGGATATCAACAGCAGGACTTTTGGATCCTGTGGTTTGTCGGGTGGGGCTTGATCTTACTTGTTCCAACGCATCTCAGGGAAGCTGTATCAGATTGGTATGTGGGGAGTCTAGAAGCTGGGCCAATGCATCTGACTCTTTGTTGTGTTTTTTGAGCCGTTCCTCATACTTTCTGCTGTGCAGCAGGGCCCATTGTTTTGCTGGAGAAGGCCATTGCCATCAGGGAGCGACATTACCTTGACGGCTTGAGTCTGTAACAGATGCATGAATACCAGGACACCTCATTACAAATATTTAGCTGTAATGAGGTGAAGAAATGTCTTCATTCCTGCTGTCAGCAGTTTTAATGTTGTGGCTGACTGGTGTATGTGCATGCCACAATACTATGTATACACAATAAAGCTCCTGTTTGTTCCTCTGTCTCTGTTTTGATGTTTCTCTTGTGTTTTGCTTACTTCCTGTTTTATTTTGGAGGTTATTGTCCTTGTGCCTTCATGTAGTTTTTGTGTCCTGCATTTTTTTTCATTTCCTGCCTTTTAGACCTGCCCTCTCCACTTAGTGTTCCCACTTGTCACAAGCATGTGGTCTTTCTTCCCTTTGTCTTTGTCAGATGATGATTTTTACTCCTGGGTGTTCCTGAGCTTCATGCCTTTTGTGTCCTGTACCATTCAGTCTTCCTGGTTTGTGATTTGTTGATGTTTTTAGTGTTCCTCTTGATTATTTGGCTTTTTAAAAAAATCAAGCTCTCGTTTTTGTTTTGCAAAAAAACCAAAACAATTCCTTTGTCAGCATTGTGGACCCCACTGAACAGTCAGTACCAGTGAGGTGTGTTTATGAATGGGATTTTAAAGGGAAAGGATTCATAGGTTTTACAATATGAATTTATTGCATGAATATTATTAAAATTATGTTGTAAAGAAAAATAGCAACAACCAAGGGAATCCATGTCAGCTGTGTGTGGGTGGAGCGGATTCCTCATGACTAATAGATGTTCAGTCAATAGCACAGATTAACAGATGCTGCGAAGCCCCTGTAGCACATCGTCATACTCTGAGCTCCACTATCCATGCATAATGCATAAAATATGAGTGGATAAAAAGGTACAGTATGCACTACACTTGCAATGTGCAATTATAAAGGCACTTTCTACACCTATTTATTTTGTGCATCTGATTTTCTCTGCTTCTTACAGTGATAGTGTGTGAAATAGAAGGTCTATAGAGAGTTTTCTTTGCATTTTTTTGGTCTTCCAGTTTCTATTTTTTATTTCCTTTCTTTGTCTTGTCCATTCATTGTATCTTTTATTTACTAGTTATTCTAAAACTTCATATAAAAAACAGAAAGGTATATCTAAGTACGGCAACAATGCATCTTAAAAGCTGAAGATCAGTTTGCATTTAGCACTTTCACAAATTCATCAGGTTTTTCTGAATGGTTTTTGATTAGATGCGTGAAAATGTGTCTGCTTAACAGAAGCTTTTGTTCCATAAAATACATCAAGCGAACAAACTATTTGACTGTGTCATAAAGAGAGCTTCATCTTGAAATTTATTTTCCGGGGCTTCTTTTATTTTTGATTGGATATTTATAACCCTGTATTAATAGTAAGTTTTATCGACAATACAGAGTCAAAATACAATTTGAATGGATTAGATGCCTGGCTTGGAAATATAGGAAGACATAAATATATCACATAGATCAAATAATGTGAAAGGAAGGAAAAGGGGAGGCTGGAAGGAAGGAAGGAACAAAGAGAAGAAAAGAATTGAAAAGAAAAGTCCAGATCCACTAGAAATAACCCAGTCATACTTGCTCACCATGTTCCAAACTGGAAGCATTCTTTCTTCATAGCAATTCATTAAAACCATAAACACAGCTTAACGACAGATGATTAAGCTTCTGGGTTCGACCAACAAAGGACGGCTTGTGTGATGAACAAAAGAGTCTAATGTGTTACAGTTAACAGGGCAGGATATTTGTCACTGAGGGATACCAGAGGACAAAGCATGAAACCAAGAGTCACAGCACTGTACCAAAGACAGTATGTAAAGGACGGATGCAGCATCTCAACTTTTCTGATGACCTTATGTTCTCAGTTGCTTATTTCAAGTCTTGTGGAATGAGACATGATGGTTCTATTTGGAATTAAATAGATGATAAAGCAGAATATACTTTAGGGCAGGTCGACCTGTGTCTGGTTTTAAAACAGTAGGATGATGTTGATGGTGAAAACCCCTCAGGGACTCACTAACAAATAGCTGATGATGTCCTGTGACTGTGTGCATTACTTTATTTCTTCATGCAATATAAAAGAAAAAAACTTTTTCTTGGTTCTTCAAACTACAAAACAATTACTTAACTTTATCAAAGCCATGTGTGTCTGCTAAAGTCTGTTGTTAAGCTGCATTATTATGTAGAAGCCAACATACCTTATTGTATATTTGTGTTGGTGCAATATGTTGGTAAAAATTGTGCTGATTTGTTTTGCCATAGAAGCAGCAGCAGTGCTGGATCAGAGTGAAGAGATGACTGATGGAGTCACCAGATACAGCTGATCACTGTTTAAACATTAGTGTGTTCAGAAGATCAGGGCTTAAGGGCATCACATTATATAATAAATAATATGCATTACATAAAGGCATCAAAATGAATCATTTGAGGAACAACGCTTACTGGTTTGTTCATTATTCATGATCCTGCCATGAGCTAGAGAGCCAACCATAGCTGCCTCGCAAACTGTCACTTGCAGCAGTAAGCTGCCTAGTTTGGCTGTTAATGAGGCAAAAATTATGCACAGTATGTTCTGAAAATGGAGCCTCCTATAACTAAAAATAGTTTTTTACTAAGAGGCTGATCTCAGTTACTGTCATCCCCAACAGGTTGACTGTGGTCAATTGGTAAAGTCTCAATTTTTACTTTAAGAAATATCCAGGTGCTTAAGGATGTTTGTGCAATGATAAAAGTGCAGGGGAAAGTTTGGGTAGTTAGACTATCGTTAACCTAATTTTAAATGTTTTCAAGCCTTGGTTAAGAGATATATATAAAACATGTTTCAGTGGAGTTAACAGGAGCCTATCTAATAATTCTCTGTGTTCTGTAGAGCTCTTTTTGAGCTTCTTGTAAAACTGTAGTAAAAACAGAATTAAAAAAACAAAAAAAAAAACAAACAACAACAATAACAGAAGCAAGAAGTGCCTGTTTTATGTACTGAGATCACAATTTATTTTCCTGCCTCAGTTTAATCTTTTTAGTGTTGTAATTTATTCAATGTAGTTTACACTTTTATGTGAAAAATATAAACTTGAATGTTTTTATTCATGTATTTATTGTATTTAATGTATTTATTCATGCTTGTCAGAAAACGATAAAATTTGTAATATCTGTGCACAAGGCACCTTCCAGGAATGGTGATATGATTTTCCAAAAAATTGATTGGTCTTTAAGAGGTGGTTTCCTACTCGTTGATCTCTTATCTTGCACATAATCTGCACCGAAGCAGAATTTATGCAGTGATAGTACACCTGACTCCTTCCACATAAAGAGTGTTAGCAGCAGGAAGGCGCTGGTGATCAATTAATTAATCATCAGCTAGTGCGAGCACCACTATAAAAGCCAAAGTTTGGGTAGCATGCAGGTCTGTAGCATTTAGCCATGTGTTAATACAATGTCATAATCTACCTTGAAGCAGACTGGGTATAAACCCAGACTCTGCAGGCCTCATTAAAGAAAAAAATTAAGATGTCGCAATGAGCCATTTAAAGTCCAGCTCTTAACCTGATTGAAACTTCAATGAACTGAAGGAATGACATAAAGAAGATTGGGCCAAATTCATTCAAAATGATGTGCAAGACTGATAAAATTATAGAGACAATAAAATGATTGCTTCAAGTTATTGCTGCAGAAGGTGGCTCTACAAGCTCTGAATCATGTGGTGTGATTAATTTTAAACACTCTACTGTAAAATACCCTGATAAGACCGAAAACCCAGGATTAAATCTGAAGTTCCCACTTTATACAGGTCTCAGGTGTCTCTTCCCTCATTGGTTTGTTCCCCAACCGGATCTTTGTATTTATTTAGCTCTTGCTGTGGATGTTTTCTAGTCCGATGGCTTTACTGCCATATACCAAAGAAACGCTGAATGTTCCAAAATAAATTTCTCCATTACCTTGGATGCACGGTCTCTGCATGTTGTAGTTATTATATGGCTTTGTGATGATTATTTTACTATCAACCATCATCATCAACTAGACACACAGGTTTCTTGTATCGTTGAGGCGAGGTGCTACATAAAGCACCCCATGGCTGTTATGTAAACGGAAGTTTGAAGGATGGCATTTTCATGACGTGGAGTCTTTGTACACACTGGAATACAAAGACATGGATTAATACAGTGGCACAGATTTCCATGCTTTCATTTCATTGCGGTCATTTGTTCACACCTTTAAAATCATACAATGCTCCTCCCGCCTCTCCATGTATCCTGCGCGGCCACATTTCTCACCGCAGCAGATGTTTCCTGTTGCGCTGTGTGAGAGAAATTCATGTTTCTCTTGGAATATGAGCAACAGATGGTGAGAAAAGGACAGGAAAGAAAGAAAAGGTGTGTTAGTAGATAACACACTGAATCGTGCCACTGTGCAGAGAGAGGCGCATTTTTGAGGCGCTTGCCTGATCATGAGTCTTTGTTCCTCTCATAGAAAAGGATAACACAAAGTGAGATGAGTTTTAGGGAGGTTGTCCTGTTAATTGTTAGCATCTTGTATCACAGTGCACCTATGATAAATTAAAAACAAACAAACAAAAAAAGCAACCCAAATTTGAGCTTTTATTGATGTTCTTTATACCTTACCAGCTTCTTAATACGTAACATAATTGAATTAAATGAATTGCAAGCATGAGGGAGAATAACTGTGACTATCTATGAACATAGTCAAACACTGCAGCTATTTGTGCAAATCTTTAACCCTCAATAACAGCCCCTGCTTTAGTTCATCTTCAGGGCTAGTTTAGATTTCAGAGGTGTTTTCAAGAAGGAAAGCTGTTATTACACTTAATTGCGAACCTTCTTTCTCCTCGTGTCTGCTTCTGTTTGAGCACTTATCACATCAAAGTTTTCCTTTCTTATCCTTTAACAACGTGTCTGCTGATTAATATCTATTTTTGCTTAACTTAAGCTCTCTTTGCTCTAAAGTACTCTCACTTCCATTACAAATCAGTGGGATAAAGATTATGTCAAAGTTGCTGGATGTTACTGAAAGGTTTGATAAAGTCACATTTCTCACATTGTTTTAGAGATTAAGAGCTAGTGAGTCATGACAGTGTGCAGGTGTTTGATTTCAAACTGCAGGAGAGGCGCTCTCGGTCATACTCGACTGTCTGAAAAAGTTTTATAAAAGATTTCTCTATTCCTCGACCTGGTTTGTCTTTTTGGGGTTTTCTGGAAAAAGCTTTCAGTGTCTCTGTTCCATCTTTATCAATCTGTTTTTATTATCTGGTACATCCATTATTCATTAACCCCACCTCAAATCTGTTTATGTCTTTCTGCAATGACCTCACTTAACCCAACAGTAGTTTTAATAAAAGTATAGATATGGTGATTAAAAATACCTCCATCCACTGCGATGGTAATAAATTCAATACCCTTCAGGTGACACTGCACACATGCACACGCACACACACACACACACACACACACACACACACACACACACACACACACACACAATACATTGAAAGGAGTGGTATGAGATTGAGAGGCGCTCTCGGTCATGAACAATAAAATACAAGAGGTCAGGTCTCACTTGACTCCCTCAGCTGTCTGACATAAATAAAGTTTCAGTGACAAGTCTCTTCTACCTCTTTTCCACAGATGTGGTGCTTATGCAGAGCCAGTTCTGCCGGGGTCCCTTTGAGAATCAACTCACATTGTTATGAGTCATTACGAACTGCGAGTTGGGGCGATTTCACTGGGAATAAAATCATTGCTGCATCTGTGAATCATCTATGTACTTTTTTCAATAGCCTCTCCTGGATGATGTCTCCAACTGTGGGACAAGATACTCTGTAGTTCTGTAGTGTCTGTTTTTGGAGGGAAAGACATGGATCACAGATGGAAAGCTTGTGAGTTTGTGAAGTTCAGTTTTGAGGCATCAGCTTTAACCATTGCCCTCTTGTTTCTTTTTAGACCAAACACCACGAATGAGGAGTGGTCACTCACAAAGCAGACACACCCTAAACCATACCCTGCTTCATCATCGAGATTATTCCTAATAGCATGATGCTACATTATATATCATAATATATTATAATATTTTAAAAATTCATGCTAACTATTAGAGAGTGTCAAGTTAATCGTTTATATACTGTCTATGTCCTCGTGAAATTCTTGCAGCCATACCAGCAGATCTCTAAGGCTGTACAGTGCCTGATGTTAATGCTAAAAACGCCAACCATTTTGAATTCTTTAACATACTTTTCTGAGCATTTTTGCCCTTATTTGATATGATAGTAAATATTTTTTTAGACAGGAAAGACACACATCAAAGGGTCCTGGATCAGAACTGAACACAGGTGACACACAGTCACCTGATCAACTAGGTGAACTTCCTGGTCGAGTAGGGACTGCAACCTCTTAGGATAACAAATGCTTGCAGAAAATGTTATTGCAATTAATTCAGTAGCTGTTGAGATATGTCAGTGTGGGCCACATAAGTAGATCAGCATACAGCTGGACTCCAACTGCAGCATAAAGACATGTCGACATGTTGTTAAGTTCATTGAAATAAACAGTTTTTCGTTCTGCAAATTTCCAATCAAACAAACCACCCTGGCTCACCTCGCTGCTTCCTGTTTGGGAGCTTCCTCATTGCTTTCTTTCATGTAGACTTCCTTGTAATGTATTGTACATCATTTTTGTGTGCTGAGCTGTTCCTCGAGGCATCCTCTCTCAAATGTTTGCTCGCTTTGTTAGCTCTGTTTTGTCTTAAGTCTTTGTTATGTTAACTTTTCTTGAACTGAGAGATAATCTGCACTTAAATGTTTCTGTAAGTAAGATAAGCATTAGGTTATTATACTTGATTTAAATAAATAACAGATTATAAATAAATAACAGAGGGTTGTCACAGCGGGAGACAAAATAATTGATAAGAATTAGAGGTCAGCGAGGGCAGTGAACCTGTATCATGTGATTCTCATCTGCAAATGTGAGAAATGCAAAGCAGAGCCGGGACAAAACAAATGATCTCATTTGCTGTTTATTAGAAGAACTGACTCTTCCAGTTACTGGAGTAGACCTGTGAATAGAATAGAATAGAATAGAATAGAATAGAATAGAATAGAATAGAATCACCCATAATTGTTATTGTGTGTGTACAACGAAATTATGGTAACACGTGAACTTGAAGCAGCAGAAGCCATGTAGGTCAGCTTTTTAAATCAGTGAAACTTCTGTCTGTTACCTGTGTGTGTGTGTGTGTGTGTGTGTGTGTGTGTGTGTGTGTGTGTGTGTGTGTGTGTGTGTGTGTGTGTGTGTGTGGTGACTGATGCTGTGATAACATCACAGATACAGGAAGTAGCAAGGCTATCTGGTAAAGTTGGTTTCCTGTTGTGGTTTCTCACTTCTGCTGCTGATGTCAAATGAGTTCCCAAAGAATTCACATCTTGTCACATCACATAAAGAAGAAGAGAAGGGGCTCAATAGCAAGTCAAATACCTGCATACACACCCACTTTAGCATATGCATATTAGAGAGGTGTACTTAAGATGCCTACCTATTGCTCTTGGAGTAGCTTTCCATGAGTTACACCTCAAAATAATCCGTATTTATTTTATACTGGTCACAGTTCAAAACAAGCTGTTTTGCCTCCTCTCTCTTCAAGACAACCTTTTGCTACCTGTCACAAACAGAATTTCAAGAATAAAATTGAAATACTATTTCGAGAAAAAAGAAAGTATGGAGATTACAGTTGTCATTTCAAGCCAAACAACTGCCACGGCTCCTTTACCCTCTACACTCTATGTAGATGAGTTACTGAAATTGTACTTGAGAATCAGTTTTAGGGAAATTATTTCTGTTTTAGTAAATAACCACAGTTTCATGGTAAGTGTAAGGACACCGAAAAGGAAAAAGCACACAAAATTTGAAGAGTTGGCTGGATCAGTACAAAATGAAATGGCTGGCAATGAACAGATCCAAGGATTCATCACATAACATCAAACCTTGATCAGACTGATTTTCAGACTACAGTACAGGAATATAAGAAGTCTAAAGTAAGTGTGGCTTTTTGTAACAGTCAGGCCAAAAAAGTGGGTTGGAAAATAGTCATTTTAATGTTTAATTGTTTAATTTGATTACTTTTATATAAACTATAATGTAAAAGTGCAGTATTCAATATTTAGTTTATTTGTTGATGTTTACATTTTTATGCAATCTCTCATGTAGCTAAAGTTAGATCAGCTGTTCTGATAAAATCCTTACTCATTACTTACATATGATCTCAATGCTTCACTCATCCATTATACAGTAACACCCAGAAATTCTGGCACGGTGACTAATGTGTTTATAAGAAGCCCGGGCTACTGTTCTGCACCCTGTCTGGGAGAAGAGGTGGGCGGCCCACATGACTAACTGCCCTGCTGTATCACAGCTATTTTTATAGATGAGATCATTACATTTCACATGTATCTGCTGACCTTTCAGAGTCACTCACAGCCATGTGTTAATAGATGGAGCGCAGCGCCACATCATTACCCCCAACAAACAGAATAGAAATACACACACACACACACAGGAAATGAGTGTGATTATGAAGAGTGGGTCCACAGGAAGGAAAAAGCTACTGCAGTGAAACAGGTTATCACGAATGTAGAACCGCACACAATGGCTCATCCATCCCATACATAGATAAGATGCTCTCTCTGATTGTGTGCATAAAACTGGAATTTTATCCTCTTAACATAAACCAGGTCACTGGTGGGTAACATGCTAAGAAGATGATACCTCTAAAATCAAGTTTCTTGCATGCACTTTACTCTTTTGCTTCCATTTGAGCATGCAAATTAGGTGAAAATTTTATATTCGAGGGTAGATGTAAAGCTAAATAGATTAGCAGAGACCTTTTGGATGTTAAGGTAATAATTTAAAATATTAATGGTTAATAATTAGAAGATATTTTCAATTAGTTTTATTAATAAAGAAAAATTCTGGTGCACTTTCACAGTGCTTCCAACAAGTAACAAAAAAGAATCTTACATTTACAACCAAATGCTAAATGGACTGTTTTGTACTTTAACCGAGCATTTTTAATACTACAGTCTATATTCACACAGCAATTTTCAGTTTTTTCATATGGACTGGATTAGCTGACCTTGAGATGAGCTAGCTCTGCCTCCTGAATTAAATTTTTAAAAAAATTCTGTGTGCTACTTGAAATGTATTGTGTTTAATGTATTGGATTATTACAATTATTTAAAAAGATTAATTATAATTTTTCTACTGTATTCAAATCTTTTTGCATCTCTAAGTTTTTAGGTTTATTCCTCTTCTGCACAAGTGTTTGTTTACTTTTTTCAAAGTGCAAACAAACAACAAGATAAGTAGTGGGATTTCACTGTCTGAATTGTAGATATTATATATTTACAGTGTAAATAAATCGCTCAGGGGTTTAAGGGCGTGTGTGTGTCTGTGTTGGGGTCTTAATGAAAAGATAATGAGTTAATCCTGCTGACCACCATAAGCGGACTACTTCTTTTGAGACTGCACATTTAAGAAAAGCAGCGTCATCGATCAATTGTGTCGGTTCTGAAACAGTTAATAGTTTGCGCGTTCACAAACGCAAACACACACATACACATAGACCGGGGGCGCGCAGAAGCTCACCGGGAACGCGAAGCAGGAGCAGATCAGAGAGCAGGTCGGTCGGTGAGCGGAGAGACGCACGAAGTCCTGGCGATAAAGCAGCAGACCTGAACCTTTGGTTTGTGAGGCGGCTTTTTCTTCTCCTGTGGACTACCGTTACGGGAAGTTTTATTCAACAGTGCGGACCTACGGAAAGGCTGTCCACCATGTCGGGGAGCAGGGAGGAGGAGAGGAGGAAACTGGCCGACATCATCAACCACTGGAACGCCAACCGGCTCGACCTGTTCGAGATCAGCCGGCCCACAGAGGTAGGAGCTCAGCCAGGAGTGGCAGGAGAGGCCGCGGACACGCGGGCCCTCTCCTGGGGGAGGGGGGCCCTGTAAACCTACCCCCGGCTGACCCTTGGGTTGAAAATGTTGAAAGCCAAGCAGTATTGGGCAGCGTGGTTTTCTTGGGTGACTCGGTGGCAAGTCCCCGTACGTGCTGCGAGAGAATGAATGCCAAACTCCATTGAAAAATGTCAGGATTTGCCAGATAGTAGGCTAAACACATTGTTCAAGATGGTGCCTATAAATTTAATTAAATCTTTGAGCCCTCACGGCAACCCAGGCAAACTATTTAACAGTCCATGGCTGAGCATCGTGTATAGGTAAACCTGCCTCTATCGCTTTCTTTTAAAAGAAACTGTTCACACTTGCGTAGCTATTACCGCCCACAGCTGTGTATTTGGGAAGTGGCAGGAATAATTTTGAAAGTTGGCAAATCACAGAAGCTCTTAAGATTATGTGTGCGATAAATATGCCGAATTTGGCGCGAATGTGAGTAGAATATTATCTACCTTGAGGTTTATTCTTGCTTCTGTGGATGCGTGCGATAAGTAGGTAAAGATGTAATTTCCAGATTTCTGAATGGGATTTGGTGCGTTATCTTGCGAACGGAACGTTAACTGGGCTAGCTAGCTAGTTAGTTAGCAAGCACTTTACCTGTAGAGAAAACATAAGCTGTGCTACTATTAAACAGAATAAACACCCCCCCCCCCCCCCCCCTTATTGGTGATTTATGCATTACATATTTGCGCTTTTTAAATGAGGGGGCAAAGTTGTGATATAGCCGGCGTGTACAGTGCATGCAGCGCACTCGCAGCACTGCCTGCAATGGCTGACAAACCCAGTAACACGGTCAGGTTGCTAGATACGTTAGGCATATAGATAAAAGCTTAAAGTATTAGCTACAAGCAGGGTGTGGATGCTTAGCTGGGCACTCAGATACTGCTAGCCCACCACCCACAGGACAGCCCCTCTCCTGTACGTCTGTCGATCTGTCTGTGCAACACACTGACTATGTCATGTCGTCCTGCATTGTCCTCACACACGAGCTAGCTTGGTACGAGCTGCTTGTTTGACCAGCAATAATTTGACCCTACAACACGGCGGAGCAGCAGTGCTGTAATTAAACCGCCCGTCTGGACTCAGGTTGTGGCTGTTTACTAATGACATGACGGGATAAGAAACGCCTCCTTGCCGAACAGTAGCAAGGGCTTGGCGATGTCTCTAGTCCTTACGAAGTCCAGTGTCCAGCAAACCAGGGGCGTTTCCAGGATTTTTGAAATGTGGTGGCTCACAGGACGTCAGCATGATTGATGAGAGTTGCAATAACGTTGCCAATTCAACGCAACCAAGAAAACTGGTGATGCTGTTTAGCCTAGCAGCTAACAACATAACTTTGGCTACGTTCACACTGCAGGTGTTAATGCTCAATTCCGATTTTTTGATCAAATCCGATTTTTGTGTCTGCTTGTTCACACTACAAATAAAATGCGACAGCAAACGCGCTCTAGTGTGAACGCTCAAAGCGGCCCGCATGCGCAAAAGAAGACGTCACACACAACACGCTCTGTACACCCAGAGCAAACCATATTGTTTGACTGATGGGCCTTAATATAAAGACTTCGGACTTTAGAATTAAACTAATCAGATTATACAGTACATAAAATATACGTGAAAGTAAAATGTTCACGTTTCCCCAACGTTGTCTTCCCAACAGTTTCACTAACATCTACACTTATTGGCCAGGAAGCGTTCGCGATGTCTTCTCCAGAACTGATAATTGGCGTCTGTCTTGTGTCAGTGACGTAAAAGACGGATTTAATGCGACATGACCGTTCAAACAGCAGTCGCTTTCTAAAACATCAGATATGTATCGGAATCAGTACCACATACGAAAGTGACCCAGATCGGATTTGAAAATATCGAATTTGTGCCGTTCACACTGTCATACCATGATCGGATATGGGTCGCATAGGGTCCAAAAAATCGGATTTGATGCGCTTTCGCCTGCAGTGTGAACGTAGCCATAACATCTACACTGGCTAAAGCCCAGACAAATGTGGAGTTAAACAAGATTCCTGCATTTTCTGTCTGCACCACTGAGACCAAAGCAAGACCATTGATGACAAGATAAAACAAATAAAATAGTTCTAATTTAATCTGAATTTCATTCTGCAGGTGCCGGCACTCAAGGTAGGTTTGAGTGACTGGACCTGATGGAATGCACTGTTTTAGAATAGAGGTAAATGCATTACAGACTCCACACTTAGCTTAATACTATTTTTTTTATTTATTAATTAATTTTTTTAGGATTGAAGGGCTGGACCAAAATGATTTACAGTGAAATTCTGGCCCTCATATTTTGCCCAAATCTAATCTAGTCCATTTTCTTAGATATTTACCATCAAAATATACAAATAGTTCAACTACAACTGCCTAATGAGAAAGAACCTTCAATCATAAACACATTATTGGATCATAATTATTGATTCAAGAGTGTGTGCATATCACTTTTAATGCTGCTAGTAGAGATGATTTTCATTATTTATATAATACTAGATGGCTTAATAGTGCTCTAGCAAAATAGCATTGGTAGAGGGATGCCTGGTGCCACCCTGTGCCCCCCTCAGGACACGTCCTTGCATCCAATCCTGCCTGTGACTGGTGCATTTTGTGGTTAAGTAGTTTTAATTTAAATCTATGACTGTGATTGTGTCAGCTGCTGTGTTTTTAGGCGAGCTGCCCACCCCCCACCTCTTTCTTGGATAAGGGTGTAGGGGGGCCACAGGGTCCCCTCTCTTCTCCTCTTGAGCCGATTACCAGGATTGAAGCTGGCCAGCCATTGGCCAGTGTTGCATACTACACAGCACACACGCGCAGACAAATACACAACCCCTCGTCTGTGTAAGGAATCATTAACTCTGCATGTCCAGAAGTTTCCCAGACTGTAATTCTTTCACTATACTGGGGTTTCAGCTCACAAGCGTCACAGTGTAGTCCAGCAGAGCATAACTCAATGTAAGGAGATGCATGGCCTTCCTTCACCACGCCACACCCCACCCATATGTCAGGTGGTGGAGCGCCCAAGCTGCACAAGTGTCCTCCAAATAGGCTAGACCACTCCAGAGTGAAGCTGTGCTATAGATAAAACTTGACACTGTTATCCTTAAATAAAGCTTCCCACCCCCCAGTAGAAAAACAGAATATCTGGTAATTGTTATAAACGTTTAATTTCAGAGCAAGCTGCCACTGAGAGCAGTGAGATCATTTGTGTGATTAGATTAGGCACGGCTGGCTGATTAGTCTGGAGCAAAGGTTCTCAAACTTCTTAATCTTTCAAACCCAAAATGAATAGGTCCTGCTGCGGGACTTATGGTGAGGCTCATTATAACATAACAGGTACCCATGTCACGTTGGGGACTCGCAGTGGGAAGAGATGTGGGGACTTATTTCTGCAGACTGAATAAACACTGGGCTTGGATGGTGTGGCACAATAGTCATGTAGTGTTGAGATGCAGGCATGCATCTCAACACTACATGACTCCACTCCACCCACTGGAGATGTGGAGGTTTAGTGACTTCTAATCCTTCTAGGTTTTGGTGGGACATGTGAATGTGTGGCACATTAGCCTTCCTAAAGTGTTTAGCTTTCATGATTCTCTGAAACTCTGCACCAGAGTTATTCAAGAAAAGCACCCAAACCTATCAAAAGTTCCCATCTCAGAATCGGCTTATTGTTTTTGTGCAATATTTAATGAAGCCATTGATGATTTAACTTTCATACTCTAAAATTGTCCAAGGAACAGGCTCTCAAGTACATAGACATAGGCCAGAGTTTGATACTTTTCAATTTGCCTTATTTTTATGATCCTTCATAAGTACATGAACTTTTGTGAGTTGAAAAAGCACATTTTACCTGGTTTAAAAACGGAAACCTGCACCAACTAAAGAATTTAATTGTTTTGACACCAGGCTCATCTTCTACCTGTGTTTTCTATTATGTCTTATTTAATACTCCTGAATTTAGATTATGGATGTAAAGTGGAGAATAAACATTGGTGTTCCCATGTCTCATATCATAGTTAGAGCATATCACATTTATCAAGTAAGTTTAGCTCCTGTAGTACAGCTCAAAGCAAATATGTGGCTGAGGATACTCCATGTGTAGTCGTGATCTAGTGACCATGCAGACCATAGGATTAAGTGAGGTTTACACTTGGTTGTGGACAGTGACAGAAACAGAGGATGAGTAATGATTATTGTTATATTTCTTTAAAGACCGCTCGAGGTCTGCTTGAAGTCCGCACAGTCTCGTGCTAACAGCCTGGTGACGACATTTCCATCACTTGGGCACAAATGCAGTATAATAGATGGATGCAGCCTTTTCCGTGAGGGACGGCATTTCATTTCCTCTAACAAATTCCTGAAGCCCTACATATTAATCTGTCTAATATCCATGGAAACAAACTGGTTTTGCCTGAGCTTTAAGAGCACTTTCTTCGATTTCAGTTGTATAGTTGTAGCCTAAGGGTCTAAGCCTCAGTATCTTTTTAAAAAATCTTTATTTTATGTGTTGACAAAAGTGACTGTGTTTAAGTATCATATTACTCTGTGGTTCCCGTTGGCAGTTTTTTTTTACATACATAAAATACCATCTTAAGAAACTAAAAAGAACTAAAAAGGCTCTTAAAGAACCTTAAAATGTTACGAATTTTTACAGTTTTACTTGTTTAGTTGATGTTTGTCCAGTATTTGTTGTTCAGCAAATTAGCAAGCAATGGCAATTTAAAAAAAAAATAAAAAAAAATTGGGTTCCACAGATTGACATCAGATTAAATCCCACGCCACGGTGCTGGTTGGCTAATCGTTAGTCCTCACACCGTGCTCAGTGAACCGATATAAGTTTTAATCGAGGAACTGCTGTTTCACATCTCAATGCCAGATCAATCAGTCAGCTTGATGGAGTGGATCAATTTAAATGGGACAAACCCAGCCAACCATAAGACATGATTCACATCTTTTTATAATCTTTAAATTGATGAGATAGAAATTTTTATCGTAGGATAAATATCTTCCCTATGTGGCAACAAGCAGACCGAAAACATGGTAGCAAAATACCCCCCCAGAGCATTACAGACTTGGTGAGGTCAAGGTAGGGCTGTTTGATATAACGATATATATATATATATATATATATATGGGATGACGATATAGAAACGTCTATCATTTCATTTTATGCTATCGTTTGTTTCATGGTGTCGCAAAATAAACTGTTTACGGCAATATTCTTTTCAGCGTTTTGATGGTCACTGTGGTGGCTATATTAATTTCTTAAAGTTCTCTCTTTCTCTTATATTTAATATAACCACACTACGGACGGACAAGCTCCTGTTTTTATGCGTTGTTGTTAGGAACAACGACGGTAAAACCATCGCGTGCCCGCTTGTTTATTTTCCACATAAACCTTTCACAATAAAGCTTAAGATCCTGTTGAGACTTTTCAAAATAAACTGAATCACGTGAAAGAGGATGCAGAGTGTTTACGGATGAGAAGCAAAAAAGAGCTGTCAGGTGCTAAAAAATAAACCTTAGACTCAAACATTAGAACAGGTTTTTTTGTGTGTAATAAATGCTCACAAAGAAAACGGCGGCCGTTACAACTTATGTCTAAAAATGTATAGTTTCATGCATTGGTTAAAACACTCGACTCCAGGTACACGACGCTCAGCTGGATACACTTCACACAAGTCGAGCTGCCCGAGAGTCACAGAATTTACAGAAAATGTTACATTTTTGTGATTTATATCATTATTGGGACGATAGATGTCTTATATCGGGATATGAGATTTTGGTCATATCGCACAGCCCTAGGCTTCACTTATTTCCTTCAATTTGTCACTGTCTACTCAAATTTCTTCAGTCAGCTCAAATGGTGTCTGTTCAGAAATGTGGCATTCAATAACTTGCTACATGCAACCTCAAAATAATGGTATGTGTCATCTTTGAAAAGAAGCACCCTTTTTTTTTTTTTTTTTGAGTATGCAGCATCAGGAAGACTCCTCTAATAGTTTGGATGTTGATAGCTTTGCAGCTTCTTGTGCTTGGAAATGCTGCTCATCAGGGAAAAAAAGCTGCTGACAAGATTGTCCTGAATATGAGTTCTGGAGAAAAAACAAAGACTGTACAGCAAGTTTGATGTGCAGGAAGTAAGAAAAAAATAAGTTTTGAATGAATTTTGGGACCAGTTTACACAACCCAGACTTGAGGCCACCGGTTATGTCAGACCCTGTCCAACATGATGTGCTTGAAACTGAATGCAGGTTTTGTTAAATCTGGGTCCAGTCCCCCCCCCCCCCTCATATAAATGTAAACATTCTGCTACATGCCATAAAGTTGAGCCATAAATAAAGGCAGACTGACAAACATTTTACAGGACAAGCAGACCATGCTGGATAAATAATAGAGAATAAATGATGCATATCGTCTTTACAAATGCACTCTCCGGCAGTGGGTTTCATGAGGGTATTGACAGTGCAGTAATTAGCAGGTAGTGCTCTTTAAGCCTGTAATTACGTGTTACATTGCCATCATTCAGACAGGAGTGATCTTTATTATGCTGACATTTCCCTCTGCTTCCTGTATAAGTGTGATTTTCCTCAATCATGTAAATCAGATTATCAGGAAACTCTTATTTATGCAAGGCAGAGTTGGCTACATTAAACAGTACCTTTGTATCTGTGGGATGGTGATAAGGTTTTACAGTTCCTCCTCTTGCCCTGAATGCTGACCCAAGACCTTTTTTTTTTTTTTTTTTCCCTCCTTCCCCCTGAGCAACTCAAGAGAAGCTTATGGTTTAAAAATGGGAACGGCAGCATTTTTTTGTCCACTCAGTTCTCCACTGATCCTGCGTGGAACAAGATGTTCTGCCCCAAACATCAATTATGCTGAACAGTGACCCTAAAAGCCTCAGAAAGTTGTCAAGTATTAGAGTCAAAGTTGTACAGTTGTGTTTTGTTTTTTTTGTCCCATAGTACAGCAGCTTAAAAGACAAATCTATTGTTAGATCTCTATGATTGGATCTAAATTTAAGACATTTAACAGACATAAATGCCTTAAATAGACTTTAGGGCTTCTAAAGTTGAGGCAGAGATGGAAATTAAAGCAAATGTTACATCACAATACATTTACTTTCAGTTTAAGAATTTAATTTAACCCACAGGCACTGTGTCCTCACAGAAGAGAACATAGTTAATACACTATGACAGATGTTTTTTTTTTTTACTTTATATGTACTTTGGTAAACAGAGCAGAAAATCTTCTCTTTAAATGCACACTTTTCTTTACCTTGCACTGCTCACATGTACTATAGGAGCTTCTGCTTGTCAGATATGTGCTCTTTGGCTTTTGTTTGTTTGTGGTTTACTAACTGCTGAAATGAATCTTTTGAATCCTAAAGTGTTCCCAGTTTGTCTTTGTGAAAGCTGCGTGATGTAAATGTGTTAGCTGCTGCTGTTGCATGGCAAAGTAAACACAGAACTACACAGAACTGCATTGACTTGATTGTCCTGTTTTTACCTATCCTATCTAGCTTTTTGAGCCAGGATGATGTCTGACCCAGGGACCTGTGTGTCATTAGAGAACACCAGGCTTATAATATAAATTCCCTAACTTAGTGGTTGTAGCTTTTGCCCCCCCCCCCCCCCCCCCCCCCCAAAAAAAAAAAAAAAAAAAAAAAGACTGAAGTGACTACTAAGGCTGAATTTAAGGAATGCACAGCTGAATGGGATGATGGTATGTCACAGCATATTAAGACACTGGTCTGGCCGTCACATGGCCTAGCGAGGTGAAAAGCCTGAGAAACGCTTACTTTATCACAACATTCTTTTGGAGAAAATATACAAATAAAAGTATTTATTTGAAGTCTCTATACAGCACAAGAGACTTCTTGTGTGCTCCTGCCGCTCCTTTTTTCTCCTGTCATGTTCTGAACTCCAAAATCAACGATTATTATTCACACCAAATGACTTTTCTGATCACCTTAAGGATTATTTTCCTCCCTGTACTTATCATCATAATTTGAGGTGGAAGGTATTTACTAGCAGGAAGTCGGACTTGTAGCCACTTTGTTTCCTGTGGCACGGGATATGCTGCATGTTGGCAGACTCGCTGTGACATCAGTGGCCACTCCCTCCCTCCCAGCTTTTCCCTGCTGGTGCACAGGAAGCAGGAAACTCTGCAGAAAGGAAGTGAGTGTTTTGTGGAGATAGTGTGTTTCCTGGCCTATGAGGTGGAATGATTTGTTTTCAGAACGGTCAGGTTTCTTTTTTTTCTTCTTCTAACTATTCCCAGATTCTCAATCCTCCAGAGGAGTCATTTCCACCAGTGGTGGCAATTTAGTTGTGAAGAAATATTTCAGTGTGGTTAGATATTCTATATTATTGGTCATATTTTGTTGTCGTTGTGGTTTATTGAAGTTGCTGGCTGTTAAACTCATCAGTTGCTGTACCTTCTTTCACAGGAGTTTTTATTCTTTTTTTTTTTTTTTTTTTTGTGTGCTTTTTTGTATACTTTCAGACCTGATATATGTATACAGATGCTGGCCGTCAGATTTTTTTTTTTCTATTTAAGTATTTACTCTTTTTTTTTTTTTTTTTTTTTTTAAAGGAAACCTATTGACGTTCTTTGTGTTTACATGAAAAGAATTCCAGAAAGCTATGTGTGATTGCATAGGACATATCTGACAAATTGACATAGTCCATCACATTGACGGGACAATCACATTTTGATATAAAGCGGATCAGCTTAGTGATTTGCAACATTGCACCTGAGTACAAGAGCATAAATACCTCTGTATATATATCTGTATTGCATAGGAAATCTTTTACAGATTTAACAGATGTTTTCATCATTAGGCAGACACAGCTCATTGAGGCGACTGTTTTTGTGATTTGAAGCTGTATGATTAAAATTGAACTGAATTGGATTGAAACTGAATTGCAGCATTGCGGCAAAGCATTTATACTTAGTTTTTATTGTGAATAAGAGTACCTCTAGCTAATCCTAGAAAGTCCCGTGACCTGACATTGTAAATGCAGTATTTAAATTTAAGCAAAGTGGCGGAGGTAACCAGGTGGTTTTTGCAGCTGAGCTTTGTAAATAAACAATGCCACTTTCTTGTGTTATGTAACAGCGACTATCTCTTCCTTTTTTGTTTTTAAATTTAAGATACCATAGTCATCAAGAAAAGGCAAGGTCAATAACCTGGAACTATATGAAATAATTTCACTTTTACCCTAAAAGTTAAACTTAAATAGTTATGAAAATCTTTGTAGCTATATGATATACTTACTCTAACCCTAACTGTGTTGGCTCTAATTGAAATTGTAGCACTTTACTAAAGGTGTCTGCAGATCTGAGAGACCTGTAGGCAATGTGGATTTAATAACCTTGATTGACAGGCAAGGACGTATGGCTGCTTCTTTTCCATGCTAGGTCCTTCCTAGCACAGTCATGATAAAAGCTGGTGTACACGTTGTACATACAATGCTTTTTGTTCCAACAACTCAGCGACAGTTTCTTTTCCTTTCTTTGTTGGAAACATGTTACTGTTGCATTAATAAGTTCCTCATTGCGTTAGATAATTAAATGCCTTTGGACTTTGAGGTCTAGCCCTTTGTTTATGATAATAGAAATTTTTTCTTTTATTTTTTTTTTAAATAAATTCGCTGGAATAAGTATTTTGATCTTCTGTGAGATGGCATAGGGTATCCTGGGAAATTAAAATGCTACGGCTTATAAAGGCAGAAAGGACTTAAGAGTTTAGCTGGCTGGTTTCTGACTTTGGCTAAAGGTCAGTGCTGACCGTGGGTGTACCTGCTAAAGTGGCAGCTGGAGATAGTAGAAACACTTTTGGGTAACAGACATGCTGGCCTCAGCCACAATGACAGCAGCATGAGGTCACTCATGCAGAGGCGCTGACCACAGCGTGCATTTATCTCTGTTTGCATTGTTCCTCTGTGTGTTCATTGCCCGTGCCCTCCCCTTTTTCTCTTTCTGTCTCACCCCTCACGTCATGCAGACATTAGCTGGCTGCGTCCCCATGGCAACGCTGTAGCTGTGATGAGCTGCACACTACAGCAGTTTAAAAAAATAAAAATAAAAAATAGGAGGCCACACACACAGTTTTCGACAGGCTCCAGTGTTTCCTTTTTTAGAAATAAATGAATAAATTATAATCTGCTAGCCCTGGTTCTTTCTGTCTTGTGTTTTTCCTACAAGCTTGTTGGCCATGTTGCTGTTGAGGTGGTCCTCAAAACCATTCAGCTCCTGCTTCCCCAGAACATCTCATCCTGCAGTCAGATGTACTCACATTCCACATTCTCGGACTGCAGCTAGTCGCGGTAGTTCTTCCTTTGCTTAGGTCATCTGTGAGCTGTAGGGTCATTCTGAACTGGCTCACGTGCCGCTATACCATGCTCACTGAAGCTGCAGAGCTGATCAAGGACTCTCAGCTGCAGTGCAAGACAGTGTAGCTGGAATGATTTATTGCCCTGTTACATGTTTATATCCCTGGCCCAAATATTTACCTTTTGAGAAGAGTGGAAGAGTAGCAAGTAGTGGTTTGACTGTATGGTTTGTATTTTTTTTTCCTAATCAAAGACATTGAAATATAAATGTATAGTTATAAAGCGCATTCTGTTTACTCCTGACAGAAAAATGAAACACTGCAAACTTTTGTAAAAGGTCTGCTCGCTGATTGATTTAAAATTGGTTTCATCCATAAAAAATAAGCCCAGCCCACATAGACTTATAAATGTAATTACATCATTTAAAAATACTAAAGAAACAATCCAATCTGACGTCTTTCTTAAGCTTTAGAAATGCATCCAGCTAACAAAAAAGGAAAAAAGCAGTCACTATTGGCCACCCCAAAACTAGATTTTTTTTAACAGCCACCTCACTAAATATAGATATTCTAAACTCATCATTAACTTCTTTGTCCATTCAGTAATTAACACTCCCTACTGTCCTGGATATTTGTAAATCTGTCAGCTTGCAAAAATATTGGTCATAACACTACCACAGTTTCTTCTGGCGTGACTATGCATGTAACTGCAATTGGTCCACATTTTAATAATTGTTTGCATTTTTATAGGCAAAATGTGTTAAACCCCACTTTAAAAAAAGGAAGTCAAGAACCTTCTATAACCTTTGACCCTTTTCCCCATCAGCTGCAACTACAGCCACCTGCACCTTCTTAGCAGGCCTAGATCACTAGCTCTACAGCTGTGTTGTCTGTGTTGCTGTAAATGTCTGCTGAGCTTGTTTTTATCTGGCTGACCAGATGAAGCTGTAAATGTGTAGCATGTCACATTTCATGGTCAGGCTATAGGTGGGTCTGCCTGAGAGTAATCGCACCTCAGCACAGGTTCATTACAAAGTGGGGCAAAAGATCGTGACCATAGGCCTTAACTCTCAGGCTGGACACTTGTGCGGTTTAAACCTTAGTAAGTAACGTTGCCACCTTCTCTCAGTCTGGAGAAATGCTGCGGTGTGCTTTATTCTTCCAGTCTGACAGGATGCAACAGAGTGATGCTGTTCTTTCTTTATTTGGATGCCACAGTTGTTTTTTGTTTTGTTTTTTTTCCTACTGAGTGTGAACTCACAATTATACTCCAGTTGTGTGTCACTTATTCAGAAAGCCAGTGAATCACAATTATGAATTAAAACAATAGTTGGGTCCTCACAAATTTGTACGGGTTGAGGCGTTTCCTGCAGGCAGGTGGATGTTGGACAAACCAAATTCCTGTGTCCATGTGTAGAACCCAGAATGCAAATGTTAGGTTTATCAGATGAACTATGTCACTAAATACTGATTTCCTGTTGCTACTTGATGGCGCCATGGCATTCATAGTTCATGGTGGGATCCTTATCAAACATGACTAGTCTGGGCCGGTTTGGGCAATGTATGGGTGAATTACAAGAACTTTAAATTTCACAGTGCTTTGGACATTCCCTTGAATAAAAACTGACCATGTATGACCAACACTGAAACGGATTTGATTCAGTCTCTAGGAGGATGTTTTTTAAATTCCAATGCTTAGAAATGGCAAAAAAAATTGCATCCAAATTGCTTCTTACATTCAAAATGGTGGTGTTATTGTGGTTTAAAGTATGTGTTAGAGGCTGTTATGTATGTGTACCAAATGTCTTGGATGTTAACTGGTATTCAAGCATGTTCAGGACCTTAAAAATGCACATTGTTTTTGAATAAATAATGATAAACTTAGCAATTCCAGAAATTACAATAGGAAGAAAAAAAAAAGAAAGAACCCCCCCCCCCCCCCCCCCCCCCCCAAATAATTACAACAGCATTTCTGCAGGATTTCAGCATCTTATCATCTCCCAGCTGCAAAGCTCACTGCATCATCCTTAATTAATGCATCTGCTCTCAGTGTATTGGCTGCTGTCTATTAAATAGAAGAATGGGGGTCAAGCTGGGCAGCCAGGATATTCATCACCACTGTTTATTCCCAGCTTGTTAGGAAGTCCACTTTAGCCTCCTGTACATTGTTTAAAGGTCTTATTGGGGTCATGGGAGAAATGTATGAATGTATAGCTGATAAATGAAATGGATTGGATACTACTTAGTACCCTGTTACTAGGCAAAATGTGTTCATAGCTCAGGGAAATGCTGAATAATTAATGAAACCACCTATGTTTTTTTTTAAAGGTATTTTTACTAAAGCATACAAATCAGTAGGCGAATACCTGCTTGTTACATCTTAATGTCATTAGGCATTCCCTTTTCAATTAGCAAACAGAATGAGGGGCTTCTGAGTTTTAACAATGGTCCAGATTCTCCTAGGTGTTTTAATAAAGTTTAAAGTTTAGGTAGCCATGAAAGATGACTCATGAGATTTAGGAGAGTTTGAAGTTTGAATGTTTTCAGGTGAGGTTTTGGCATCAGCGACTTGGGTCATGGTAAGCTGTTGGCTTTCCCTTGTAGATCATAAGGACTCAGGTTTATAAGGTTCTCGCTTCATCCCCATCTGCCACCACAGACAACCCTAAAGTGGAGGCTATGGGCTGGCAGGGACCAACAGCAAAATGGGCTTTACTGTCAGAAACACCCACTTGATCTAAAGTCGTGATTATGGTTATTTTGTTACTCATTGCTTGTGTGAACAGTGACGTCGGTGCAGGTCTGTAACCATTTATACTGGCGTTAAACGATAGGTGTCACAACTTTAAAACCCCCTCGACTTCTTATCAGTGCTGCTGCAGGAGGACAAGAAGTCAAAACAGGAAATAAAGAGAACAGAGGTAATTTTGGAGTTTGCTACATAGTCTTCTTTTCTAGATGTTAAAGCATTTCCCTGTTATTTGACAGTCTCTGTGCTCCTAGAGACACAATTATCATTAAATGGTGGTAAAGAGCGACCAACTCTCGTGTGCCATGTAATTTAAAAAAAATAAAAAAATCCAAAGGCACGACAAGCGTTGTGGCAAACGCCAACAGTTGTCACGTTATTTTTGGTTTACGCTGCCATTCAAGAGGGCATCAGTGGCTAGTACAAGTGTAACTCACAACAACGTGCCCATCTCCACCCATGGAAAGATGGAGTTTCCCATAAAAAGAGGTTTGAAGTTTATTCAAAGCATGTTTGGCAAGTTTATAAATGATTGTTTACCAGAAATGATCATGACTACAACTTTTAACAGTAAAGCAAAGTCTTAACCCTCACACTTTGAAAGGGAACAAAAAGAAGGAAAATCTGATTTTAAAGTTCTAACTTTAAACACAATTCCACCACTAAATTCAAACTGGTTCAAAGACAGACGGACAGACTTGGGGATTTTGCCTTTGGTTTCCTGTGACAGATGACTTCAGCCTCAGTTATTTTGGATGAGCTGTTTTTATTTTTTACATTTTTTTTAAAGTGCAGCCCACAGTCTGCCCCCTTAAATGGAATTTTGAAGAGGCATGAAGAAATGAGGGCTGGGCAAAAAGTTCAAACTTTTACAAGATTTAATCACTTTGATGGTCTGAAACCCTAGAAAGGCCTTTTTTTTCCCAGCAGAAACAATCATGCACATCTTTCAGCTGTCCTTTTAGAACAGTAACTGCATGCCTGCATGTGATGCATTTAAAGCACGTCTGTAAACTGTACCTAATAAAAACAAGAAGCACGGCTAATTACAGGTAGTTTTCTTTTTTCAACATGTGCCATCAAGCCTCAGTGATTTGTATTTAGAGAAAAAACGTAAGATGTGTATGACAGTGAAATGAAAAAAACTGTAGATACAAATTTATGTATCTTCTGTATGTTCTGTTGCTCCTGAAAACACTTTAACCCTAAAGCAACCAAGTGGTTTTAGGTTGAAAATTACTTGAAATGACAATTAAATTATACAGGAACTCTTTTGTTAAAAGCTATATTTGAGTTTATCAGTTAGTCTTTAGTTTATCTATGGCAGATATTCTGAAATGTTCAAATCTAATTAAATACATGTTTTTTTTTTTTTTATCCTAATCGGCGTCAAGTCTGCTGTGGAAGTAAATCTTGCTACAATAGTTATGGAAAAGAACTGCAGTGTATTCTAATGTGTTGTAGTGATAAGAAGTGGAAAATTACACTGAAGTCAAAACCCACAGTGTTAAAAAACACACACACACTAACACGGTCCTTAATGAAGCGGCACAACTTTTCAAAATCGTATTCCTGTAAAAACTATGAAAAGTTGTAGAAGTAAAGAGACAGCTTCATAGTAGTTAACATTTATGGACCCCATTTGATCACTTGAATCTTAAAGATGCTTCTGCAGACCCACTGTCTTCTCTTTACACGTTAATAATTGATTGTTAGTTTAAGTTCTTTAAGCCTTGGATTAAACTCAGTCTTGTGGAAACCCCGGCTCCACTTTGGAGGCAGTTAATTTTCTGTAATGGGCCGTCGGAATCTGATCAATATGTTAAACTGCTCCCTAAGCACCTCACACATCAGCATGGTCTCTCTCTCTCTGTGTGCTTGAGCGTCCAACTGGGTGATATGCCACGGGTTTCAGGGCTCCTAGTGGTCATGGAATTCCTGGAATGCAAATGGAGTTTCAAGTGGAGAATTCCATACAGAGAAGGTCAGGTAACTTGATGGATTCTCAGTGGAAAAGTGGGGGAATGTTAGAGATTCCTGTTAATAGCAAGCGAGCGTATTTCATGTGTAGTTTCCAACAGAACTGCAGTACAATCCAGACAGCTCATTCTTCAAGTAAAGGGGGAGAGTTGTGGAAGAGTTATGGAATATGCATTAGGACAGCAGCAGGACATTTGTTGGGAAACACCTGTGGTTCATAATCTCACTCTCTCTTTGCTCTCTCACATTCCTTCGCGGTGATTTGGCCCCTACTTCTTATCTATCTTTTCTCTCTTTCCTCTTGTTCTAAAACAAGCAGTGTATTGTGTGTGCTCAGCAGAGCAGCCCGCCCTCAAAGCTCTGTGTGTGTGTTTGTCCCAGTCAGCCTGTCAGACCATGTTAATCCCCTCAGAGGCCTGGCTCACCTCCTCCCATGCTTTTTTTCTTCTTCCCCCTCTCCTCCCATCTCCATTGGTTTGTGTTGTCCCCCCCCAGCCTCCGGATATGTTGTCCCACCTGTCAGTCAGCCCCTCGTGCACATCCATGTGGGCCAGTCGCACAGGAGGTAACTCCCCATTGACCTCGCAGGATCAGACAGCAATCACCAATTCAGTCACTCACTGTTTAGAACCGCTTGCGACCAGCTTCCCATGGTGCTTTGCAGCAGATCAATGTCTAATTCGTGGCCCACAAGGAGGGAAAACAAGGAGGAGCAGTGTGTGTGTAATCACTGGGAGTAATCAGGAGTAAAACCCATTGTTTGCCACGTGTTGGCAGTTTACTTGTGGTCAGATGGTAGCAGTTATAGTGCAGAAAATAAAACCTGCTTACTTAAAGCAGAAATTAATCAGTCTTGTGCCGTTTCCCATTTTTCCTCACTGCTACATTAGAGTAGGAGTTTTGTGCTTCTGAAATCTAAAATATCAGCAGTCTGACTTTTTTACAGGATGTGGAAGAATTTAACACAAGATACCCCAGGACAGACTGCTACACAGACAGAAGATTTAAGGGAGTGCAATCCCAATAATTTTATTTATGTTCGTTCGGTAAGTCATAAAAATGTTGGAAAGAAGCTGCAGTACACTTTGCTGTTTACATTTTACATTATATTTACTCATACAAGTTTCACAAAAGAGTCTTTAGTGGTTATGAAGACTCCCTGAAATTATGGCCATGTTTAAAATGAACAGCTACAATTCCAGCATTATTATCAATGAAAGAACATAAGGAAAAAGCATTGAAAGTCCACTTTAACTGCTCTTAGTTGTTTAAATGAAATTAAATGTAATTTACTGTGGTAACACAGGGGTTTTCCTGCCCCATCAATAAGGTGGATCTTGGCCAAAGTCAAAAGAAAATGATTGGCCCTGTAATAAAACCTAAGGTAAGACTTTTGGTTTCTATCTGCTCAAAGGCATTTTTACAGATGGCATTTTTGTTTAAGAGATTTGAAGAAATAAGATGAATAGATTTGTGTCAAATCATGTGAGTTGTTGTCCCCCAAAAGCACAATCTGAGCCAGAAAACTCTACAAAATATACGTATGTGACAGAAAATACAAAGAATTCTTATGGGGAAAAACAAGACCTTCTGGAAAATAACATGATTAAAAACACTCGTCTTAATGGGTCTAATGGTCAAAACAGCTGTGGGATAACGGCTGCATTAGGGTGTGATTCTTTTGGATTACTTGAACTTAATTACTAGAACGGACACACAAACATGCACACATCTGTGACGAACATAAGCACACAAGTGAAATTCCACAACTCGTAAAAGCGGGACCACAAAATATTTGGTGCATTTTCTCATTGTGTTGAAATGTTTTCTGGTTTGGCGTCGCCGGTCTGAGAAGTGTCTACATAACAAACTCACGACAGCAGATCTGCTGGTGGCTCGACGGGACATCGCTGGTGATGATGGTTTTACTTCGGTCTGCATGAGCTCTAAGCTTTAAGAAGCTGAGCGTCAGTGACTGGGGTGTGTTCGGTCAAAGTTTTATTAGGGGGAGAAATGCACTGTTAAAGCTGTCTTATTGTCAAGTCAGACTGCAGTTTTTCCATTATTTTGCACAGCTATTCAGTGTCACCTCATTTAATGACATGCAGATTTACTATTATGGTTCAGTCTCATTACTCTCATCAGTTTCAGTTGCCATGGTTTTCATAATCCAGCTGTAATTAATGGGTGACAGTTACCCAGTGAGTATAGCGGACCACTTAAAAGAATGGACATTTAGTTATGGCAAGCATCATCACTGTAATTGTTTTCTTAAATCTTGAGCTAAAAAGAAAAAGTAAAAGGACCTTAAGATCAAAGTATGGTGGATGTATAATGAATTCGACATCACTGCTCTAGATGGATATGAATACACCACAATAGCTGTTTTGCCTCTAGTTATTTTACTTTTATACTAGTTGGAAACCAAAATTGTAATTGAAAGTTGAAGTTAAAGAGCCAAACTACCTTACCTGCTAGGTGGAAAAAACCCAAACAAACTCTAAAGAAGCAGTGAGTACTTACCTTTACACTCATCTGTCCAGAAGCACGACTCTGAGTAAGTGCTAATTTTACACTCTGCTGCATGTGTATCTAATTTTTGTTTGCCAACTATCACCGTATCAATTTTACAAGGTGTTAATGTGTCACTGTTGTGTTTACTACGTGGGTCTACTGCAACGAGATAAAAAAAAACCCATTAATGTTTAACTCATGCTGACCTTAACAAGCAGGGTATGATTTTTAAGGAAGTTGATTTACAAATTCCTGAGGTTAGGGAAGACATGACATTAGTAATTTGTACAGTACTTGTGTATAGGGCTGCTCAATTAATCGAATTTTAATCACGATTACGATCTGGGCTTTCAATGATCATTAAAAATGAATGAGCCAATTATTAGCCCCTCCCTCGTGCTTTACTCTCGCACTGCTCCGTGTGGCAAATCGAGCGCACCTCTCTGCATTTCGAACACGTGTCACAACAATTAAGAGCAGCAGTCTCCAACCTTTTTTGCGCCACGCACCGGTTTATGCCCGACAATATTTTCATGGACCGGCCTTTAAGGTGTCGCGGATAAATACAACAAAATAAAACTAGTACCGGTATCGAAAAAAAGAAAATTTATTCATAACACACGAGAAAAGACCAAGGAAAACCGAGTAAACGATAACAAAATAATGCTGAAAACCGATAAAACCCCTGAAAACTATACATTTCACACATGAGCCTCAACTCTCGAGGCCCGGTACCAAACGACTCACGGACCGGTACCGGTCTGAGACCCGGGGGTTGGGGACCGCTGATTAAGAGGAGCCGAGGGAAGCTCGGAAAGCTAAGCAGAAGTTATTTGGAGAGGAGAGTGACTGCTGTTGGTTGAAAAGAGAGGTAAAAAAACCTTCAGTGGTGTGGAAACATTATGGGTTCGCGGAGTCAGACGTGTGTAAACTTTGCTACAGTGTCGTAGCTGCACCACAGAGCAACACTGCAAAGTTCACTAAACATAGATGTTTACATTTCTCATTTATTTTTTATATTGCAAACATTTGCACTGTTATCAGTATTTGCACACTATTTTATATTATTTTTTGACAATCTTTAAAGTCATTATTCAATACATTGTTATTGTTAAATAAATATCGTCAAATAATCGAGATCTCAATTTCAGTGAAAATAATCGTGATTATCGTTTTTGCCATAATCGAGCAGCCCTACTTGCGTAAAGAATCAGGGTTTTTGTAGGACATCATCCCAAAAGGAGTATCATGATGATTTCTATCAACTTTCTTTGTTAGCCTGAGCTTTCTGCTTTATGATCTGTTTGTGCTCAAATAAACCTGGGCTTTGATGTCCATCAACTGGACTGATTTAAAGCAATCCAACTTTGGTCAGAGAGGTTATAAGAAGAACAGGTGATAGAGATCTTGCAAATGAGGCAAGGAAAACAATGCTAGCAGAAAACATGTTAGCATATTTTAGGACACTCTGCTCTCAGTGCTGCTGTTTATCTGTAACATCAAAGCTGCACATAAAAGCTTAAAACTTGAACCCCTTCAGACCAACCCTGCATGGTGCAGGTGCTATCACTAGAAAGAGGGTAGCTGAAGATCTAACTGCTTATCCCCTGCAGACAGCTTTCATTTCAGCTTCTTAAATCAATTCTATTTCCGTTTGAAACAAACCACTGGTCTATGAAAGCAGCTAAAACATCTATCCACATTGGTTTTTGGTGAAAGGATTTGAATAATGTTACTGGTTATGAACTCTTGTGTTGTATTATTTAGAATTAAAGCTTACCTGGCAACAGATTGGGACCAAGCATAGAGCATAGGGCTGGGCGATATGACCCAAAATTCATATCTCGATATTTTTTAGCTGGATGGCGATATAAGATATATATCTCGATATATTTTTTTAAAGCCATAAAGTAAGAACGAAAAGAGAGTTCTTAGTCACACTGTGTCCCAGATGTCACACAGGCACTTTTATTAACATAGCATAGATGTACATGAAAAAAACTACTCAAAAATAAATTATGAGCATTTATTAAATAATAATGCTCCATAAATAAAAGAAAACAAGGTTGTTTTTGTGCTAAACAAAGAGCTCACAATTGTGCAGTCAAAATGTAAACTAACATTAATAACAAAGATTTCACAGCTGCTCTGTTCCCAACTTCTACTGCTTGACTGACAGCCTGGAGTTTGAAATCCGCTTCAGGTGCCATTTATGGTCCTTATACACACACAATACGGTAATATTACGTTGAAGCACAGTGCGTATCACTCCGCGAGGCTCCTCGGTAGCCGTAATGCTCCGACAATCCATCAAGCGGTGCAGCTCCGTAGCTTACCAAAGTCGTACTAAAACATTTTTTGACAGATTGCTGAGCGCCGTGTTCCACATAAAATCGGTTCGCGGTCATCAAGCACAACCAGAATTCATACATAAGGCGCGCTGTCAACTTTTGAGAAAATGAACGGATTTTAGGCCATGCAGCCCCTGTGGGCTGCATGGCGTTAGCTCGTTAGCACGTTGACGCCGTCCAGCCCCACGCACGGAGCGATGCGCAGTAACTCGTTAACGGAGATTTGCCGTGTTCATCTTGTCGTTGCCTGCAGGTGAAGCTATGGGGGAGGAGGGGGAGTTGTGTTCAGTGAAGGAGAGGCGAGGCGGAGTAACGTTGCGTAGAGACAAAAGTGGACGAAAGAGAGGCAAACTTATGGCTCCACATAGAGCTGGGCGATAGAACGATAACGATATGTATCGCGATATAACTTTTACTCGATAGAGAAATTAAGCTATCGCGATAGACCTCGCCGCTCTTGTCCTCTTTAAAAAAAAAAAAAAAAAAGAAAAAAAAAAAGGTCAGCCGATCCAAATTCAGTAGCGCAGAGCCGAACCAATCACAGCCGCAGCGTCACGTCGCGTGACTTGTTATGTACAGCACAAGTGCCAAGCCGCACCTGTGTTTGTTTGGGAAGCAGCCAGCGGGTAATGGAGCCAGCGCATAATGGAGGAAATTATTATTATTATTATTATTATTATTATTATAAAAAAATGAGTGTGCCGACTAGAAAAATCAACCGAGCGTGACCGAAGAGAAAACAGATGATGATTCCAATGCCGGAGAGATTGTCGAACGGAAGAGCCAAAGAAGTTCCGTAGTGTGAAGGTATTTCGGCTATTTCAAGTCTGACAAAAAACAGAGTAGCGTGCACTGTAAATGTGCCGAAAGCAAGTCTGGAAATACAATAAACTGGTGCATGCGTCACACTGTGCGCCACGTTATTGTTTCAGTGAAATGAATTTCTACAATACTGTTACTGTTAATTCTACTCTCTGCAGTGTTTAAATGCTTACATATACACACAGTTACTGTCCCTCCACACATACGACTCGGTTCTGCTTCTATGCCCCAGCTTTGTTTACTTTTTCCCACCGAGGCTTCTAGACTTCTGATTGGCCAACATTTCTGCATGGTTAGGAATCTAGCGCCACCTGCTGCTTTGGCATGTTCATAGCAGCGTTTTCCTTCATTTCTGCCTTTATGTGTGGACGGGATTATTTTTCAAAACGAAAACGGAAAATCTCCGTTTTCAAAAATACCCGTGTACGTGTGGACGTAGCCTCAGTCTCTGACTGGAAGCGCTAATTCTTCATTCGGCTTTTGTCAGACTAAAGTAACTGTTAAAACTGTTTGAAAAGCTCAGCTATACAACAAGGAGAGATTGAGAATTTCCTTTTAGTTCTCAGTTTATTTGATATTGACAAAAGTTAGTCAATTTTGTCTGTTCTTCTGTAAAACAAACTAAGATTTATTTTTAGAATTAATATTTTGTTTCTAAGTGGAATTGACAATTTAGTCTGTTTCATTTGTTCTATTTTGAAACTTAAACGCTTTAGCGGCTGCCTTTTGTGTAGTTTGCAATATTTGCCTTTATTTATCTGAAAAAGTCTCATGTTCCTTAAGTACATCTACCCTGTTGAACTTATTATGGGAAATAAATATTTAAAAACAAGCTGCTGATTATTTCACATTTTACTTGTGAGCAACGGCACATTTAAATCTTACAAATATAGTTATTTGGCTTATATCGTGATAGATATCGTTATCGCCTGAAATGAAAAAAACATATCGTGATATGAAAAAATCTCATATCGCCCAGCTCTAGCTCCACAACTATAATTATAACGTATATATCGATATAAAGAATATTGTCACATCTTATATCTCATATAAAAATATATCGATGTTTTTTAAAAAAACTCGATATATCGCCCAGCCCTAATAGAGCATATTTATAAATGTCTTGTATCATCAATTGAACTTATGCAAGGTGCCATGTGACTGTGGCTATAACTTCTTCTGGCACTATTACTAATGCACGGCTCAACAGTTTGCGTGTATCCCTTCAGGAGAGAGTTTTTGAGAGTGCTGTCAGGGGAAAAACATGCTGCTCTGAGTCAGTTTTAAACTGAAACTCTGAACACATAACCTGCTCAACACTCTGTTATGTGTTGACAAGTAAGTTAACATTGTCTAGTTAGTTAAAGGATAAAGTCTCCATTGTGCCACAGCCAAAACAAAAAGACACTGCAGCTACAATTACATGCATTACTAATAAAGTGCTCTGAAGTGGTAACGTCATCACCAGAAATCAAAGCAACACAAAATACAAGCAACACACCTCCTATGGTCTGGATTTGTTCAACAGAGTTGTACTCGAAGGCATTAAAGCTTTCTTGGCATAAAAGAAGTTTGCAAAGATTATTCCTTGTACCTCCTACCCGATAGTAGTAACTGTGGTGCATAACAGAGGATTGCTCACCCTTTTTCTTACCACTTGAGACTTAAAAAGCTGTACTAACAGTTTTATTTTCCTGCAGTCTTACTCAGCATATTTATTTCCTTTTTAATTTGTTCTTAATTACTACAGAAAAAAATATGAGGCAATGAGAAGCAGACACAAACTGCTGTAGCTTCTGCAATAAGTAAAACCATAGTAATGCATTCCTGAGAAGACTTGTTTTGTCATTTGCTGTTCTTAAATGTGTATATCCAGCTACTTTTGAACCACTAAAAACAGTGACTCTAGGTTCAGCATAGCTTTAATTGTGATTTGCAATATGTGCTGCAGCCTTAAGTTAACATACTGACTTTGCTGCAGAGACCCTGTGTATGTCCTACGTCCATTCCTCTCATCTGTGGGTTGTTATTGGACCCCCCAGTGGAGCTGCACCCTGTCCTCTGCCTGTTTTAGTTCAGCCCCACCTTCTTCCTGGAAGAACCTGGTGCAGAATTTAAACAGAAATACAATATTACTGTGTGGGTGTCCTCAGTATGTTGGGGACTTCCCTACACCCTGCTCCACCCGGTCATATTTGTTGATCTTAGCTGTCCACCCTGCTTCATAAGATTGGCTTTGACAGTTATAAACAGAGAGCAGGACAGTGGTATTGTGTGACTTGGCCTCACACAGGTGAAGTAAGCCCAGATTGTGTTTGTGTGTACCTGGAAGTTCAGGGTTAGGGTGGATTCTGGGAGAAGAATGTATTTATCTCTAACTTCCTTTCTCCCAGATGTTTTTATGTGTGGCCTGAGAGCGTGTTTGTATGAGTGTGTAGACGGGGAGAGGCCTCTGTTCCTGGTCAGTTGTTTGTCTAAGGAGGCAGTGCCTGCTGTGACTGCACAGAGGCAGAGATTGCCACATAACACTGTCGGTACCAGCCACTTTATACAAGCAGAGGAAAATATGTGGAGCTTTTCTGCTTGGAGTGTCCTCCGGCCGTTAATCCTGCACATGTGGAAACGAAGCTCAGGCGAGCGGTGTCTCCTCTTTGGACTGTATTTTTGGTGAAGGCCAGATGATGTCATGTGCTAATTTGGATACTTGTGGCATCAGTTGCACTAGTTTCAGGATATCTGCAACTTTCATCAAGACTTTTTTTTTTAAATGCCAGCTGGAATAAAATGTAAGGCTTCTGCACAGTAATTTTTGATAATAGTTGGGTTTGAAGTGCCAACAAATTAAAATCAGACACACACACCCTGGATTTGATTTGAAAAGCTTCAGGGTGCATTACAAATTTTACAACTTTTAACTAGATTTCATATGTTATGCTACAACAACCCTAAAACATTGTCTGAAAAACCTATTATTTAAAAAATCTCCTATATATTGCTTTAAATTATCACATAGAATGACAAGCATTTGCTGATAACTTGTAAAATGGCTTGTAAAATATTTTCAGACATTTTGAGCTTGAGATCTTCAGGTTTTAGGAGTTATGGTCTAACAAAACAAGATATTTGAAGTTTTCTCTGATGCTTGATCAAAAGATTATTGTTTTGATTTGATTGTCATCTTTCAAATTGTCAGCTGATATGCAACATAGCAAATTCCCAGTTCAGTTAGATTAGCATTAAATATCAAACTCTTGCAGGCTCCCTGGTACAAAGTCTGTGTTGACTTATTTTTCCTGTCTAGAGAACCTTTTGAAAAGCCCTAATAGGTTTTGGCTGGTTAATGTACTCAAGCATAATAGATATTTAATATTCATAAATATCAGAAAATGCAGAGATCTTGTCAAATAAGGTTACACAGACTCTGCGCCTATGCTGTGCGCAGAATACACATGCTTACTTGCATAGTTGCTTCAGAATGGCCCACTATGAGAGAGAAATTCACTGTAGTCGTATTGAGCCCTAACAGACAGCTGACAGTTACAGCTGCCTGTATCAGTAGACTTGCCAGTCAAAGCTGTTGCACCTCAACTTTGAGCCCTAAAAAAATCCACTGGGGAGAATTATTAAAACAAAAACGAAAAAGCCATAAAATAGGTTTTATAATGTAAGAAATTGTTTACAGAGGGGGAAAAAGAAATCTGGGTGTAAACAAGTTACATAGATATAATTGGGGCCTTTTTAATGTGACTCTATGGGACTGATGAACTTCACAGCTTCAAGTGGCCATTAGAGGAACTGCAGTTTTTTGAGACATCCAAGTTGGCTTCATTTCTCAGTGCTGGGCGTTGCTGCCGGATGGGGGGCAGCTCACAAGTGGATGATGAGGAGGAAGAAAAGAAGTGACCTTTTTACTTTGCCAGACTTGCTCTTTGAAAGGCTTTCCAGAACTAAAATTTAAGCTGCTGTTAGCAGGGAGCTTGCTTTGAATTTACTGAATTACTTCTACTTGGACTGAAAAGCAGCCGTATTTCTGATGACCTTATAAACGTAATAATACTCAGTAGCATATTTTGTCACCCTCTTTTGTTTGTCCACATGACACCTGAGAAGTAGGCACAGCCTACCTACCAGGTCTGCGGGAATACGACACCCCGTCTAGGAGGTTACCCAGGAGGCGTTCAGTAGCTTGTTGGTGTTGGGTTCCTTCGGCAGCCGGCTACTGTTCAGGGAAGTTTGTTTCAGAGGCAGCTCTCACTGGTTTCATATGGAACTGGTATGCTATTGACACTACTCAGAGAAAGGTTATTGAAAAGCAACCTGACCAGAATATCTACAAAAATATTTTAAACGTAATGTACTGGGCTGTTACAGAAATAGATTTTCATCACCTCTGCAGCAGATTTGTATTCTAACCTGTTCTCCTGCTGTGCCAAAAGTAGCCTTAAGGATGAGTTTGGATGAGTAAAATCTTCCAGTTCGTTCTACGAATAGCTGATCGTCAGAAAATGAATCAACAGTTCAAAAGTGTGTGCACATTTACGGCTTTGAGATAGTTAAGCAACTGTCACCTTGAATTTCTTCAATTCTGTGATTACCACTAACATTTTAACAAGTCACATTTACTCATTCGAAAACTAAGAGCATATTAATCGATAAATAAAAATAGCTTTTACTTAAAAAAAAATCTTGACAGCTTACTCTTTACCTTGGAATACATACTCTAGCTCAAGTCCATTTGCTGCCTTCTCCCAGAAGTTTAAGCTGTCTTCAGTCTCCACCTGATGGATGACTTTCTCCTTAAAGTTTTCTCTTTTTTACTTTGAAGTCTGACAACCTGCTGTTTTGAGCTGAAGTTCTGAAAACATCTTCAACCTGACATGACAACCGAGCAGCCCGCTGAAAGCTCTACTAGACCTTAAGTTGTTTTGTCGATAACAAAGTCTGTATTTCATTTAGGCTTTCCAGCCTGGCTGCAAGTTTGCTTCCTCGCCAAATATGTCTTCATGCTGACTTTCTAAACGAATGTCTGGAATTTGAACACGGTATGCTATCTATCAAGCCATTATAAATCCTAAAACCAAGCCACAGGGAAAGCAATAGCACAAATCCTTGTATGTAGTATGTCCCGTTTTTTGCTAAATTGCAGAGTCACATGAAAACCATTAATACTTAAATGACCTCGAGTTAATTTTTGTTAAATTTTTTTTCACTATGGAGGTAATTGGCTTGGGAGATTCCACCAGTATTAAGCAATTAGGACGACCTCTGTGGTTATTAAAAATCTTAAACCAGATATTACTGGTAACTCAAGGACTATGAACTTTTTTTAGTAAATTGAGTGTTATCTTCCCTGTCAGCACCAAAAACACTCAGTTAGAGCTGGGCGATATATCGAGTTTTTAAAAAATATCGATATATTTTTATACGAGATATAAGATCTGACAATATCGTTTATATCGATATAGTCTATGTTACGTTATAATTATACTTGTGGAGCCGCAAGTTTGCCTCTCTTTCGTCCACTTCCGTCTCTACGCAACGTTACTCCGCCTCGCCTCTCTTTCACTGAACACAACTCCCCCTCCTCCCCCATTGCTTCACCTGCAGGAAGCGACAAGATGGACACGGCAAATCTCCGTTAACGAGTTACTGCGCATCGCCCCAAGCGTGGGGCTGGACGGCGTCAATGTGTTAGCTAGCTAACCACGCTAACGAGCTAACCACGCTAACGCCATGCAGCCCAGAGGTGCTGCACGGACTAAAATCCTTTCATTTTCTCAAAAGTTGACAGCGCGCCTTATGTATGAATTCTGGTTGTGCTTGATGGCCGCGAACCGATTTTATGTGGAACACGGCGCTCAGCAATCTGTCAAAAAATGTTTGAGTACGACTTTGGTAAGCTACGGAGCTGCACCGCTTGATGGATTGTCGGAGCATTACGGCTGAGCCTCGCGGAGTGATACGTACTGTGCTTCAACGTAATATTACCCCACTGTGTATAAGGACCATAAATGGCACCTGTTAAGAGACGTGGTTGTGAAGCGGATTTCAAACTCCAGGCTGTCAGTCACGCAGTAAAACTTGGGAACAGAGCAGCTGTGAAATCTGTCTGTCTTTGTTATTATGCTCAGCGTCTTTTAGTTTACATTTTGACTGCACAATTGTGAGCTTTTTGTTATGGACAAAAACAACAGTTTTCTTTTATTTATGGAGCATTATTATTTAATAAATGCTCATAATTTATTTTTGAGTAAATTTTATGTACATCTGCTCTATGTTAATAAAAGTGCCTGTGTGACATCTGGGACACAGCTTTGACTAAGAACTCTCTTTTTGTTCTTACTTTATGGCTTTAAAAAAATATATCGAGATATATATCTTATATCGCCATCCAGCTAAAAAATATCGAGATATGAATTTTGGGTCATATCGCCCAGCCCTACACTCAGTTGTATTTAATTAGTTACGTTTAATTAATGCACAATTCAACTTAATACTTGCCTTAGGAGCAACAGTTGAGGCCCCCTGTGGAAGCCACCAATACTTCCTCAGGAGGTCATACTGGCATAGATGAACTCACTTTTATAAATTGAGCAACACTGAATGTGAACTTTTTGTTTGAAAAACTGAGGACACAAAACAATCAAATTAAAGAAATGTGTTGAATGGGGTTGCAGTCAGTTGAGAGAGTGAAATAGCAGTGCTGACTTTTTACCCATGCACCGTCTAAGGTGCTAAGCAGCCACCACCCACTAGTCGGGACTGCAGCTGTAGTCGTAAACAAGCAAGGTAGAAAGAAATATGAAAGCCTTGCCTACCAGTACTCCTATACACTATTATGGTGTAGAAAATGATTGGTTGTCTCAGAGTAAATTGGCAACCACTCACTCAGCTGGATCAGTGTGTAACCACCATCTGCACAGGCCTGCAAGGAGGAAAAAGGGCTGCTGTGTTAGCACTACTGACATTACAGATGTAGTGTGTGTATGTGTTTGTGTGTGAGTGTGATAGGTTATAGATGTTGCAAAACACATTCAGCGTCATCTGAAGAATATGGTTATCAGTTTTCACTGACTCCTAAATGGGTGGGTAAAGTTTAACCTTTTCTATTAGACTGGAAAAACTGTCAAAATTTCTCACAATTTTCCCCACTCCTATTTAATTGACTGTAATAATTGGTCACCAGGAACACATCTAGTTTGCACCTAAAGGACCCAGGCCGACATGAAGTTCCAGCACATACCTCCACACCATGGTTTCTGACCTCTCTTGACATGATCATACACCATTAAAGCTCTCAACCCCCTCAGGTTACTTGGATCAGACTGGTTATTTCCTGGGTTTCTACCAATACTGTTAAAACTAATTTACTTGCTTTCTGTAAAGTCTATCTGTAAAGTTGAGGCTGCGCACTGTGGCAGCTCATGCTTTGTGTGTGTGAAATGTGCAATAAAGTTTTTCTTGTTTGGCCTAATTTCCCCTAATCTTTCCATGATTTTAGATATGGTGGAAAATGGACAAAAATAACTTCCTGTGCTAAAAGATGTGGGCACTTTGGGTGTAATTTTGGCTGGATGAATACATCCTGGATTGGCTGAAATATAGTTCGTGGGATTCTCAGGCAGTCTCTGTTGGTTTATCAGGTTGTTTACCGTTCAGCTCGATCTGCACGGTCAGACTGTTTTGGTCTGTTGGTCACCCTGATAGTTTGTCGCCACTTCCTCCCTCCTGCTCTGCACCAAAGTCACTCCAAGGCTGTGAGAGTGAGATGTGGGCAGACCTGCATAATTCAGCGCCTCATCCCGAGTGTGTTTGTCAGCGTGTCGTGTGCTCTGTGTGTTTGAACGCTGGATTCTTATGAGTGCTTCTCTATTCTCTGCACGCTGGGACCTTCAGAAATTCCTGTTAAGGTCACACATTCACGTTTGTGTGTGCACATGTATGTGTGTTTGCGTGTAACTTCATAGCCCTGATCACAAGGTACAGTGTTTAACCAGCCCCCCTGTAAACTGCTGCAGACTCTTATTGATCTTTCTTATACATACACAGCGAGCACACAAACACAGCGAAGAGCATGTGTGACCTTTCTGGCTGTTTCTGGAGTCTCTGTTCTACCTCCTCTCCTCTTTCTCTCTCCTCCTTTGTAGTTACTGTGAATGAGAGCAAAAATATCAGTAAATGGAGCAAAAGTGAATGCTTCCTCTCATTATCCAATTAGTTTCTGAGTCTTGCTTTAAATGTTTCCACCAGAGTTTAGAGTGATAGGACAGAAACCCATGTTGTCGTTTTTATAGCACACATGCAGGCCAGCTTTCATTGTGTAGAGGTTTGAGTAATTTATGACGAAAATGGCTCAGTTTTTCCATCTTCTCCCCCCCCGGTTTTTTTTTGTTTTGTTTTTTTTTGTTTTGTTTTTTTTGAAAAAGTCTATTGTGAAAAGTCTTTTATAGCAAATTAAGCTTTGTTCATGCTTTTTGCGCTTTGCCTCAGCAGTTTTTCCAACTGCACACCAACATAATTGCACTGCACTCGTCACGCTGTTGCTTTTAATTTGTTTTGTCATTTTTGTATTTACTAATTTCTGGTGTGTTAAGATGATTTTAATCTTGCATTAAATCACACTAAGATCATGTTTGAATACATATGTCACATCAGTTGGAGGATGATCTTAAAGTTGTGCATCTTAAGGTTATGCCCTTTTTTTACGGCTTCTGTCTGATGAACGGTACAACTGATGCCCGCTCTTTCTTTCTCCTGCTGGTGAGATTAGATGTTGCTGCACAAAAAATAAGCCGACAGGAATCATCACAAAGTCTTGTGTTGGAACTTAAAAAGAAAAAAAAAGTCCAGTTCAAGCTATGGCAGGTAATCCTAGCAGGCCACGCGTCTTATATGGAATATAGAATAGTGCCCATTCCTAAAATATAGACAAGCCAGTTTCCATAGTTCATGTTGGTTCACAAATGGTGTGTTGAGGCAAGTCCAGGTATGCTGTGAGATTTTGGTGACAACCATATATTGTTGTTCCAGTTTAAGTGCCAAGTGTGTCAGCTGTTGGAAGACATTGGATAATAACACAATGCCAAGCAAAACAAACATAGCCTCTGAGAGAAACTTTAAATGAGTGCTGCATCTGAACGGGTAGCAGGCAGACTGTCACAGGACTGTTTGAGGGCGTCTGACCAGGTGATGAACGCCAGACGTATGCTAGTGGATTGGCGTCACTTTAGCAGTATAATACAGGTAGGTAGGCAGATAGACAGTCCAACCTATCAGTCTGCTAAGGCGTGTGGAATTTAACGTGCATAGAAGGCAAGGTTCTGCTCCTAAGTTAGCCAAGCTCAGTGATCTAATGATATAACCTGTTTGTTTGGCATGTTGTGCAAGGTGTCACAGAGTTCAGCAACATTTCCAATATTGTTTGATTACCAGTTTAAAAAGACTTAACTTCGGTAAGAGAAATGTTTTGTTTTTTTTAACCCCCATATTATTTTTTCTTTCTTTTGAATGAATAGTAAACCAGTCACCATGAACAGCTCTTAATTTAGATGTTAAAATGTGTGAAACATAGCTGTTTGCTACAGTAGTTGCCATGTGAGCCTCATCATGTGAGGACTGCTTGACAGAACCAAACATTTTTGCAGGGAATTTCCTTCATTCCAATGATAATTTCAGTGATTAAATAAGTAAAGCTAAGAGCTGTTGGTAGAGAGCTAGAGCCTGATTAGCAAACGTTTTTAGCCATAAAGCCCACCTCACAAGGACATCAGTAACAATGACACTTTGAAGGGCCCAGCTATGTAGACCTTGCTCTAGATAGCTTTGTTGACCAAACTCTTTCTGTCATTTGAGGTAAATGAGTTTAAAAAAATTTTTTTTTTTTAGGGAAGAGTGAAAGCCCTGTACATAGCAAATCAAGCACACCTTTTACATTTACAGCAAAGTCAAATGAGAACTTTGCAGTAAAAATTGCAAAAGCAAAGGAAAAATCATTTTTATAATTATCTTGTCAGGTTGTTTTGGTTGTTTTGGGGGTTTTTTTGGGCTGCTGATGGCCTCCATCAGCAGCCCAAAAAAAGGCGCTGAGCAGGTCTGATTTGTGGCCAGACATCACTGCACGAGTCCAGAAAATTTATGCCATACCTTCCCACAATGCTTTACTCAGTCAGAATGACTGGGTGGGCAGGATGGATGGGGGATGGAGGCTGGGCAGCCCGATACCGAAGCAGAAACTCACCTGAAACAAAGAGGCCTTTCTTCGCAGCCACAGAGGAAATGTGTGCTTTTAGTCATTCATTCAGGACAACAAACCTCAGCTGCACGGCTTTGTTTTTCCTGGTGGTTCAGTTTGTTTTTGCTCTGCAGGAAATTCTACAACAGTACAGTCATTCCAGTTTAATGCTTTCAGCTTTGATTTATTAGTATTTTGAAAATGGAACTTTTTTTAAGCGTCCATCACCTGATTGGTCAGAAAGTTTAATCCCAACAGGGGTCCTTATGGGTCTTGTGTGTTTCTCTCTAAAGTTAGAGGCCAGCAGTAAATCAACAACAGTCCTGCATTACATAATCAAATGGTGGTGCTCTACGTGCCGAATTCCTGCCTTGAAATAAGCCATTTCACTGCTGCTTTTCGATTGGAGGAAGGCATTTGTGTAGACATTGGTAGAGTGTTTCTTGAGACTTGTGATGTCTACATAACTGAGTCAGCATGTGGTTTATGTCTCTTTATACTTTATTCCAAATTTCTTAAATGCTACCCCCCAACACACTTCTAAACTACCCAGTTATATTTGATGTTTGACAAAAATGAATGTTTTTGTTTTGTAGAGAAGTTATTCCAGAATCACTGTACAGTGAATGTTTCCAATAGATTTCCAACCTGCCTAACACAGGCTCTTGTCAGAGTAGCTGTCTAGCTTGCATTGGATTTCCAAAGCAGAAGAATAAATGTTGATTGCTGCAGCTTGTGACTGGGGAGCTGGAGTCCATCTGACTGGGAGGAGAGACTCACTGGAGAACCAGCTGATTGTTTTCAAGGATGTGAAGTAATGGGACACAGGAATGGCTAGCTTGTTATAGATGACTTAAAATAAAAGTAGTTGTAGTAGCAAAGAAGAATAAAAAGCTAACTAAAATAAAAACATTTTGGAAATGTCTTCAGTTCTAATCCTTGCACATTAAGCTTAGGGAGACTTAAATGTTTACGTGGCTACTGATTAGCTGTTTACATTGTAATAACTGCCCCTGACAAATATTTCCCTACATTTTAATAGAGAAAACCAATACTAGCACTGATGCTAAGAAATCTAAATATATACAATAAATACAAATTGCAAAATATACCCAGGCAGCCCACCTAAGTGAGATGCAAGTGTGTGGAAACACTCATATTTACAGCGTAGTTATTCTGAGTTACTCTGTTTCTCTCCACACATTTGGAATAACAAGTGGTGCGTTTCTAGCACTTTTGCTTAATCTTTTGCTCTGCCCTTCAGCTCAGCAGTTAAATGAGGATTTATCTCTTCATGTGACCCACGGCTTTGCTTTTTGGACATCTTGTTCTCCTCCTTTGATGGACCTACAAAACGGCCCATATATACAGCATGTCGCGTTTATCCCTGAAAACAAGTTGTTAAAATGTTCTTAAATTTAAGTGCACCATCAAAACAGGTCCTAAAGATTTATTACTGAGCTTTATTCTTACACTTATCGAGAGCTTGCTTGAGGGTGTGTCCTTAACTTGTATTCAAGTGGGGGAAGAAAAGTAGGAGAGGATGGGATTTCTGATATTACATCTGCAACCGCAAGTATCAGTGAGATATTTGATATCAAGGATAATGCCGTGTAAGCCTCACATCCCATGGCTATTTAAAGGAATGGGAAAGTAATTCTCCTGCTTCAGGGTTTCTCGTCTTCACCTCTCTCCCTCTCCTGATGTCTTTTATTCTTCTTTGGTATGCCGTGAAGTCTTTGAAATGCCCCCGCTCGGATGACTCCCCCCCCCCCCCCCCCCCCCCCGTCTGCCTTAAAAACCTCGGTCCAGCTGACCTTAGACACTGGCTTAGGGAGGAATCCCCCCATGTTTCTGCAGGTGGGGCTGCAACAATATTGACTCAGGAATTCAGTTCATTTTATTAGGCTCATGTTCGTGTGTGTGTATGACGCACAGCAGCTGGAATCTGTTCTCATTTTTAAACAGCCATCACCCAGAAAGCTCTTCTCCTCCCTGCTTCAAATTCATCGTTTCAGTGCCAAAAACTAAAAAAATCCAAATTTAAGTTTCAGTGTCTCCATGGAAACTAGGGGTTTCACCTTTTTCTGGTTTGCCAGTATTGGTATTTAATTATAAACACGACTGCAGTATGAGAGAGGGTGAAATCACAGTGTTAAGCACTTTTGTTTTTGTTTATTTGTATTTTAGGGTGGGGATCAGAGCTGTGGTTTTGAAGTCCAGCAACATAGCAGCTTAGCTGTAAGCCGTCCAAACCAGGGACACATGCTGCCTAGAATGAGGTTTTTTTTTTTTGTTTTTTTTTTAGGCTGCAAATCTAGTGATAAGTGTGCAGTTTTATCCCAAAAAGTTCCTCAATGCCAAATTCAGAAAGACAATAGAGGGTGAGATCTTATCCTTAGACTCCTTAGAATTTATCTGAGACCTTAAATTGACCATGACCAAGTAATGGGAAACATTTTATTGGCTGTAATTGTTTTCATATTGCAGTTCAATCCCATCCCTGTGAGCATGAGCCTCCCCAAATTGAGATCAGACATAGAGCCAGCTGAAATGACTGCTTACGGGTGCAGCAGATGTATAATAAAGCCAAACTCAGGAAATGGTGCCCTGCTCTTACTGTCTGCAAGACGTTTATATAACAGGTGTGTTCAAGTGCACACCTGCATGTTTCCATTCAGATAAAAAGGGTAACAAATATAAAATGCTGGTGTCCTTGTGTTACATTTGGTGTCAAAAGTGTTTTCTGAGGTGTCCTAGTGTCAAAGATACACGCTCTATAAGAGAGATTGGATGCCAGCTGGGGTTCTTTGTTGCACTTCTCTCTGGATTGGTTTCCACGCCACAGATGTGCAACAAGAGCATTTTAATTAAAACTGCTACAAACAGAAAATTATCCAGACATCAAAATCATACATGACAACATGTATTATTAAAGTCCTTTTAGAAACAAGTTTCATTCCTGGCAGTCATGTTCATAACAACTCCAGGTAGTTATTTTGAGTCTACAAAGGGTTTCCAGCAGTGTATTAGGCTCAGCAGGACACCAGTTTCGTAGTTGACTTACTGCGGTGTTGACTTGCCATACTTAACCTACTGTTCCCATTAACAGTTTTATACCTTTAAGGAAAAGCTTGGAAAAAGGTGGTGCTTGGAAATAAACTTTTCAAAAGTTTCTTAATGGCCTCCTCTGGCATCTAAGTTGATGCTGAGCAACTCGAGTACAGGTTTGAGCTGTGCATGTTGGCCTTAAACTTGGGTTTTGGCTTAATAATTTTTTTGGTTTCTCCTCGAGATTTCAGCTGTGGATATTTTTTTGGAGTGTTTTATCTTTTTTATGTCAGCACTGTGGCATCACACCTTTTCTAAATGATATTTTGGAATAATGTTAGTTTCAAGAAAACCCAAGCACTTAAACCAATGAGCCATGGATGCTTTGTATTTTTAGCAACAGCATTTATATAGAGTTCTTCCTGTAAATTGTTGGGAATAACGAGTTTGAGATCTCATTTAGATCTCGGTGTTTGCCTGCAGCCAATGGATTCATCAGAGAATTGAAAGATGGGAACCAGGAGTATGGAATCGTTTACCTGCATGGTTGTGAATGGTGTCCATCTTATCCCGAGTACTGTGTGGTATCTCTGTTATCTTTAGACAGCAGCTCTGCTCAGTCTCAGCACAGCAGAGACACATCAGAGCCCAGGAGTGGTTTACGTGGAGGTCTGGTTAGTTTCCTTAGCACTTGATAACGCGCACACACACACACACACACACACACACACACACACACACACACACACACACACACACACACACACACACACACACACTGTAGCTACATTTATTTAGGGCAGATTTAAGAAGGCTCCGGAGGCCGTGCTGCTTTTACTTGGGAGAATAGTGAGAAAGAGATGTGAAAGGATGATAAGAAAGTGAGACATGATGATGTCAGTAGGAATGGGTACCCAAACCTGGTGTTAAATGGGTCCTGGTACATAAGTTATCTCTCGCATTTGATCTGACCACCTCTGTTACTGTTTAAGACTTGAATCTACGATGCATGCTTCCCTATTTACTTCTTGGTAGAGTTTTTCCCTGTGTTTGTCAGGGCGGGGCAACTTTGCCTCACCCTGGTCTTTGTGAGGAAGGTGGAGAGAATTGAGTGCTAAAAAGTGTGGTTGCACTTTACTAGAGTCGATGCTGACACTGCTTTTACAAGCAAAAAACCTGATGAAAACACGAGCAGTCTGTTGAAACGTTTGATGAAAGTCCATTACCATTAGGTGGAGAAAGGCAAAGTTTTTGACTGGCTAACTCATAGTTGTTCCATGTTGTGTTATACTAGCAGCCTGAAACCGTGCACACAAATTATATAAATTATTGGTTTTCATATGTATAATGTGAACGTGGGTTAATAATTAAGAGTAACTATATTAGCAAGCTGAGAGTTAGGGATGCATGTATTCAGTCAGGACTGGGCGATAAATAAATGTAATTACAAAAAAGATTTTCTTCCAAAGTTTATGAAAGTAATTGGTGGGGGAAAATAGTCCTTTTAATTTTTATTTTCATTTTGCATTAATTTCTGCTGTTTCTTATCATGCTGGAAAAATTATAAATGGTTTATGACGTTATGGACAACATCACCTGCCCCTCCGGAGCCAAGAGTTTCCACTGCATTCCACATCAATACAGATGATTTTTAGACAAATTATCTTTTTGCTGTTTTGTTGTTGTAGTTTTTTTTTTTTTTTTTTTTTTTTTTTTAAAGCAACCTTCAGGTTAGTGATCTCAGAAACTCTCCTGACACTGACTTGTTTTCTTTTCTTGGATTGTGTACCAGTGACCCTTGTATACAGAAAGTGTAAGTACTGTTTCATAACTTCTGCTGAGGGTGCACACTGAGTTAATGATGAGTATTAGAGAGGCTGTAACATCCTGTACAACATGCTTCCAGTTTACTGTTTGACCTCAGGCAGCACTGGACAAACGTGTGCTCATCAAAAATCTTTTGCAAGGAGGAAGGTTTACAGGATTGTTTTGAACATGTTTTTTTAAAATTTGATTTTATTTCCTACTGTTGTGCCATTAAAATAATGAAATGTTTTAATAAAGTTTTAAATTCCTTCCTGTCACCTTATTTGCCAACAGACCAATATGGTTGGTCTGGACCGTCTTTCTAATAGTCCAGATTGTCCTGTTGTCCCTCTTTGAATACCGTCACTGCAGGGGGTTAACTTGTACTTATCCAAGCAGAATTAGAAATGAAGCATTTAAAAAAAGAGCAAAGCCAAAGAGAAGATTTATGGATTTACTGAGCGGGCATGCTGAGGGTTGGTGTGTCCAAAGAGGGTGCAAGAGAGAGGGTGAGTGGCGTTAAATCAGGGAGCAGCCAAAAGAAGTAGTTATCAGACATCAGCTTCTTGCTTTAGGTCTGCAGTTCTAATGTGACTGTTTCTAAATATTACTTTAGGGTTATGAACATATTTTTGGTTTTATTCAAAGTGCTTACATACTGATATTCAAAGTTACAAAATTACTTGGCTAATACCCTGTGAAAATGTTGTTTCTTTTAAAAGGGTGAAGTATTTGCTGTATCATTTATTTATTTTTAGTCTTGTACGGTAATGACACTACATTTGGCTTAAAGTTTAATCCACTGCTCCCACACATGAGACACGCACCAGGTGGGAGCTCTTAAAAAAAGAAAAAAAGCTGCAGTGTGAAGTAAACTTACTTACACATGCAAACAAAGACGTGACCTTCGAACTCTTCCCTTAGAGACCTTTGAACCTGAGCTGTTAGTCAGTTGGATTTGAAAATCCAGGTTATCTCTCACGCAGTATGGTTTCCCTCCACTGTCGCTGTTAGTTGCACGCTCTCACACAGTTGAGCATGTGAGAGATTGTTTAGTAGAGAAATACTACAGCTTGCTGTGACTAAATTACTTTCAGTTTTCACTTCTAATAACGACATTGTGATTTTATCCAATACTAACACAAGGGGAGGAGGATTTACTGCCACAGATACTTAAATAACAAAGTGATGACAAAAACATTTTTAGAGATTTTATAGAGATGAGCCTCCTTACATATTCTAAATATGTGTCAGTGTTTTTTCACAACATATTAGGAATATTGCACATATGCAAACAAAGGGTTTGTTTGGGTTTTGTAGCAAGATGGTAATAAAGGAGGGAAAAAGTAGATATAGTCCAGGTGAGGTGTTGATGCCTATCAATGACCCTGTCCAGCTCTCATATAACGACAGTTATTCTTGAGTCTTTGTTGGACACAAACTTTCTCATGCCACCCTGGAGGAGCCAGACTACCCGTGCAACCTGAATGCTATCAGTAATGACAAGGACACTACCAAAAATCAAAACTAGAAACAACTGAAGTCTGACATAGCTCATCTGCTATTTGTGTGAGAATTGAAGGGGCTTAATAAATTGAAAATGTAACGGCTATCTATGGTATTGGCCTGCATTACACTCACTCTGTGTACGCGAGCATTCCCTGATGCTTGACACAGTGAAGAAAGGGAACTACACAGATGCACAAACTTCTGTAGTGCCACATATGGTCTAACATGCAGTAATTACATGGCATTAGTTAATTTGTGTACATAGAGCATATGTCGACCCAGCATATATAAACACGCTGACAGAACTAGTGGAACATCAAAGACTCCCCTAAACCTCAGCCGATTCCTCTCTGCCATCACTCAACTGGAAATGTGGGACTGCGTGCGTTTGACAGGCGGAGCGCAGCAGCTCTTATCCGGGCTGTTGTTTGTTGGTATACTGCTGCATTAGCATTTCTACTCAAACCATGTGCTGTCTGTGAAACATGGAAGAAAACAGAAAAAGCTGTTGGGGATTATTGGAGTGAAAGCTGCAGAAGCATAAACGGAGCCATTTGTTCCTGTTCTGCTCTTTTATTTGATATGTTTGAATTTTTTTTGCCTAAATTTTATTTGTTTATTCTAATATTTCCTGTAATCTGGTTTGATCCAAGACAATTGTCAACTGTGGAGGACAATAAAGTAACAGTAGTCCTGTGTCTAGGTATTGTCTCCTTTGCCTGCCCTTCTTTCCTTTTCTGTCCAAAAATAATATCAAAGATAATTTTTCCTCCATAAAATCACTAGATCATTATTTGAAACATTCCTCAGCCTCAAAGTCAGGGTCGCCAGGTTGTAGTAGCTGAAAAGATAAAAATAATTGCACATTTTATTATTTTAGCAAAGTAAGTGCTTGAAATAGGTCACAAAATTAAGTTTAGAGTTGATCTTAAAGAAGACTTGCCTACACACCGGATTAACGCTGCACTCATGTCAGGTCTATGAAGCTGGGAACTGATATTCACACAGCCACTGCGTGCCTTTTTGTTGCACGAGACAGGATGGCATTGAAAAAAAATATGGAAGAACATGCTGAACTGTTTTCACTTTAGTCCAGTTTTAGCTTTCCTGCAGAACAAGTGTGTTGGCATGGAGGTATATGAGTATTGACTATATACAGATTATCACCCAGCACTCAAACTGGAGACGGAGCTTTTAGCCTTACTAGTTGTTTTACTGTGTACACTGTTGGTTTTTAAACTATTAAAGTAAAGGGATTGTGAAAGCTGAGTGTGATTTACAAATTATTTAAATGTGTAGTTGTGTGCAGTTTGTAGATCAAAGCATTGATGGTTGGGGGGAGTAAGGTGCATAAACTTAATTGTAAACTGTTTGCAGCTGTGCCATTGTGCGAGTGCTGCTAGCCCAAATTCGCAGCCATGGCGCTACTGGATCGGGCTTGCGAGCAGTCCTTATTGCAAGTATGCAGGATGTTGGAGTGAAGGACAACATGAGGGCGCCTGCTCACTTGTTGCCCTGTATTTAAAATGTTCGACAGCTTGATTTCAAGAGTTTAATCAATGACTTTTTAATCAATTGACATAAAGAAATGCTTCTGACTTAGTAAGATGTTTTTTGTGTTATACACTGCAGGTATATAAACAAACAAAAAAAATTATAACTATAAGACTAAATATGAATTTATTGTAATTCATGGTTTAGTTATTGTGCGACCAAACATTGTATTTTGGAGGGACACATGAATTGTGTGCTCTATGTGCAGTAATATGTCCATGGTGCAAATTGAGCTGATGTTAGATGCTGCTGCTTTAGTCTCTTATGATTGGTTAGTTAATTAAATCCCCTCCCCCTTGGAAACTTGTGGAAATGAGTGGACGCAATGTCAGTACTGGTCCACAACTTTAAGATTATGACTTTCAGGAGTTTAGGGCTGGATTATTTAGGGGTGTAGATGGCTGAGATGAGACTTTGCAGGAATGCACCATCATCTGGAGGTGCACTGAACTTGAACTACACGTGGCTGGCCTTAACAGTTCCCAGTGGCCCCAGAAGGTGTCTGCCGTTGTACTGACCAGTGTGTTAATTATCCACCGCTCGCTCTAAGCTGGGCCTTGTTTGAACCTCAGTGTCTCCACGGTAACTGTAACCAACAGTTACGCAAGCTTGACAACGGCAGCCCTCGATGACCCACATTCCAGCAGTAAATCACAACGCGTGCACATTCCCGACTCCACCCTTGCCTATCGAAACTGTTCTCAGTGTTTCCACTCGACGGGGAAGGGGAGGCGGCGAGTTAGAACGAGGCGGGGAACGCTTTCACTTCTGTCGGCCTCCTTTTTTTTTTTTTTTTTTTTTTTTTTTTTTTTTTTTCCTATTTTCCTGTTTTTTCTATATGGAACAAAGTCCACAAACTGTGCAGAATTAGTGTAGTTGAATCTTTTGTTGGAAGTCTTTCTGCACACACTCCTCAGCCTCAGATTAAATGGTTGAATTTGTTTGTTTGCATCCCCTATTAGAAGCTGGCATGCGAGTTGTTTTGTTGGCATGCTGACAGAAAAGATATCTGCGGTCTAGGAGATCCACAGTGAAGACACAACATCTTTCCTGCCATAATAAAATGTAACAATTTCTTATGAAGTAAACCTCTCTCTCAGTGCTTACTCTGTACACTGAGAATATATATAACTGTCACTTCCTGACCAATGGGTTCTCTGAAAATGACATCACTATTCATGAAACGTTACTTGGACCATGGTGCTCGAGTAGTATCTGCATTTTGTTCCACAGGTTCTTCCACTTGTCCTGGCATTCACCTTAAAGTGGCAACATTTAATGCTGCACTTAAGAAGGCGTGCATCCCCCCCCATGATGCCAGAAACCAATCAGCGTCTGTGAGAAACTATATATGGCTTTATGTGTTCATGGCTGCCTTCATCTTACTTGAATATCTTTCCACAAGTTTGTCTCTCGCTTTCAATTTGTTTTTGTCCCCTAGAGTGAGATACAATCACCTACTTTTTCAGAGTAATAGCAGCTACTAGCTATGCAATGTTGGCAAGCTCCTGAATACCTTAGATCTTTCTCTGGTGGCGGTTATGATGAAATATGAGGCAGATTTACTGCTGAGCCATAACATATGCATGTGTGTGCACAGGCTGCGAGCTACAGTTGCTGCGTCAGCACAGCGTTGCGTACATACATCAGGTTTTACACATTCTTGTTCTGTAGTACACTCTGTAGCAGATGAAGGAAATGTCTAAATGTAGGCAGTGGATTTGTACACATGTAGAGAAAATAGCCCTGGGTAGCTGTGTAACACAGGCTGTGTGTGTTCTGCAGAGGTTTCCTTAGACCTGCACAGTGTGCTGAGATAAAGTAGATAAGTAAGTTGGAACACATTAAATCAGTGTGCAGATCAGGAAGGTTATTGGAAATAACATTTGATACCAATTATATACAAATGACTTTAAGTACATATTTAAGATTTAATTCAAAGTAAACTGGAACTAATCGGTGTTGAACTGCTTGAAAGGGACCTATTACGCTCACTTATGACCTCAAATATACTTCACACGTATACGTAAAGTTTATCCGAAATGACACGCCTCATGGTTGTGATGTCTTCAGTATTTAATGTGATATTTGGACGGCAAACATTCATCTTGTCTATTTAATAACCGATGTCACTGAAGTAAGTTGTTGTGCTCAAAACTTGATGCATGTGGGCTGACAGTCCATATCGGTGAATAACTGATCAGCCTTCTTTTCCTGTCGTCGCACAACCTGCTGACACACTCGGCTCTCTGGATCTCAGCCAGCCTTGCATTTTTGCTCTCCCGCCACAGTCGAGGCTGCTGAACAGCCACCTTAAGAGCGCCATCCTGCATTAATAATACGTCTGAGCTACTGTTTATGCCCTATTTTCTTTCAGTCTTCAATGTTAATATCCAAGCATTTGTTTATGCTCTGCATGTAAACGCAATTGTGTTGAATGTAAATGTTTGGTGTATTTTTGTAATTTGCGGCTTGTATAAACAGAATTAGTGACTCTCTTCCTGTGTTTTTTCTAAAAGGACCTGGAGTTCCATGGCGTGATGAGGTTCTACTTCCAGGACCGGGTCGCCGGTAACTTTGCTACCAAGTGCATCAGAGTCTCCAGCACAGCGACAACGCAGGATGTCATTGAAACGTTAGCAGAGAAGTTCAGACCAGACATGAGGATGCTGTCCTCACCAAAATACTCCTTGTACGAGGTCCATGTCAGTGGCGGTGAGTCCCACAGATTTCTGATGCAAGGAAAAGCGCGACAGACTTTACAGAATCCAATTAATTGTAAAAATGGAGAGTAGGAAATGGATGGCTCTCAGGTAAACTGGTCTTTCTGTGTCTGTGTTAGAAGAGCGTCAGCTGGACCTGGACGAGAAGCCTCTTGTTGTGCAGCTGAACTGGAACAAAGACGACAGAGAAGGACGCTTTGTCCTGAAGAATGAGAACGACATCCTGCCCAAGGTCAGCTGCTCTGACTGTTCGGTCCAAGTGTTCACTGTTAATCATTAGGCTTACTAGCGAGATGAATTATTCTTCCATTCATCCATAGCCTGTCAAGGAAAAACGAATCATTTTAAATCACTTTGTTCAGCTCTTCAAGATCACAAAGATACAAATGCGCATTGGAAAGGCACCAGCTGCCACTAGAATATAATCAGACTGTATATAAAAGATGGATGCTGCTTGGTTAATGAAGGGCTTTCAAGGAAGCCATCCAGGTATTTTGAGACCAGATGTGACGAGTGAGTGTCTGATTTGGCTTTAAAAACTGAAACGTGTGCTCACTGGCTAAGGACTTGTACTCAGCTTCATTTTCCAATAGGGAAGCTACTTCTATATGTGATACTGCCTTTAAATGGAACATAGTGTTTCCTACACATAGACTTTACTTCAGTGAGCTGCTCGGGTATATTTAGCAACCCTCCTTAATCTTTTTCAAGTTTTAAATTTTTTGAATTTTCTTGGTATTTTTCATTTGCTCTCATGTTTTGTACCAGCTGGCTTCCTGCCAGGTTCCACTTATGGTCCTTAATATCTTTCAGCTGTTCCTTCAGGTTGTCTCTTCAAACTGTGATCTTTTCTATAGTTTTTATATCTTTATCCCACTAACCCTAACCAATTTTAATGATAATAAATGATGTATTTTTAATTTGTAATGTAATAAAAAATTAGAAAACGATGAAGCGTAAAAATCTGTGAAGTGTACAACTCAATTTTCGGCGACTCAATGTGCATAAAATTTCGCTCTACCAGCAACCTCAACCAGCCTCCCAAACGTTTTTGTGATTTAAAAGTGGAATGTATTATTGTTTACACGTACACTAATCAGTACTATTTGTGATAAGAGGTGGTGAGTATTTCACTGTAGGGAGTTACAGGACCACTCTGATCAGAACCTGGAGCAGGTGGAGGTGTAGTTTATGTCTTCCTGCTCACTGACGATGCAGAGCAAGACAGCAACTACCTGTCTTAATTTAACAGCCTGTGGGGAGCACTGCAGCGTGCCTATTTGACCTTGTAAGAGGTGCTCAGGTTTTAGTGGGTTTTAAAAGTCCCTTTGGGCCCTGAGTCAAATTTGGACATTTTGGCGTACTCGAATGTCACAAAGATGCCGAAGATTTTCTTCTTTTCCTTGCTCACTTTGCTCATGTGCCACTTATTCACCCACAAAGGAGTGCATCTATAGCAGTTTTATCACTCAGCCTCACTCTCTTGTTTTTCTAGAAGAGTCAGAGTAACGGGCCTGAGAAGGAGAAGGACGGCGTGATACAGAACTTCAAGAGGACTCTGTCCAAGAAGGAGAAGAAAAAGGAAAAGAAGAGGGAGAAGGAATTCGCCCGAATCCCTGATGGAGACGATCAGACACTGAGTCGCGAGGACGGGTAACGCACTCATTCATCTTACATCCTGACAGTCCTCAGAGATTCTTTTTCTTAATGCGAGGAAAAGCACAGAAAATGACAGAATAGTGATTTAAACTTTTGACCTTTCAGTTCCTTCATCTGACTCCTTTTTTTTTTCTTCCCTGCGTTTCTTTTTCTGTCCCATTTATTCTTTGGTTTAGAGAAAATCTGGCAGCAGAGGTTTATAAAGACATGCCGGAGACCAGCTTTACCAGGACGATCTCCAACCCAGAGGTGGTGATGAAGAGAAGACGCCAGCAGAAACTGGAGAAACGCATGCAGGAGTTCATGAGCAGCGATGGGAGGCCAGACTCAGGTACTTCTTAGAATTTGCAAATATCTTGTTTACGAGTTTATTCAGACCCTTTTCTCCTAATCCCAACATGAGCTCGGATTACCAACTGTGCCTAGTCTCCTAGGTGTATTAGTTCAGGGGTGGGTAGAGGAAAAAAACAATAGGTATATAACAAACACATTCCTTCCCAATTAGATAGCCTGCACCTCATTTATGTTAAAATTAAAAAGCATATAGTGCCATTAGATCCAAAATGTAGACTAATTGAACACTGCTAAAGTGTTTTGTTTCACTTTTTTAATGATGAGACAAGAGACGGAGCTCAGAGGGCAGTACGGTATGTTTAATGATCCCATGTGTATTTAAGTTTTTGCTCACTGGAAATAAACTGAAGTCAGAACACATTGGCTCACGTGGGCAGTTTGCAGGTGGTATTACTTTAAAATAATGAGACCGTCAACATCAAAGGCTAATCTGATATATTGTTACAGTCATGTGGAAAAGAGAGCACAGGACTCTAGAGTCCACAGTCACAGCTTCCATAGGACTTAAGAGGGCAAGTAGCAGCCAAGTGCTGCTAATCAAATCGACAAATTCACTGATGATCAACAAGTATGAGCACCTCTGGTTTGGACTGTTCAGGTGTGTATTGCCACCAAATTCAATCCAGTGTCAGAGTAACTGCAAAACCCCCAGAATCTTAAATGTTAAAATTCATGATGGTATTTGTTGGAGTAAACAGTAAATTGACCTAAATATGAAAATCAGCTGTGAATACTGACTTTTTATGTCACAAACCGAAATGGCACAGCCAGAGAGGGACCCGGATTGGCTCTAAAACAAGTCTGAATGTCCTTGTATGGCTTAAAGGAAACCTGACGTGAACTCTGGAGATAATCTGTAGCGTGACCTGAACGTCGCAGTTCACTGTCGCTCCTTATCTGGTGTGGAAGGGCATGAGAAAGCAAGTTAAATTCTGTGAAAGCAGGTGTGCACATCTATTGGAGTGGTGTTTATATAACATGCGGATTAGCGGCCCACTTTTTGTTGTTAGTAAATTGTTTTCACTGCTCATCGCTAATTACTCACACCCACATCAGCTGCTTCCCAGAAGTGCCATATGCCGTTGGAGCGTCTCACGCTGACATGTTTACGCACACAGACATACGTCGCGGACGTGCCGAATGAATGAAACAAACATGCTGACTGGTTCAGCGTGTGACTCAGGCATTACCTAATCACTCTGCCAGACAGACAGATGGACGAGTGAACCGGCTTTAAAAACGGCTCAAACCACCGTCCGCATGCACATACAGCCGGTGAGGCAGGACGGCCGGTGGTTAGACGGTGACGTTCTCCCGGCAGAAAGCACTATTTAAAAAAACAAACAAAACACCCTTATTTTATGTAATGAAAATCCTGTTTGCTCTGCTGAAGCCTTCTTTTGTGGCATTTACAAAGGTGATCATTTTCAGTTGACACGTCCCCGTTACATGGCTACATGTTCCACCAGATGAAAGTTGTTATAAGCATTACGTTATTGCTTTTCCCCAAACTCATCTAAAAGTGTACGCGAGAAAGTTTAACGTCCAGGTCAAGCAAGAAATGATAGACCGAGAACCGATGGTGACAGAAGTTTGTAAAGTGGGAGTCTGCTAGCACCATTACATTGGCTATATTAAATGCAGTCAAAAATGAAACTAAAGGTGAAAAACACCCAAGTTCACTGAAGTAAAACTAGAACTAGGTGTGAAACAGTATTTAGTGCTTTTGCATTCAGAACTAACACACTCCGTCTCTGCAGGAGGCACTTTGAGGATATACGCTGACAGTCTGAAGCCCAATATCCCGTATAAAACCATCCTCCTCTCCACGAGAGACACAGCTGACTTTGCTGTGGTGGAGGCTCTGGAGAAGTATGGACTAGAGAAGGAGAACCCCAAAGAGTACTGCATTGCTCGGGTAAGTTTTCTTAAAAATCTGTAAACCCATCTTGTCACCTTCTCACGCTCCCAGTAAACACATTCATCAACACCATAAAATCTGCTTTGTTCTCGCTAAAATTAAAATCGAGTTAAATTAGGTTTAGTTCCTCCAGCTGCAGCAAATTCCATCAAACCCACGTTAACAGTAACAGAGTTTGAGCTTTTGTCACAGTTTAATATGTGATTTTATTTTTGAGGACACTGCGTGATGTTCACAGCTCATATTTGATCTTCATGGTTAGAGGTGTAATGTTTCCAAAGTAAGGTTTCCGTTTTGCCAGACTAGCATACTTTAACAACTCCACATGGGACTCATCGTGAGATGGGACATTTGTATCGCCATTTCTGTTGTCGTCTGAGAATTGTTACACCGTTAATCCTGCTTCTCTGCACTATACAACCTTGACGCTCCGAGTTCAGTAATAAACACCTTTATCATCCTCCTGAGAGGCTGTGGAAAGTCAAGTTCACTGTCATTGCCACAAGGGTCACCACTGCTGTCAGTAAACATTGTAACAGCTTCCAATACGAGGAGCATGCTATATATCCCACCTTTAAGGCACATTTTAAACACATTTTCTCTTTTTTTGGTTCCTGTTTAAATGAAGATGACTAAAAGTTGGAAAAGAAAAATCCATGCCCACTTCACAGGAATGGCAGATTGAAAAGGAAAGCTTAAGGAATGCAGCTCAGTTACTTTCAGACTGAGTGCCACAGTAGCAGCAGATGCTCTATTATATCAGCGTGTGTGTGTGTGTGTGTGTGTTAGACTGTGACGGTGAACTTGGCTCACAGCCTGTCTCCTATCTGTCCTCTCAGCTTTTGCCAGTCGTATAAAACAACTGCCAATACACTGGAAGATCCTCCACACACACACACACACACACACACACACACACACACACACACACACACACACACACACACACGGTTACTTTTAAAGGTACCTTTTCACTTTACAGTGTTGTTACTATCATGAAGTGATCTGTTACATTACAGGGCTATCTACTTAGAAAAGTAACTCATCAGCGTGCTTTGCTTTACCAAAACTGCACAGCCCTCATATGGTTACATTGTACAGAGGCTGTGTGATCTCATACAGAGTTGACATTGGTAGCACATCGTAACCAGTAACAAGCTCACTAGTTTCCCTTTTCAGCTGAGCTAACTTGTTAGCTGTTGTGTGTTTGGAGCTTTTCCTTTGACTAGTGTTACTGCTGCGAGGTCTGGCCTGTTGAAAAGGTGTGTCCAGCACAGTTCAGCTAAACTCCCTGCACAGATCTCCAGTACTTCCTCAGTGACAGCTTGTTGTGTAAAAATTGCCTTAAATAATTAACACATTTTTGACAGGACAGTGTGCAAAATGGAGTGATGTGTTTAGAGGCTGAGGCAGACTGACTCATCCTTGGGTCTGCATCGTTAAGTGTTGTTCGAGCACAGGCCAGTGTGGGAGTTTGGGACAGTCACTGACTGTGCCTAGTGCGAGTTCACCCTAAAGTGCAGGGTTCAGGAGGTCAGCAACAATGAGAAATGCCAGAAACTGGTAAACACTATCCACCCACTCGTCCTTTTTTTTTCCTTATCTGCATCATGGGAGCATTAATCTAAACACAGCTATCAAAAACTAACAACCACCACTGCCTCCAGCTCTTCTGGAGAGTTGAAAACTAGCTGTTGCGTCGTGTCTGTGTAGGTTCTCAGTCGTACAGGTCATGATAGTCTAAGGCGCTGAAAAAGAAGGCGACTGGATTAAGTTTTTTTTGTTTTGTTTTTAATCTTTCATCCTGTGAAACAATCAAGAAACCTCTTGGATTAGAGGTGAAACATCTTCAAAAAACTTGAAGTCCAGTCACCTTCTTTTCAAGCTCTGTTTTGCATCCTGTGACTTCTCTGGAGACGTTGTCTTGTCAGATGTAGTTAAATGACCTCATCTTTGAGGCTTAAAGGAGCCTGAACCACATTACATCAGTCATTCTGTGTGTAAGGCGGGACTGAGATTACACAATATTGTTGTTTGTTGTAATGGTTAATGTGTCAGGTTAGAAGATTATAGAGTTGGAGACATGATGAGCTCCTCGTTGCTCCCCTATTGGCTTTTTAAATTTAAGTGATATCATCAGGATGGAAATGCTGGCTAGGGATTTCCAGTAAAAAAAACACAGTGGTGACGTTTATGATCCTGGTGATCTTATTCATTGATTTTCACATTTCCTCCATCAGCTCATATTAGTCAAGGTCACTGAAGTTGAGGAAAACTCTTTTTTTCCCCCTTTAACCTTTGTGCAATTATCAACCTACAAGGCTTTTGTAGGTTTAAATTGGACTTTTTGGAGGCGAGGACATGTGTAACCTGTAACCACCACCACAGTTAGTCTGTCTTTTCTGTCTTTTTCACAAAGTTATTTAGTAAATTCATTTGGGTTTTGTTGGTCTGGAATTTTATGCTCGACGAGTAGAAGGATGAACTGTTGGAACACATTTGTTCCATGTTGCAATCAGCTGATATTGTGTAGTAGGGCTGGGCGATATGACCCAAAATTCATATCTCGATATTTTTTAGCTGGATGGCGATATAAGATGTATATCTCGATATTTTTTTTTTTAAAGCCATAAGTTAAGAACAAAAAGAGTTCTTAGTCACACTGTGTCCCAGATGTCACACGGGCACTTTTATTTACATACAGCGTAGATGTACATGAATAAATTACTTAAAAATAAATTATCAGCATTTATTAAATAATCATGGTCCATAAATAAAAGAAAACAATGTTGTTTTTGTGCATAACAAAAAGCTCACAATTGTGCAGTCAAATTGTAAACTAATAGACGCTGAGCACAATAACAAAGAGACAGATTTCACTGCTCACCACGTCTCTGAACAGGTGCCATTTATGGTCCTTATACACACACAGTACGGTAATATTACGTTGAAGCACGGTACGTATCACTCCGCGAAGCTCCTCGGTAGCCGTAATCCTCCGACAATCCATCAAGCGGTGCAGCTCCGTAGCTTAGCAAAGTCATATTAAAACATTTTTTGACAGATTGCTGAGCGCTGTGTACCACATAAAATCGGTTCGCGGTCAATAAGCACAACCAGAATTCATACATAAGGCGCACTGTCGAGTTTTGAGAAAATGAAAGGATTTTAGGCCGTGCAGCTCCTCCGGGCTGCATGTCGTTAGCGCGGTTAGCTCGTTAGCGTGGTTAGCTCGCTAACACGTTGACGCTGTCCAGCCCCACGCACAGGACGATCCGCGGTAACTCGCTAACGGAGATTTTCCGCTTTCATCTTGTCATTGCCTGCAGGTGAAGCTATGGGGGAGGCGAGGCCGAGTAACGTTTCGTAGAGACAAAAGTGGACGAAAGAGAGGCAAACCTGCGGCTCCACAAGTATAATTATAACGTAACATAGACTATATCGATATAAACGATATTGTCACATCTTATATCGCGTATGAAAATATATCGATATTTTTAAAAAACTGGATATATCGCCCAGCCCTATTGTGTAGTCTGAATCCAGACAGCATTCAGTGGAAACAAAGTTTTACAGCCTGTATTTATGATCTTTTTCTTCTGGTACAACCCATAGCCACAGGTTATGGTAAGAGCATAGCCCTGCCAGTTAATTAAACCCTATGCCCCTTAGCTCACCAGAACTTAGCAGTACTGCAGATGCTGTAGAAGCCCACTTGTCGCTCTCCCACTTTCCATTGTTCCCCCACTTGTGAACATCATCCTAAGGTACTTGAGATGCTCCACTTGAGACAGTAGCGCTTCCTCAAAACAACCCATCTCTTACTGAATACCAGGGCCTCAGACTTGAGGGTCTAATTCATCCGCTAATGCATCTGCTCTCCACTGAGCTGCAAACTGAACCAGTACAAGCTGCAGGTCAGTACGCATTTTTAGACGGTGTGATGTGGAAAAACAGGATTAGTGGCTGACGTCTTTTCTTTATATTGTGTCTTGGAAAACTAGTTAATGGGGATTATGGACCATGTGGACATGGGAAAACAACCAATTTCTAAACTGCAACATCTGGAGATGTTATAACATGTTGTTTAATAAGTTCAATAATAAGCACAGCTGCATGAAATGTGAATAAACTTTGAATTGATTTGGTGTTTGTCTCCTTTTATTTGCAGCAAGATGATAAGTCGGGCAAGGAGGTGATTCTGGATGATAATGAGTGTCCACTGCAGATCTTCAGGGACTGGCCTGCTGATAGAGGTAAAAGACACACTCAGGCACTTGTCCCCTCGCTTCTTGGTCACTATTGCCCCCTGCTGCTGGTTTACTGAAATTACAGATTTTTTTTTTTTTTAAATGTTATTTTTAAATGTAATTTTTCTTTGACCATTGATCTTCTTACTGTATATTAACCTGTGGAATCTCTACTGCGTACAGGTAGTAAAATTTAGTCTTCCTCATTTTCAGGGGCATTAGTGTTCCAGTTGAAGAAGAGACCTCCGGACTACCAGGGGAGGAAGGGAAGGAAAGTGGATGACAAGGGCCTCAGAGGGAAGGACAGCTCGCTGCCTCCTGAGAAACTGCCTTATCTAGTGGAGTTGAGCCCAGGTAGGACCACAACACTATCATATGTGACCCTTCATCTTTGCTGTCAGTGTCGGTAGGCATTACAAGTGACAGCACCAGCGGAAGCAGCTTTTTTTTTTATTTTTATTTTTTTATTTGTTGTTGTAATGGCAAACGGTGACCAACAGGTTGCAGTGTAGCTGCATTAAAAAACACTCAGGTTTGGTCAAAGGTGAGTCTGTCTTCGTGTTCCCTGCCGAGGTGAATGAAGCACATTATAATGCGGCTACATTATTGCTCCCACATCTTCTCACCACTTTCAGCTGTGTTGTGGTTTCTGTTCCTGCCACTGCAGCATTTTGTCAGTGTGTAAAAACCACTGCGGGCGGTTAACGATCACTGAAAGCTGCAGAGAGCTCTTAAAAATAGCTGGAGATGTTGGCGCGTGCTACAGCTGCTTGACTTTCTTTTATCCCCCCATCAGAAAGAGCTGTAGCTTTTAATATGAATTAAAGTTTCCAAAACACACGAGTGCACTGTGAGAAGTCACAGAATAAAAAAGACTTGGACTTTAGATCTTCTCCTTTATGCTTGTTGCACTGAGGTTATACCTGCCTGAAGGGTTTCTAACATAAGATAATTCTTTATTGGGGAAACATCTGGCAGTTCTTGAGGTTAAAGTGTAAAGTTATCAGACAGAGATAGGTAAGAGTTATATGTAGGTGTTGTTAGAACAAAAATGTGTCTGTCCTCAGTCACAGCAGCTGAGATCACTCTTTTAGACCACTCATGTATAATGAATCTCTTCATCATCATCATTATTATTATTATTATTATTATTATTATTATTATTATTATTATTATTCAAAGGGGGAAAACCTGTCCTAATCTTAACAGCCACATCAAAGTCTTTATCATATTTATTTATGATGAAGATGATTTAAAGAGCAAAAAGGTTAAACTTACTATGAAAAAGCTTCATTTGGTGAATTATAGGAAGTTTCTTACTGATGTAAGAGTATACAGGACAGAGACCACTCGTACTGTAAGAGGTAAGTTACAGTGGTGTAATAACAGCTGGAATGCAGTACATAAAACCCCAGATTATTTGTTTTGAGAGCCTTTCGAAGGGCATTTTGGAGAAACATACCCATGTCCTGTTAAATATGACACAACCCTAACAGCTTGTTTCCTGCTACTGATCCCTCTCTTTCTTTATTGGCCTTTTTGTCATTCTTCCTATCATGCCATTAACCTATCAGACCCGTTGGTGAACCCAATTCTTATTGGCACTTGAACTGGTTTGAACTGTGGTGCTGGAATGATATTGGCTCACCAGTGGGCCCTATCCAGGAATGTACTAACACGTCTACTTCATCTACTGTAAGGTTGACGGGTCACTGACTGTGGAAGATTGCCAGGATGGGAAATTGATTTGGTGGCTTGTCTAAATAACAGCTGCTTGGCAAAGTGTGTGTGTCTGTGTGAGGAGAGAGAGAGAGTGTGTGTGTTAATTAACTGGACTTAATCCACTTCTATTAAAGAAAACACTGAGGTTACCCTGTAGAAGGCTTAAGATAAAAAGAAATTTGTTGTAATTTTTTACTTTTAAATGACTTTCCAGTATTTAAGTGATGTCCGGGCTACTGAGGGAAGTCCTATAACCACAAGCATACCTCTCAGTGCGTTTTCTTCATAGATTGTATTTAAAATATGGACATAAGGGATGTCTCAGCCTCAAGCTGACAATTGTGTTACCATCTAAGCTTTATGAAGCCAGATATGACGAGCAGAGGGCAAAGCTGACTGTGGGGCGTAGGCGAGCCCCTATAAAGCATCACAATAGACGACTATTTGGGTGCTCTCCCCATTTTACAGCCTTTACGGCACCACCTGATTGAATGAACACCACTCTGTCTGCTCTTGGATTTTAAACTAAAACCAAAATTTGACACTTTAAAAAAGCAGACCATTAAGCTCAAGTTTGATCCTAAAAACACGTGAGGTGAGAAATAAACCACAAAGTCACCAAAAATAACACGTTTAAACAGATAAAGATGCTTTCACCTCAAAGTCAGGGCAGGCAACATAATGTCACCAAAATGCATACTTGTTTGGATCAGTGGTTAAACTGTTGGGAAGATCTTTTTTGTTATGACCTGTTTTAAGATACATACTCTGTAAACTAGAATTTACAATTTACTTGCAGTGTGCGTTGTCATCTACACACTGCTTTGTTTAATTCATTTAAAATTTGGACACTAAGACAAATGTAGACAGTGAGAGCCCTTTTAAAATATCGTGTGTGTGTGTGTTTGCCTGCTTTCCATGCAATTAACGGGTTAACAAGGTATTTTTTTTCCCTTCCTTGCTGCATTTTCACCCTCTGCTATTTGTCTGTTTTCTTTCCCACCTTCTTTATGGCATGGTGCGTATGCGTGTGTGTGTGTGTGTGTGTGTGTGTGTGTGTGTGTGTGTGCGTGTGTGGGGCCTGTGCATGTCTCCTCCTACCTCCGTGCCTGCCTGCCTAGGGCGAGGGAATCACTATGCCTACTACGCCTATCGGCACCACGAAGGTAAAACTCTGCCGCACCTGTGTGTCTGTTGGTGGGGTCAACTCATTTGGCCAATAGTGGTCAAACAGCCCTGATACATGTTTTAGATGTGATTTAGGCACTAGTACTGAACAGAGAGGTTAGGAAAAAGTGATTTAAACAATTTATTTACATTTTACATGAGAGTTATTTAATACTTTCTGTATCGGCATTAAAAACAGTCAATAACAGCTTAAATACATTTTAGGATATAAAGTTTTGATAAGAAATAGGATTTAACATTATATCCAGCCAATCGCAGGGAAAACTGAGACCTTTTTGGAAGCATTTTTGCAGATTGACATTCATTTTATTTGAAGGGTACACGAAACTACTAAATCAATTTATTTCACCAGTTGCTAAAAGCTCACAAATGAACTGATAATAATCGAAGTGACGTTTCTAGTGAGTTACCTCATAACTGACTGAAAGACTGAAGAAGTCAAAACATGGGAATTATACTTCTGTGTTAAATCTACCTGTAAAATAGTCGTAACTGAAAATCTTTCTGAAATCCTGCACCATAATGTTCGATGTTACCTGAAGTCCACCTGCATAGAAATGTAACCACATGTCACTGCCAGTGCAGCCTGCACAGGTAAAACGGAATGCTAGAGGCTGCAACCATCACTGGCATCTATATTTCACACCAGAAGTCTAAATCGAGCATAATGCCACACTGTGAAAAATGGTGTCTGTAGACTGCAGTTGCAACCGTGTGACCTCATGATCTTGCAGCACTCAAAGATGACCATCAGCTGTGTCTTCAAAGTAGCTTTGATAAAATGGCAAAAAGATGGAGTTGGTCTGCTGTCACTGTTACTGCAAATTCAATGGTCATTAGGCAGCTATATACTGTTACTTTCAACCAAAACCTCATAGATGTGAAACATGAATTTAGGAATTATTCACAAATAGTGCCATAGTTGCAGCAGGATGTTGAATTTCACTGTTAAAGGATAGAGGAACCTTGATATTATGTAGGATTATAATATTGGGTCGATGTTAAAGAGCCATGATGCAGAGACGTTGTGTTCATTGTTGTGGACCAACTCTGACTGATTGCAACATGTTGGCAGTCTCTGTGTTAATAAATTAGATGCAAACCTGCTAATAATCAGGTTGCCTTTGCAAGGGGTTCTGTGCGGTCGCAATCAGGTATCTGGTTTCTGCAGCGCGTTCATTAAGCTGCCAAAAGGGAAGGAAATTAAACGCGTTTATCAGCCACCGTGTTTTTGTTTGGTTTTTCATCCTTTTAGTTGCAGACAGTTAGCCGTCATATATCTACTCGTGTCACTGAGCCATTAGAATGCCAAATAAATTAGATCCAAATATTCTAAAAAAACAAACTAATATGCAAGGGTGGCTCCTATTCAACTTAATTCAACAATCACGTAGATGAACATAATGTGTTAGCATTTCAAATTCAAAATAATGATGATAATGGCATCAGTCACAAAACAATGAATAACTGTTGCAATATGAAAAGTTATAAATGAATAAAATAGAGAGAGAAAGGGGAAAAAAATGACTGAGGGTCTAAAGAAAGTGAAAGTACGCCCTCGGCTCCTCGTGATTACCGTCCTTAAACCTTTAACTGGCACAGAATTGATGGAAAAAACAAAACCGAGTCGGTATAGCAGAACCTTCTAATCTACGGAGATCTGTTATATTAGCTACCTTTTGACTACAGTATTATTTTTAGAAGATGGTTATATGTGGGTTTTTTTTCTGATACCCTTTCACCCCCCCCCCCCCCCCCCCCCCCAACCCCCCACAGCAGCCAACATTTTATCCCTTTCCCTTCACTGAACTAATGCCCTGCTTTGCTTTTACTAAACCCCTACTTACTAATATCAATAACTGCACTGCAGCCCCACCAAAACCCCCACACTCTGTGCCACATTAGCAGTGCATAATGCACAGCTCTCCATATGTCACTATGTATTGACTCTGTACTGTAGTAATGCTGAATTGATTGACTGGGATTTCAGTCAATCAGTGTATGTGTGAGTTTGTGTAGTGAACCTGTATGCCGTTTCTTTAAAATGTGATGTGAGTGCAGCCTTACCTGGTTTCTAAATCTGAACGTGTGTGTGTGTGTGTGTTCAGACGGCTCAGACTCTCGGGACAAACCCAAGCTGTATCGGCTTCAGCACAGCATCACTGAGGTCGGCTCAGACTGCACAGACGACGGCGCCATCCAGGTAAACACCCCATTAAAATACAAAAAATTCTAATACAGACTGTAGAATACTGCACTATATAAACTGCACATATTAATGCTAGAATTTTTCTCTTTTTAAAAAAAGTACTACATTGCAATTTTAAATTAAGATTTCTGTCTTTCTAAAGCTTTCAGTATTTGGGAAGAGCTCACATGCTGCCAAGTTTTGATGCCAGTGCATCCGAGCACTGATGCAAACCCTGTGGAGTTCCCTCACACTCAGTGTTCCCTTACACACACACACACGGTGTTGAATTAACTGTGCAAACATCATGACGTTACTGCAGTTTAAAAAGCTGTCTTTAGATATGATTCAAATGAAAAGCAAAGAGGTGTAGCTGGTGGAGTGAGATGCTGACCAGTGGGGGTTTTTGACCATAAGGGCCATTACACTTGAGCAGCTGCAGCTAACTGTTGTTTGAAAGTCGATCAGGTGAAAATCCAGAGACAAGGTCAGCATCAGGCAGCTGATGATCATTCCAAGGTTAATTTATGATACTTTTACTTGGCCGTCCTGGCTCGAGTTAAACTAAACAGCAAGGGTGTTTAAGCTGATAGAGAGGGGAAACGGTGCACAGCTCTAATGGGAGCTTGAAGTCAAGTGAAACTGACTGCAGAAGAGTTATTTATTTATTTATTTTGCCAGAAGCCAGCCCGACTTACAGCTTAAAAGTGGAGTTTTAGCCTGATGCTGCTTATATAGCTGATATACTTGCTGTGTTTGTCTTCAGCTGCTTGGTCCGGGGATTCTGCCCCACCACTGCAACCTCATGCACAGCGAAGGCATGGTGACTGTGACGCCGCACGGCCCTGACGCAGACACATTTGTAGACGGGCAGCGCATTATCGAGACGACTGTGTTGCGTTCTGGCTCCACCATCCAGTTCGGTTCTGCCCACGTCTTCAAATTCGTGGACCCGATGTTCGACCAGGGAGGGAAGAGAGAACCGGCCATGCCGAGAGGCAGACACAAGTCTGGGTGAGGAATGGGAAAAGGGTTTGTGGGTGTCTGAATGCAAAGTTTTCACCTCAAACTTACGGACATCCATTCTTCTTACTATCCCTCCTTCTTCAACGTCTGTACACACAGTTTCCCGAAGCCTACCAACAGTAAAGAAAGAATAGGGTGTTATTGTAAATGAAGGGAGGGTGAGGTTTGGAGTTGGCAGGCGGAAGCAGAGATGAAGGGAAGGAAAAGTGGGAGGAGGGAGTCTGGGATGGGGAGAGCAGGGAAATGAGAGGAAGAGCGGAGGTCTGGGGTTACGGCAGGCAGGCTGCCCTCTAATCTGATCAACATGATGTTGGGTGTGGCCTCCTCCTCGCTGGAGTTTCACACACTAACGGGAGAAAGACGGAGGGCATACAAGATAAGAAGAGAAAGGAGAGTGTGAGAAAGTTAGGGATCAGTGAAGGAAAGGAGAAACAACTTAAAAGTCTTTAATGGACGACTAACACTGAAAGGAAGAGAGAAAGAAGGAAGTCTGTAAGTACCCAAAACACTAACTCACAACTGTGGGTGTGTTTCTGCATGAATTAGTTTCTACAAATGATTCAAGAAATTGTCCTTTATCTTTTGTAGCACTCTTTCATAAGCATGTGCTCAGTATTTTCTAAAGCTCACAAGGTCATGAACACATTTAAATTAGTTTTTTAACAATCTAGAGTGTAAAGTTTGCCTCTGTAAGCTTTGCCTTCAGATGAAATAAACCTTAAAATTATTTTGGAGTAAAATGAGCATAACATTTTTGCTTGGCTGAATTTAATCCACCAGCCTGGGAGTGGTTTTTTTTTATGTGTTTAAGAGCTGGTTTGTTAGGTTTGAGCGCTTGCTGAGCAAACACAAAATTATACATCAGTGCAGCGTTTTAAAAGAGAGCTAATCCTGTATTTAGCTGTGGGCTGTGACTGCTTTCACAACATGTTCCTCAGAGGCTTTGACACAGGTTTGCATTCCAGTTAGAAACTCCCATCAGGTGATTTTGATTAGTAACCTCAGCTATAGAAGAAGACCTCAAAATTCATGTTTAATACGAAAATACAGCTCACAGTGCTCCACATGTCAGCAGCAAAATGTGACAATAAAATACTTCAGCTTAAAAAAAAGAAGACTCGGGATGAATGAAGTCCACAGACTGTATATATAAGATCAAAGTAGCCACTTGGTCTTTTATATACAGTCTTAATGTTGGTACTTTTGCTGCTCAAGAGTCATAAATCTCTTGCTCAGCCTGTCCCAAACAGCAATACATTATATTTGTCAGACATTTCCATTAAAAATGCTCTAAAGGGCTCCAGGAGCACAGGCATGGTTCAGATCAGCGCAGGTCAACTACAGCTGTCTATGTCTGCCGATTCAAATTCTGCCCTTAAGTTTAAGACTTGGTAGAGTCTCATTGGATGAGTTTTACCCAGTGTAGAGGTGTTATAAAGGGAGAATTTATCAATAGAAGCCAAAAATCTTTTTTTTTAAATTTTTTTTTTTTACAGGCTTTAAATACATTTTTAATGTGTGTGTTTTTTTTATTTTTTTATTTTTTTATTTTTAAAGAGTTAAACATCGTGCATTAACATTTGTAATTTCTAGCTATAGGATATAGCATAAATCGCATAGTTCATTCTTACTATTGATGGTTTTAACGATAGGCAGCTGCATTTAGCCGGTTCTGCCTGTCCAGATACAAACATGAGGAAGATGAAATTAGCTTCCGGGTCATGGATATAGTGGATTTTTTGTAAGTTAAAGAGGTCCATATTTCCCCCAGGAGTTACAGAAAATGTGTGAATATTGACCTTAAATTGAGATTAAGCTTTTTTGGTATCACGAATGGCGAAAGGGAAAATTTTCCTCATTGCCCCAAAAGAAAACCCATTTTTATTTTTCTATATAAGCAAGAAGTACACCTGTATAATCAGATTTCTCAATGGTTCAAATAATACTTTGGTCATTTTATTAGATTTTTTGTTATTGATCAGCTCCTTTGGGAACTTTTTCAGTTGTCAGCTCAGTTGGAGGCATTGTGAAATGATGTTACGAGAAATGAGAACACTGAGGAGTTATATTAAGACCAGGGATCATTTTGTGCAGCTCAGAAAAGGAGAAGTTGTGGATGTGGATCTCTGTGGTTTTCTGGGCTGCTTTCCAGTGTCCTGCTGCACAAACATACCAGGATACCTAGCCACAGTCAAGCTGAGGACTCATCATAATGTTTAGGCCAATTACTGCAGTAGTTTGGCGAGGATTCTTTTTTGGCGTGGTTCAGATGATCTTGTAAGGGAATGAGTGTTTGATCCTTTGATAATCTGCTCCCTCTTAACTTCATCTGTATTCACTGTCAGTGAGTGAGAGAAAAACATGAATGAAACCAGCCAGAAGCCTTAAAAGGAACTTTAATCTGTATCATGTTTAATTTGAGATCATTTTAAATAAATCGTTATCATATCCTTGTGCTGTAATCTCAGTACGCATGACACGGCAGATTCACATTTTAAACACTGTTTTTCATGTTTTATATCATGATAACAGCCTTTTTTGGTCTGCATGTTTGACTTGTTAGCAGCTGACAGAAGTGTGGCACAGATGCAGGATTACAATAGTACGCTTTCTAAACAGAGAAATGAGGCGAGTTGCAAGAAGACTGTTAGTGAGCGGGCGCAAGGTTAAGCAGCACTGTGGTGTGTTTGTTTTGAATTTTCTGTCAGAGTAGAGACTGCCAGAAAAGGCAGATGCTATTGCTGTGTGCTCATACTGCTATGACGCAGTCTTGGTTCTCTTGAAGGTTTCTTCCTCTTAAAAGAGCGTTTTGTTTTTTCCTTCCCACTGTCATCAACTGCTTGTTTAAAAGGGATCATTTGATTGTTGGGGTTTTTCTGTACTATTGTAGGGTCTTTACCTTGCAAGATGAAGTGCCTTGAGGCGACTATATAAATAAAATTGAATTGAAAGTGACCATTTAAAATGATGGCGTCTTGGAAGACATGCAAGGATGGCAGGGTGAGATGGTGGGCCCAGCTGAGTTATCAAATAATAGCAGCCTTATTGGTTAGAAAGCTGCATCCACAGCCGGTATAAAGATGGACAAAGATTGAAAAATTACACCTTCATTCTTTTTAATGGCCAACAGGACTCAACTCCTCTGATTGCAGAGGGTTTCTGGTCGTATAGAAGTCTAAGTTGACTCTCACCTTCCTATCTCCAAGAACTCTGTAAACATTTTTTCATTACTTTAATGCATGAGGCCTTATTTTTGTCAAACACTGAGTGCATTTTGTAAGTTATAGTCATCCTGAGGCTTTTCCAGGGTTATCCAGGATATGTGTGTGGTTTCACAGTCAGATCCACACCTCGTTCACCGCATCTGGTTTCAAAAAACTGATAGTGAAAACACTCATTTTGAGGCTTCATAAAACTAACAAACAGGTGGCATCACAGTGGCTCTCTCCAGCTATTGTACAGTACAGCTAAAACACACAGAAAGCCTTCCTTGGTGCTAATTAACAGACCAGAACTGAAGCACAAGCTTATTAAATGGTCTGCACTTTAAAACAGAGTTTGTGAAAGGGAAAGCCTATCTGTGGAGGCTAAAACATGCTTTTTAATGCAGTGACGTGGGAGCCTGTGGGGTTCGACTCGCATTTGAAGCCAGTCCCAGGTGGCTGTTAGAGGAATTGCAGTCTTTGGCACATCTACATAGTATTTATTTTCCAGCTGCGGAGGTTGTGGCTTTGAGCCTGATTCACATGACTGTCTGGTTTCTGAGATCACATGACACCTGTCATTGATTCCCACGCTGGGATTTGGGACCATCTTGTTAAAGATGTTAGAATCTGTTTTCAAAAGCTGAAAACGGCAGCATCAGAAAGATTTTAATATTTTATCTGTTTTTACTGGAGTTATGAGTTTGTTCGTAATGTACTTCATTTGATTAGAAATTTAGTTTAAGAAAGAAAAAAACAATCAGTCTACTTTCTCTGTCTATGTTGATGCTGGTAATGGTTTAACCTTGTTTGGCTGCTTTTGTTTATTGTGTGCGTGATGGAGATCTCCGTGTCAATGACATGAAGCACTGATGCTTTGTGTTTGTGCTGTGCTCTTTATTCAACATTGATGCCTTGCTGTCACGCGGGCTGTGAAAGCAGAAGCCTGTCTTTTTAAACCCGACTGCTGTCTCTCTCACTCACACACACACACACACACACGACACACACGACACGACACGACACGACACGACACGACACGACATCCTGGCGTTGCTGTGAGTTAGGACTCGTGGCGTGGCTTCTCTATAACTAATTAGACTGTTATGTAAGAGTGTGCATGCATAAAGCGAGCTATCTGTGTGCAAATATCAGCGAGTATTTTACTGCCTCTCACGCCCATCGCTCTCCTCTGTGACGGTGAGTTAGATAAGCGAGCGTGTGTGTGTCTGGATTTAAGTCTGCGCTCTTGTCGACGTCAGTAATGAAAAGTCAGCTGTGGAGAGCGCAGTTTGTCATCTGAACCTCTGAATGTCTGTGTCTCCCCGCTGAAGCAGCGTACCAGAAACCACCTTCGACCTTCACGGAGACGTCCACAGTGGAGGAGCCCTGCCTACCAGCAAGGTAACACACACATGCACACAGACAGAAAAAGAAACACCCACTCATTTTCGTGTATATACTTTATTCCATTCAAAATTCTCTCTGCTCTGCTTTCTGCTCTCAAACACTTAAACACTATGCTGTTAATATTTTTATGTTTTATCTGTCTGAACTTTTATTAAGCAGACTGGCTGAAAGTCGGGCATCATCATATTTTTGTTTACTGCACTGCTTCTGTGGTGGATTCTCCTTTTAAAGTTGGTTTCAAATAATGGCGTTAGTTTATGTTCAAGTCATCGCTGTTCAGGCTGCTCTAAACATGCCAATTTTGACAGTTTCTTTTCCCCCTGCTCTGTATGATGCCTTATCTCAACTATTGTCAACACAGGTGCACAGCTGTCACAGCGAGCACAGAAGCTCCACCCACCTACTATTTAAGCCTTATTTTTGCGAGGGGGAACAAAACTACTACAGTAACTAGTTGTGGTAGAAGAATTCACAGATTTAAAAATATGGAGCCAATCTTATTATGATAATTATGCACACCAGTGGTATTTATCAGTATCTTTCAAATTTCTTTGCAGTTAAATGTCATTTATAGAGTGACAAATCATGACACATCTTAAGGTGTTTTATTTTCAAAGGTAAAGACTATGCACATATTATAAATATTATAAAAACACAATGATTCCACAATCGTCCGTGAGAGAGCTGCTGATGACAAAAAGGAGAAAAATGACTCTCATGGGTTTTCCAAAAATAATTAAGTCTTTTGTTGATTATCGGTGTTGATTTGCAGATCTTCTTGAGTGCATTTCATCTAACATTTAACTCCAAAGAAGTTTAATTCAGATTATTTAAAAATCTGATCAAAGCCACAGATTAATTTTGTCATTTGATTATTGGTTTGACTAACTGCAAAAGCTCTGGAGAAGCAGCAAAACGTTTTTTAAATGTCAAACTCAATACAAAGAAACAAAAACTTGATGAAAAGTGGAAAAAGGGTTGTCATGTTGCTTTTGCTGTAGTAGTTCTGCCAATAAATCTGACCCAAGTCACCATTGTCGGCTTTCCCAGACAAAACTCCATGACACCATAACTTTGATTTGTTTCCCCACGCTGCATTTAAGCCTCGTAGGACTGTAGCCAGTATCTTTAAAATATAATAAGGGACAAATTTCCGTATGTTAAGTTGAATTGAAGCTTCTTTTTTTCTCTGTGTGTTTTCAGAGCTCAGGAAAGCTGGACATGGAGAGAGGAATGGTCAAACCCATGATCAGAGGAGAGCAGCAGGACAGCAGGTCAGACATGGTTTCCTCCAATACCCTGGATTCTCTTGATCCTCATGCTTATCCTTTTTCTCCCCTCTGTATGGATCTCCTCTCCTCATGGTTTGAATCTGTCTCATCAGGTCTCAGGATATTTCAGCAGACAGAACAGAGCTGACTCTTCCAGCCAGCATCGAGTTCAGAGACAACTGTGAGTGTTCGCGCATCACTTTCTGCCTCTTCATTCACCTCACTGTGTCAGTGACACAGTCAATAGCTGGAAACTATTGAACCCTTTCAGTTCCCGTCGTAACGTCCTGGACCGACAAACCTGACCTGATTGCGCTGGAAGTAGTGCTGCTCAATAACGGTGTCATGGTTAATGCAGGCAGTTCAGAGGCTTTTCACGTTTTCTCTCACCTCGCCGACCTGCAGCGATGAAAGGCTGAAAGCCATTATAATCATTAAAATCCTGTTTGACGTTGTGGCACAAAGTCAAGCACGTTCAGTGGTTTTTGCTCCTCGTTTCTGAGCCTGCTTGTGATATTCTTGAACAAGATCTGCGGGTGCAGCCGGGGTGAAGGCGACTCTCCATCGCTGCTTTTTGAAGCCAATGTGGTTTTATTTGATTTATCAGAGTGTGATCTTCAGCATTGGAGGTCGACACCTCCAAATGTGAGACTGTGAAGTGCCCTCTCTGGGTTGAAAGGCAGATATCTCAGGATGTTTTTCGTCGTCTTGTAACAACGCCGCTGGAGGTTTTGGGGGCATGTTTATCTGGGAGGAGACCCTTGGGAACTACAATCAATTTATAATCACCAATTAACCCTTACCCCATGCATGTTTTTGAACTGTTGGTGGAAGCTGGAGTTCCCAGACAGAACCCATGCAGACACAGGGAGAACATGCAGGCTCCATACAGAACGGAAAAGACTGGATTCAAACCCAGGAACTTATTCCTGTGGAACTTTTTCTGTGAAGCTGGCAGGTTGAAGACCATTTCATGACTGGCCTCAAAGGGTTTTTATTGTTCTCTCGTGCACCTTGAACGGTGGAGAAGTTTGGTGCTGTGGTGCATGTATGAAAACTGCTACATCGGGGTGTTTCTGCCTTTACATGTCAGAGTACATTACAGAGATTAATATTAAGCTTCATGATTTCCATCTCTGCGTTTTTCTGAGCCGTGTTCGAGCTGTGCATTCCTGTTTAATAAAGTAATAAAATGAAAGTTCTCCTTTTTGTCTGCCGGTGTGGAGGGAACCTTAGAGCTGGACTGAGTTGTCCTAATCCCCGGCATTTAATTTTCTAATGTCTCTAGTGAATCCTTTATTAGATGATTTCAGAACTCTTTGTTGCTGTTGGATGTTAAATTCATGATAATTGAGTTCCAGACGGCAGTGCAACGTTTCGTTTCCCACGCTTTTTGTAGCCACGAACGCTTCGAGCCGTTTGCTTTGTCTTCCGTTTATTGACTCTTCTTCTGCTCCGGGCCCGAGTCTATCAGCGTGCACGCTCTGACAGTGCTACAGTATATTTGGCACAGTGTGTGAGATCATCTGTTTTCCAGGCAAAAGATGGTTTTTGGTCATAAAGTGGTGGAGACTCTCATACCCCACAGTCCTCAGGGAGCCTAACCATGTGCTGTAAGAGGCAGAAAAGGTGCAGTAGTCTCATCTTCAGGTTTTCATATGGAGTGTTGTAGCTGCTAAAGTGCAGCTGCCACTAGTTTGGCATCGAGTTAAAACCGAATGACTCTAAAGTGAGGCAGCTGGTTTCATTGGTGTTTTCAACATGACACGCATGTGCAGCCAATATCTGCACCGCCAAAGCGACTGATACAAACTGCTTCCCACAGCTCAGAGGCGGTGTGGGCCGACACTTCGAACATGCAGTTTGATTTATTGTGTGCAGTCATTTCTGCCTTTACATACAGTTTTTAATGAGAGATGATATATAAAACCTTTGCATTCATTAATTACTATTATCAGCTATAATGATGAGCTGTTATTCCATGAAATAATAAAAAAAAAAAAATCAGCTATAGTGAAAGAGTTAAACAGGTGGAGATTGTTGTCAGAAGGGGCAGGAATAAATGAATGAAAGCCAAAATAGATGAATAAAAACATGAATGAATTGAATAGTAAACTAGAAGTCTAATAAACAAATGAATATTATTATTGTTATTATTGTTATTGTTATATTAAAAAATAGACAATTCAGAAAAGTTAAGTTTTATTTATCAGTCAACACAGTGGGGAAAAGAAAAACGACTGATGAAAGCAAAACGAAACCAGATAAAAAAAGAATAAAATGAGAATCCATGAATGAATTCATCAATGAATGGCTGAGTGGGTTAAAACAAACAAACAAAAAAACAACAACTGGATGGATGGAAACAGAATAAATAACAGATGAATGAATAAAGCCAGGAACCAGTTGCTGAATGAACTGACAACACAAGGAGTATCTGAATGAAATGCTGAATGAAAACACAGGAAACAAATAAAACTCCTGCTTGCCTCTTTAACACATTTCCGGTGTTTTCTACTGTAGGACTACGATAAAGTGGCTGGAAGTAAAAATGCTCTGTAGTCATCAGTTCAGTTCTCCATTGTTTTGGTGTCTAAGAAGCCTTTAATTCATGTTTTCATAACCCAACTCACCCTTTCTGCGTCAGACTTCGTTGTCTCACCCATACACGTGACCATAACCATGAGTTTAGTTTGTGGGGGATTACTTAAGCTGCATGTTTATTAATTAATTATTAATTAATCACGTGAAATCTGTTACGTCCTCTGACAAACAGCGGCTGCCGCAAAGATTTTATCGAATGTATTCTCTCTGTGTCCATCCAGCTGAAGACACCTTCCTCTCTGCCATCATCAACTACACCAACAGCTCCACGGTTCACTTCAAACTCTCGCCCACGTACGTCCTGTACATGGCCTGCCGCTACGTCTTGTCGCCCACCTACCGGCCCGACATGTCGCCGTCAGAGAGGACGCACAAGGTCATCGCCATCGTCAACAAGATGGTGAGCATGATGGAAGGAGTCATCCAGGTCAGTAATGCGTCTTTTAAAAGTCTTTTCACTGTAATTTTTAAAAGCAGTCGAATCAAATCATCGATTAATTTGCACGTTATCTCGTTCTCATGCTCCTCCTGCTTTTGTCGAATATTAGGTGACGCTCAGCGGTGTTCTTACAAAACTACATTTGTAGTTGTTGTAAGCTGTGTGTGTGTGTGTGTGTGTGTGTGTGTGTGTGTGTGTGTGTGTGTGTGTTTGTGTGTGTGTTTGTGTCTAGCAGCTTTTCTCCACAGTTGTGCTTTCGATTCTGTTTGTCCATCACTCAGTGTTACGCTCGAGATGTGAAGCCTGTTGTGACTCAACATGGAGCTACTGTTACTTAAAATGTCAAGTTTGATGCCGGTCTTATAGCCGTTTTTTTGTAGGGGAGGGAGGCGGTGTCAAAACAGTAATTTTTAAAGACTTTTTCGAGATCTCCTCCTCTAAATAAAACTACATAGAGGTATCTGTGTTCAATATTGCGTTAAGACAAACATCTGCAAGAAGTTTTAATAAACATGCTAAAAATGCCTGGTTTTAATTGAAACAGTCTGTATGGAAATATGAAAAAGGATTAAGACTTTCACCATCTGTTGAAACTTTTTGTTAACTCTGGGCCACGTTAAAAACAGCCAGAAATTCTTTCTCGTTTTCCCAGCAACTTCAGTACCTCATATTTAAGCGGTTTTTAAACCAATTTTGATACTCCAAGTTTCACAAGCGTCATATCGCAATGTGGGATAGATAGCTGGGCACAAGTTATAGATTATGAAATCTTTTTACCTATACTTTGATGGCAAGCTCATCTTCTAGTTGCGATCCCTTCACAGAAAAGAAATCCGTGTTCAAATGTTCTGTAAATTGATTTAGACACATCACATCGATCAGTTTCATGTCCTAAACAGGTGTGGGGAACTTCAGGCCTCAAGGGCCGGTGTCCTGCAGGTTTTAGATGTGTCCTTGATCCAACACAGCTGATCTAAATGGCTAAATTACCTCCTCAACATGTCTTGAAGTTCTCCAGAGGCCTGGTAATGATTGATTCAGGTGTGCTGACCCAGGGTGAGATCTAAATGCTGCAGGACACCGGCCCTCGAGGCCTGGTGTATACTCTATAAAATATTTATAGCATGAAGTTAAGATTTTACATTGCTTAACTAAAGTTACTGTACAAAATAAAAGATAAAAGTGATCCTTGCTGGGTTAGGTGGGAGCACGATGCCACATATGAAGCAGAGGATCTTAGGAGGGGAAAAGTAAACACATAAACACCTACATGTTTCTTTTAAAGCCTCCAGCTTCCAGTAAAGCCATTACTGCTTTTATTTGTTTAGCCTGCAGCAAGCTATTCATTGTCTTTGGCATGCAGAAAAGTTCTAAAACACAAGCACAGACTCACAAATGCACACACAAAGACTGTAAGACTATTTCAGTCTGTGTAGTAGGAGTTCAGCTTTATAGAGTTTCAGGAAAACTATCTTTAGCTACAGACTGAGAGATGTGGGAAGCTTGCTTATAAACTGCGTGCGTGCGTGCGTGTGTGTGTGTGTACGCGCGTGTTTTCAGTTATCATCTGAACATTAATCATTGCATACGAGACACTAATCCAGCATCTCTTTGGGATGTTCCTCGCCAATAACAGTGCTCGCACTCTCTAATATTTAATCCTTGTTAGAGTGCGGTTACAATAGTGTGCTTCAAACATTTTATGCAGCTTTTAGTTGTAAAATATAAAACATTGTATACCTCGTTCACTTTTGCAGTGTTTTCTTTAACATTTTTTCTTTTCCAGCTGACCTCCATCACTTCACTTTTTTGAGGATGGCTTTACATTGTAAACCATAATCATCGTGTGTGTCAAAGTGTATCTGTGTGTCACATAGCTGTCCATACTGTAGCCGTTGACGTGTTTTCTCTCTGTCCTGTGAACGTGTCCTCTTCCTCCTCCTCCTCTTCCTCTTCCTTCCATCCAGGAGATTGCTGAAGGGGATCAGGTAGGATAGCACATCATGATACGGCTGCTAAAGACTCGTCTACCTCTCTCTCCCTGGCTCTGATGCTCTCTCTTTGTCTCATTTTCTTGGGGTGGGTGATGTGGGTAATATTAATTGCGCAGTACACCTTATATTCTGTACTCGCTACTGTTAATGTGAGCTGCACAGATTAGCAATGCCAAGAGCTTTGCAACTCAATACTTTTACTGTATTATCCACAGTTTTCAGAGCTGTTTTTAAGGAACATATTGCAGAGGAAATAAAACAGTCGATCACGTTTGCCATGGTGACAAAATACTACTGGATTATAGTATTGTTCTCAGTGTAGGTTGATTTATTACTCCCAATAGCAACAGAAAAAATGGTTGTTGTTGTTGTTGTTGTTGTTATTATTATTATTATTATTATTATTATTATAATAATGTTAGTATTACATTGTAACTATTAAGTAAAGAAAGATAAATAAATACTTCTGTGTTGAATCGACATAAAGCCTGTTTAAGTGACCGACTCGTGGTCGGCGTTTATATGTGTGCATGGTGTGTCTCCGTTCTTGTGCAGTCACTCCCAAAACACTAGTTATGGGTGTTTTGATGTTTTTCAAACCTATTCACTGGATTTGAAAATGGAAATAGCAAAAAATGCATTATTGTAGTCATTTTTATTTAGTTTAGACTTTTTGCTGTTAATTTTCAGGCAGTTTCTGTAGTGAGGTTTTCTTGTTTCAGTTTCATTTTATTTAAAAATATTTTGTTTTAGTTTAATTTTATTAATTTAAGAGTTAGTTTTTGGCTTTTTAGTTATTATTATGAGATTTATATCAGCGGTAAAGTACAGGTATTTCAGGTATTTAGAAAAAAAAGAAGCCAAACTTTTGGAAAGCGGTTGACTCAGTCTTATAGACAAACAATACAAAAACTAAGCAAATTTCTTGCTATCATTTTTTCCTAGTTTGTTTTTCCCCAGGTCTGTTTATAATTTTTATTTTAGTTAATTACATTTTGGTCACACCTATTTTTAGTTAACTTTAATAACCATGGAGGAGAGTCACAGTCGTTGCGAGCTGCATCAACGTGATGCGTAGTTGTATTTCTAGTGAGGTGCACATCAGGTTGCGGTTTATGGTTACCTACACCATATCTCTAACATTGTTAGTTTTGCGTCAGAGTTTGTCTCGTTGTGCACCTCTGGACTGCTTTAGGACAGCTTCTGTTTTTCAGATTGTTGTTCATGTCACAAAGTTGGAGACAGTGAGCTGCAGTCAACATACATTTTTCTGTTATGCATCACTGTAGGTGGTTCAGTAATCTCATTCTATGTACTAAGGAAACAAATAAGTTGTTATTGCATTGCAAAGCTTCCTCTACGTGCATGATGGGTCTTTTTTTTTTGCGCTGTGCTACTGCCAGCTGATTTCAGTCTGCGTGCAGTGAGTGGAAATGTGAACATTAACGTTATTGCATGAAGGGGCATGGACACGATGGTTAAATGCTGAGCTCGGTGATGATCCTTAGCTTGAAAGTTGTTTGTTTGGTGTTCGTGTTCGAAGCGAGACTTCCACAGAGTGATGATCAGGATAACAGTGCGCATGGATTTGAAGATCTTTTTGATCGAAGCTCGTATGTTAAATTATTTCTTTACCTGAAACCTCGACTCCAGACCAACTGGGTAAAAAAAAAAAAAAAGCCAACACATTTTAATTAAGGCGAATCAGATAACATTTAAGCACTGGTGACGTAAAATCACATCACCAACCTCATCAACCCCTCGGCTTTCCTCTATTAATCTCTGCCCCCACTTCTCTCTCCCTGTCCTACTTTCTTCTTCTCTCTCTATGCTTTGTTTCTTTTTGACCAGCCCTTCATTGTTGCTGCTGCTTCTTTTTCTCCATTCTAACAGAGATGATGTAAAATACCGCCGTAATAATGCATCCTACCCCACAGCTGGAAAACTAAGCAACAACAGCAACATCAACTTGACTAATTCCATTCAGCTTCCTGGACCTGCCTGGTACTAAAAAACAAACACACCAAAGAAAAAAAAACAAAACAAAAACAGAACAAAAACCAAAGCATCCACTTCTCTCCATCATTGCTCAGTCTTTAACTCTGGCATCCATTTTTTTGTTTTGTTTTTTTGTTGTGACCTCACATCTTGCTTCTTCTACTCGACGGTGTGGATGAGAGACAAGTCGCGTCTGACCTGCTCCACCTCGTCTGCTTCATTTGTCTGTTTGGATGTTCATTTAACGTGTTCAGCCATCCATCTGTGTTTCATTGTGGATGCACTTGGCTCCATCTCTCATTGTCTGGCTGTTCTGAATGAAGGGTTATTATTGTTATTATTATTATTATTGATATTATTATTATTTTCTTTTCTTTGTTCTGTTTTCATTTGTTTTTCAAAGGTGGGGATAGATGAATGCAAGGGACCAAGCTTTGCACAATCCTCTCTCTCTCTCTGAGCGGTGGGGATTTTAACCAATCAGCTCCTCAGACATCGAGCTTCGTCATGATTTAAACTGTGAACTAAGACGGCCGGTGTCTGTCGATCTGATGAATGGGAGAGAAAAGGAGAGGTCACTCTTGTGTAAAACAAAACTATCACAGAGCTCACGACACTTTGTTTGTGTTCACCGATCTGAAAGTGATGACCACTCTTCTTCTCGACACCCGGTTGGCTTAGAGGGAGGGGTGGGCGAGGCATGAGTCTATCCCTTAAAGTAACAGCTGCTCCTTCTTGCTGTCACTCAAACAGAAACCCCTCTGTCCTCCTCCCTTCTTTTTTTTAATTTTTACCCTTGAGTCTTCCCTGGACACTTCTACTCTAACAACTTCTACCATGTTTTTCTTCTTTGTGTGTGGTTGTGATTGGTGCATTACAGAAGCAGAAGAACATCGCGGGAGCACTGGCTTTCTGGATGGCCAATGCGTCCGAGCTGCTCAATTTCATCAAACAGGACCGAGACCTGAGTCGCATTACGCTGGACGCCCAGGACATCCTCGCCCATCTGGTCCAGATGGCCTTCAAGTCAGTTTGTGTTTGTGGATGTGGGTGTGGGTGTAGATAATAAACTGTGAACAAAGATATAGCCATTGTGATGATGCAGACAGGTTAATGCCTTCCCTTTGCGAAGCATCAGTGTTTTCGTCTTTGTGACTCTTAACAGAAACTGCAGTTTACAAAATGTTGATTATTAATTCAATAAGAGATCAAATAAATACCCGTAAACTCACCACAAAAGTGTTTCCTAGGGTCACAGGGGGAGGAAGCTGTTATCTTTTCTAGCTGCAGGAGTCGCCCACTGCTGGCCATTAGAAGGAATGCAGGTTAATGGGGTTGATCCAAGTGAGCAGTGCATTACTTTGTCCTAAAAACAAATGAGTGCATCCAGTTAATAATGTTGCCCCAGTCAAAATGAATGAGAGGTGATGATGATGTTGATGGACTTAAATTTAAGATAAGATAAGATAGAACTTTATTAATCCCTCGGGTGGGTTCCTCTGGGAAATTCGATTTCCAAAAAAGCACAGCACCGACAGAAGTTACAGAGTTACAGAATATTATTTATATATATATATATATATATATATAGAGAGACAATATAAATAAAATATACGAAGGGGATAAATAGGAATAAAAATACAAGTGAATTGCACATTTCAAGTATTGAGGTCTATTGCACTGTTGACTATTTACAAAGGTATTGCACAGTGAGGTGAAGAGGCACTACAGCTTAGTTGTTCCCCCCTCCTTTGTCCTCCTGTTTCCACATTTATACATGTGAAATAAGCAGAGCGAGAATCTACCTCAAATTTTAGTTCACTTTTATTAATATAGCACCAAAAGAAAACAGTCACCTCAAGGGGCTTTATATTATAAAGACAAGACCCACGATCATAGAGAGAAACCCCAACGATCATACAACCCCCTGTGAGCATGCGCTGTCTTTTATATGCAGTCCAAAGTGTCCATCCAATAATGTAATGAAATCCTTATTAAAGTAACTTGTTAGTATAAAATGGGTGATAAGAAACATAGGCTTGCAATTCTTTCTGTATAAATGACATTCGCTGGCAGTTAGCAGTAATTTAAACTTCTCACTTGGTTTAGAAGCATTATGGAAAATATATGAACACACTGATAACCCACATTAAAGTTTCTGAAAGCATCTGAAAGTGTAAAATACGTTCAGATGGTGACCTTTGATGTGAACAGTGTTGAATGACGTTGCAACAAGCTGTATCGTGTTGCTGCAGGTACCTGGTCCACTGTCTCCAGGCCGATCTGAACAACTACATGCCTGCCTTCCTCGATGACCCTGAGGAGCATAATCCACAGAGACCAAAGATCGGTAATGTGCAAACACACAACCACAGGAAGCAACCAAGACTGCTCATGACTAACAGCAACAATTCTGAATTAATTTAGGTGATTAGCCCTTTAAAATGAAGACATGTTAATCGTATGTCATTATAGGTTTTGCCGGAGTTTTCACCGTTTTATGTTAAGATGATTCCACACTCACAGGTTGCACACATCTAGAAATTGTTAGCATTAATTTTCTCAGGTTCCTTTGGACCTTGTGAGACTGGAAAGAATATATTAGAAAATCTGAACAAAGTATTTTTTTTATTTCCTAATGGTCTCTCAGGTGTCTTGTTTTGTTTTTTTGTTTTTTTAAAAACATGCTTTGGACCTGTCTCTCTGATTTGGGATCTACTTTTCTGCAGAGTCAGTAGCTGCAGTGCCACCTTAAACTCGAAGAATTTTATTTTTTATCAAAACTCTCTGAAGTCAAGAATTTACACAAACATGGAGCCCAAGATTTTTCAGCAGACTCCAGAAACTCGGAGGAAAGCCCAAATTGAACTCTGTAGCTATCGTTGTTCACTGTATTTGTTTGCGTACAGGCCTGGTTTTAATAACCTGATCATACAGCTCCTGGAAACTGTCCATATACTTAACTCACATTTCATGTAGAGGATCATTGCGGGTTGAAAAGCCCACAGTTTTCAAGTCAGACAGTGTTGCATCAGGTGAGGAGTGAAACCAGGAGGCGCTTGTCTTTTTTCTGAGGATATTGTACATATGTACTGAAAGTTTTCTTCCAAAAAAACACAACCTTCAATCACAAACTCCTCCACTTGGCTTCCTGTCAGTTTATTAAGATAATTATAATCCAGCTGGAAGATTGTATTTTTTTTTTTAACACTGGAAGAAGTGCGCCTATCACAGAAGCAAAAGTACAAGGGCATGTAACCGGATTTCTACTGAGTGATCTCAAAAAACAAGCCTCACACGGCTCAGAATGACCTTGAACAGGATATAAGACTTAGAGGGGAAGATTTTTTCTCACGTCCCGGTTTCTCTTTTCAGAGGACGTCCTGCACACACTGACGGGGGCGATGTCGTTACTGCGGCGGTGTCGGGTCAACGCCGCTCTCACCATCCAGCTCTTCTCGCAGCTCTTCCACTTCATCAACATGTGGCTGTTCAACAAGCTGGTGACAGATACCGGCTCGGGGCTGTGCTGTCACTACTGGGGCGCCATCCTCCGGCAGCAGCTGAGCCACATCGAGGCCTGGGCTGAGAAGCAGGGTCTGGAGCTCGCTGCTGACTGCCACCTCAGCCGAATCGTACAGGTAAGATGGTAAACAGTAAGAGTCTGTGCAGGGGTGTGAGCAGATGGTCGCTAAAACAGGTTTTAGAGGCATTTTCCTCAGTTGTGTCAGTCACACTAATTGGTTTGTTGCATCTTTTTAAAATATCTCCATTTTAATTTTTTCTTATTACTATAAAGGGTTTTGAAAAGATAAAAAAAGAATATGTTCGACTGATTTACTTGTTGGTTGTGTCCCATTTTCTGTTTTTAGGGAATTACGCAGACCTGTAAAAGTACTATTACAGAGTAGCTCCTGTGGAAGAGTAAGAGGGTCTTGAAGTGACAACTCCCAGAAAGTTGATTCTGTTTATCTCAACTTTGCTTTTTCAGTCACAGAAATGTTTTGTTACTCATTCAAGTGACGACTACTGTCTCAGGTGACCGCAGGTTTCCCAAGTCTAATAAATGGTACATTTGCATAATGATTGAAACCAGCACAACTGACTAACAATGGGCCATTTTTTGCTATGACATCAGGGATTCCAAAAAAAGTGGGTTGTGATGTTACTGCAGCAAGAAGTCAGAAGGAAGCCATTTGTAATTTAAAAAAAAGAAGAAGAAACTGAACTGAAAAACATCTCAATGTGATTTTAAAAATAACAGGTTTTCCTTCAGTTTCTGGCCTATTCTTGACCCTGAACTGTGGTCTATTTAATCAGAGAGCACAAATATGGCCATCAGCTAAAGCCGTTAATGTGATCAAAATTAAGATTAAAATGAGTCAGTGAATCCACATGGAAGGAATCATTTCCTTTTGTGCGGTGTGCAGTTGGGATTGAAGGTTTGGGTGGGCTGCAGAAGGTTTTCAGGATCTCTAAATTGGCTGCGGCAGTCTGAAGTTTGGGAGTAGATGTTTACTACACTGCAGCAATTCAGAGAGAAAATGAAGAGGCTGAAACAAGAAATTAAGAGACCACAACAAGACATGGAGTTGGACTACCAACCGCTGACTGGCTATTACATCACTACAATCCCTTTTAGCAGCATGAATGCAACCAGGAAAAAAATGCTTTGAAGCTTTGCAGTTTCTGGAGGATCTCTTCTTGCCCAGAAGGAATATAATCCTCTGTTATAGTAAACCTGAAATGAAAAATCGTAAAGAGGCAAACACTCCAAACCCCCGCTCAGGTGCTTCTCTGGGACTCTGCTTTATCAGCTTCGACTGACTCTGGCAAAACAAGCAAACAACTCAACAGCTGTCATCAGATTCTTATTACTGTCTCACAACACTCGCCTCGCCTACAGTCAGCCAGTCAACACAACCGCGGAAGTCTCTCATTTCGTGTGCTTGCAGATAACGTTGCGACCACGTGTGGCCACTCTGTTTACATTCAAAACAATAAGATGTGTTTGATTTACAACATGTGTGTTTGTGTCCCCTTCCAGGCCACCACCCTGCTGACCATGGATAAATACTCCATGCAGGATGTGCAGACCATCAATAACACTTGCTTCAAGCTCAACTCCCTGCAGCTTCACGCCCTCATGACCAACTACCACTGTGCCCCCGATGAGCCGTACATCCCACCTGTAAGATAAACGGCGTCTTTAAACATGTGCAGCGTTTTTATTGGATTAAATTAGATGAAACTGGAGTTATTCAAGTCAAACTGATTTTTAGAAACTTCTGCTGGTTTCTGTGTGTTTAGGAGCTGATAGACCACGTGGTGGCAGTGGCGGAAAACACAGCAGATGAGCTGGCGAGGAGTGACGGCAGAGAGGTTCAGCTCGAGGAGGATCCAGACCTCCAGCTGCCCTTTCTCCTTCCTGAGGACGGCTACTCCTGCGACGTGGTGCGCAGCCTCCCCAATGGCCTGCAGGACTTCCTGGAGCCTCTCCTGCAAAGAGGTAGAAAGTCAAACTATATGTGAATAAGGAATGAAGTCATATTGGAAATATATGAATGAAAGCCTTCAAATAGGTTTATGTTTTATGAGAATGTAAATGACTTTGGTTGAATATGAGCAGATAATTTTTCCCAGGGTTTTTAATTTGTTTTTATTGTCATTGTTTTAAATAAAACCCTGTATACCTAAAGGAAATCAAACATTCATTGAATTATGTTTCATAACTGTGTGTTAGTTCTGCTATTCTGAGTTTTATACCTCCTGTTTTTAAAGCTATGAGACGTACAACGAGTTTAAAGATGTTATGTTGGGATTTAAGCATCTTAAAATAAAGCAGACCAAACAAAAAGCATCAGTAGCTGCTGCTTTAAAATAAGTTTGGTTGCTTTATATGCTGTATTGCTACACTCGACAATTAACGTTTTCTTATTGTCATGATTTCAGAAAAGCTGCTCTGAAACAAAGGTTATGATCACTCTACTATCAGTGACATTATTTCTGTGTGCGTCTGTTTCCTCTGGTAGGTTTTTGTAGGTTAACGCCACATCCACGTTCGCCCGGCACCTGGACCGTCCACTTCGAAGGAGCTGACTGCGACAGCCACTTCTCCGCTGCTGACAACTCTGAAATGGTACGACGTCGACGTTCAGTCACTCTCTCGCCACACTGTGCGTGCGTTTATTTATAGAGTTGTGTGTCAGTGCAGTGGGGCATCCTGGGTAAATTCGGTGCCACAGAGGAGACTTTGCAGGTTTAGTAATGCTGAGTCACAGAGACTGTGGAGACTGAAGTCTAAAGTAAGTCTGACAGCTAAGACAGCAGAAAACAAGACTAAAACTCAAAGTGGCTGCAGGGTCTTTGATGGCTGCAGAGTGACTTTGGGAAACTGTTCTTTTTTCAGCATTTACATTTTCATGCTGCGCTCTTGCTTTGAGTGGATGATCTTCACTGAGATCCCATCCACTTTGCTCTGTATGCTGCCCAGACACGCCTCCATATTGTCAATAACGATGAGCTGCTCTTTGATACAAATATCTAATTGGCTGATCACATGGCAGCAACTCGGTGCATTTAAGCATGTCAACATGGCCACCATGACTTGCTGAAGCGCAGACTGAGTCTCAGAGTGGGGAAGAAAGGTGATTTAAGCAACTTTGTGACCTGGTTGTTGGTGCCAGACAGCCTGGTCAGAGTATTTCAGACTCTGCTGGGATTTTCCCACATGACCATCTCTGGGGTTTACAGAGAATGATGTAAAAAAGCAGAAAGATCCAGTGAGCAACACTTCTCTGGATAAAAACATCTTTGAATGCACAAGACATTAAACCTTGAAGGAGAAGATCACACTGGGTGCCCCTCCTGTCAGCTAAGAGCAGGAAATCGATTCTATAGTTCAGCACAATTTGACATTAAGAGACTGAAAATTTGCTTCTGGTCTGATAAGTCTCAATTTCTACTCTGACATTAAGATGATGGGGTCAGAATTTGGCCTAAGCAACATAAAAGCATGGATCCATCCTGCTTTGAATCAGCATTTCAGACTGGTGGTGTCAGAGAGGTTTTCTTAGGACTCTGCACACCAATTAGTATTAATTGAGCATCGTTTAAACACCACCGCTGACCACGGCCACAGTGGTACCATCTTCTGCTGATTCCTTGAACATGACAGTAAGTTGTCTGTACTCATTTGGCCTCCGAAATCACCAGATCTCAATCAAGTAGAGCACCTTTGGGATGTGATGGAACATGTTTTCCAACAAATTTCCAACAAATCTGCAGCAACTGTGTGTTACTCTTGTGTCATTATAGACCCAAATCTCTGAGAATGTTTCCAGTATGCCAGTTCTGAAGGGAAAAGTGGTTCCTGAAAGGCATAAATACTAATGTGGCTAGTGTATACATTTTAATATTTCAGCTGTGTTAATAAACTTCATCTGTATGTTTCTTTTTAAAGACAAAAATGACAATGAGTAGAGGATTTCACAGAGTTTGGACAAGAGATTCAGGGTAGCTGAGACTAGCAGCCAAAAAAAGGTGAAATTCCTGTGCAGAAACTGAGCTGTAGACAATTTGACGGCACGACTGTCATAGTTTGACTATTTTTAGACACGTTTAAACCTGGAGACTGCTTTGATTTGAGTCCAGAGGGGTGTGTGTGTGTGTGTGTGTGGTCTCTCAATCTGAATGCAGAGATTAAAGTGACTTCAGAAGGATCTATTTACTTTTCATAAGACACACACCAAGACACAAGCGCACACACAATTTAATCAACACTAATCACGCTGCTGAAGTTGGGGAGCCCAGAGCAGTAAATGAGAGACTACTTTTACTTACACACACACACACACACACACACACACACACACACACACACAGCCACTTCCTCTGTAATTGGTCTGTTTATCCCTACTCTACTATTTTATGACTGTAGTCTCGACTGGCGTCTCACACAGCACACGCGCACACAGTGATTAATGGTGTGTGTTCAGGCAGACTGGTGGGTCGAGCTCTGCCTTGTCGACAGTTCTTAAGCGATCATTACAAGACCAGCTCTGCTCTGCAACCACTTTAGTGTCAAAGATGTGATATTGTTTGCTTTTTATGTGTATAAATGTATAAACTGGATTATGTGGAAAAGTCTGATACTAAATTACAAGTGGAATAAGGAGAGCCTGCAGTGATGTTTGAGCCCATGCTGTTGTACAGTATGAAAAATGACACAATATTGAGTTTTATTCAGTTAACGTTCAGTGACAGTTGCCTCGGGGTGCTTTATACCATTATGTAAAGACTGAAAAGTCATTAACCTGTGCGCTGCACTTGGTAACTGTGGAAAGAAAAACTCCCTTTAAACAGGAAGAGACTTGGATCAGAACCAGGCCTCAGGGAGCGGTGCCAGTTTACCGTGACTGGTTAGGAAGCGAAGAGAAAGAGAAAAGGATGGAAGAGGCCAAAAATGTGTAATGAGCTGTGCCTCCTGAGTACGTAATGTCTAATTAGGTTTAAGTTTTTCCTAAGAGCTTAAAGTCGTTAACCTCGTTTGTTTGTCTGATGAATAAACATGGGTATCACTTAAGTTTAATTAATTTACTTGTGTTTAGTACAGCGGCGTGTCACACACAACCTAATTGTGGGCCTGATAATAACCTGTACAGGGCTTGAATTCCTCTGGACCCAAATCAAAGCATCTTCCAGGATTAATTCCTGTGGAGATATCTGCACGGAATTACAGTAATCTAATAATGTTTGGGCCACTGTTGCATTAGTGTGGAACAGCTGCAGCCTCTCTCTGCAGCACTACAGGAAGTTTTGCTAGCATACACAGACTGGCTACAAAGGTGTGAACTTGAAGCCGTGCAGGCAATGACCGCCGGCTAAAAAATTTAAATCCACTTCAACTGATGAGGAGAACGCTGAACACCAAACACGGCGGCATTCCCAGTGAAGTTAACGTTAACAGCGTTAGTCCTTAGTAGAGATGGACCGATCCGATATTACGTATCGGTATCGGTCCGATACTGACCTAAATTACTGGATCGGATATCGGAGAAAAATAAAAAATGTAATCCGATCCATTAAATATCACGAAAGCACCTCACAAAACTTGCAACACGCCGTAACTCGCCTCAGAACGTCTGAGCAGTATGCATCACGTGATAGAGCAGCTGTGGCATGCGGGACCTGTCGGTGGTCTGGATAGCATTTGGAGCTTCGCTAGCAACCTGGCATTTCATCTCCGACAAAGTTATCCCCGAGAGAAGTAAAGCAAGTGTGTAAGTCCATCTCTGAATGTTTGTAAAGCATTCCCACGTTAAGCTTAACGAGCGACTGCCTCTTGCTCTCCGGCTGCTACTTCAATCGTGAAACTGCTAATGATCAGCTGATCGGCTTTTCTGTTGCGAGTCCGTCTCTCTTGTTTGTTTTTGGTCCACTTTGCGCCAGAAAGGGCAAACCAGCGGCTGAACAACAGCAGCACGTTTAAGCTTGATAAGCTGTTGTTACAATTTATTTAATATTACTTTCTACACCAGGATCGTTTTCTACGTAGCTGAGGCTGGTAACTGTGCAGGGGCGGATCTAGCAAAGTTTAGCCAGGGGGGCCGATAGGGCATTAACTGGGAAAAGGGGGCACAAAGACATACTTTTCTTTCTTATTCTCATTTAAAATGTCGAGCTTTTAATAAATAATTATCTGACACCCAAAGTTTTAATTTGATGTAAAATGAATAGAAGTCCATTACTGTATATAGTAACTATTAAGTCTAATATATATACCCTAGTAAGCTATAGTACTTTTTCCTTTGGGAAGGTACCATCTGTGCAGTCTGCAATTTTGTTGAAGAAAGATGTTGAATCTATTTAATATTTCTTGAAAAATAATTGATTTCTGTGCATTTTTTTCACACTGCATCAAATTAAGGTTGATTACGTTGATTAAGCATCATGAGGTGGAGCTTCCCTATTTTTTATTTATTTATTTTTGTTGTTGCTGGGAGTTGGAACCCTATTAGTTAGGTTGCTTAATATTTACGCTAAGTACTCTTTAAAATACCAGAATAGGGAGGATGGTGTAGGTCTAAGTTTATTAGATTGATCAGTATTGCTGAACTATGAAATATTTTTTTTGTATACAGGTATAACAGAATAGCTTTAGTGTAGTTGTTGTTTTAAACTTGAGTATGAACTTGCAGACTTGCAAAATGCAGCAAGATATTTTAAAAAACAGTTTTGTTGATTAAAAAACACTATATCGGATTCATATCGGTATCGGCAGATATCCAAATTTATGATATCGGTATCGGTATCGGACATAAAAAAAGTGGTATCGTGCCATCTCTAGTCCTTAGGATCCAGATGTGTAACAATAACATTATTAGGGTGGAGCAGCAGTTCAGAGAGATTCAGACTAACCAGCTAATTTATAATGAACAGAGCATGCCTTTTTTAATACGCATGCATAGATGTGACAAAGAACAGGGACAGGAGACATAAATTACAGCAGTATTGTATTTACTGGAGAATGACAGACGGTGAGGTAAGAATAGGACAACAAAACTTCACAAGTAAAGTTTTTGGAAGTAAACAGCAGCAGTATTTCATGATTATGATCAAACAATGTCTTTTTCCCATAAAATATTTCAAATCTAATTGATTCATTCATTTTCATTTACACACATACATTTTCGTTTATTTGTAACTTGGAAAGAAGAAATTGGTGACTTCACAACTGACTTGGGTTGTATTAGAAAGATTAGAATTGGAAGCTTTTATTGATATTATATAATGTACAATGAAATTGGAGCGCAGCAACAACTTAAGACACAATGAAGAATAAACATTTGATCATTTATGCAGTAAATACATAAAGTGCTAGTACTCAAAGTACTAGGTATAAAAATTGCTACATATACTAAATAGGGGTGGGTTTTTATAATCGATTTATCGATTAAAATCGATTCTGGCTTGGGTAACGTAAAATCGATTCATTAAAATCCTGATGCCAGAAATGCCAGAATCTCTGGTGAAACCTCACAAAATTTCAACAACCACCAAACAGCTAAGACAGTAAAATGAGAGCAGGTACACGGCTTCTGCACAAAGACGTAAACACACAGCGCGGACCCGCGGATCAGAATCAGTGAGATGTCGCCTTTCTCAGCTGACGGTCGGGGCTGAAAGCCGACAGCTCGCTGATTCTGATCCGCGGGTCCGCGCTGTGTGTTTACGCCCTTTTTGCGCTGATCATATGGCTGTTAGTTTTATCTCTCTCCAAACAATATTGACCGAACCAGCAGCAAAAGAAGATCCAAACTAGTCTTCACATAAACATCGTCATGAATTCCCTCTGACGTTTGCTGACTTTTCAGTATAAAAATCACACTTCATGCACAGCTCTCTCTCTCTCTCTCTTTTCTGCATTATTCGCTTGTCTGTTACGCACAAGTCTACCGTTGTTTACAGCGCTGTCGGCCGACGTTTTTTTTCCCCCTTTTACTTACTTCCGAAAAGTAAACCTAATTTCTGCCGTTCAATATTGAACAAATTTAAACTTTTTAAAATTAAGCAAAATGCAAAATGCTTAACCGTGTCTCTAATAAAACCGCTGTAACTTCAGAGGTAATGTTCATGTGTTGATTAATGGTTTTCTTTCGTTTTTGATGTACTGCAGATTATTTTTATAAAATCCCAGGCCAGGAAAAATCACCTTCATGTTTTTCTGTGTTTTATCTTCAGCTACTTTGACACAAAGGCATCTGCTGTGATGCTCACACCTTTGATAAAGTCTTGCGTGTGTCAGCTTCCTTTTAATAGATACAAAAATATGTAAATGTACTGATCTGAATTATAATATTTCTGACTGTCAAAACTTCCCAGATTGGAATCGAATCGAATTAAATCGAATCGTGGATCGAATCGATTTGGGACCTTGTGAATCGGAATTGAATCGATTCTAGAAATCAGTGACGATACCCAGCCCTAATACTAAAGTATATAAAAAGTACTAATGTTTAATAAGGTTAGGTAGTCGGGTAACAAATGGTGAGAGTATCCCAAATATTACACAGTGATTTACCAATAATCTAATAATCGAATAACTCGGGTGTACTTGGTACATTCAGAGAAGAGGTGTTGAGGTTTGGAAAGAAGCCCTTCCTGGGTCCGTGTCCTTGATTTGCCAGAGAGCAACAAGTTAAACAGATGAAGGCCAGGATGTGAGGGTCCTTCAAATATGTCTGCTGAAGAAGGAGGAGGGAGGTTTACAGGTCCTGTATGGAGGACCGAGCTCAGCCAGCGATCTCCTGAGCCGTGGCTCTGTTTCTTCCTCCTCAGCAGTCTCAGGAAGTGAGGTCGTCTCTGTACCTTTTTAATAACCATTGGCAGCTCAGGTGTTCAGAAAGTACCCAGGAATTTGGAACCTTCTCCACACACTGATCACTGATGTAGGGCCACGTCTCGTCAATGAAGCCGAAGAGGGTTTTTCATTTTTTGTTTGTTTGTTTCGGGTGTTCTTGGTCAGGTTGTACCTCAGATCTGAAATGTTTCTCTTTATAAACTTCAAGCAGAAAGTTGAATCTGTTTTCTAATAGAATTCAGCCTGATTGAGTGGGTATGCAGCTGTAATTTTAGTGTACGAGTTGTCCTCTTGACTTGTGGTTGTTGTTTTGTTTGCTTCTGGGTGTTGCTGCAGTTTGAAGCGCCAGTCAGCGACATGCAGGACAACAACACCAAACAAAAATAGACAATACGATGCAAGCATATTTTTTTTTATGAGTGTGACATGAGCTTTTGGAGTATCCTTTGTCAGAATATTTTTTCATCATGTGGGAAACCTCGGTAGCTCTCTCTTTCTTTGTTTCTCCATCTTTCCCCACCCAGTCACCCAGCCCTGCTCAAATGAGCCCTGCTGTGTGTGTGTGTGTGTGTGTGTGTGTGTGTGTGTAGCCATGAAGTGGTTTTCATTCTTGACTTGGTTCCAGCGACCACAGGTTCCTCTGCGGTCTTCCCCTTTTCCCCTTTATCCCTCCTTCAAGCCTTCCCTCCCTTTTCTCATCCCTCCCTCTTTTTTCTTCTTCTTTTTTTTTTTTAACTCTGCATTCTCTCACTATTCTCCTACATGTTTCAGACGAAGGGAACACGCTAAAGGAGAGTTGAGCTTTCCTCAGGCCTTTTTCCACGCATTCGCTCACAGTGAGAGGTTACATCCTCGCTTACAGTTTGTCCTTTCTGTCCATCTCTCTTTTCAGCCAATGAGGAAAGAGCCGGAGGTTGTCACAGTAACCCTGAAGAAGCACAACGGCATGGGCCTCAGCATCGTGGCCGCCAAGGTAGGAAATGTCACCTGGAAGTTTGTTAAAGAGTGAAAGTCAAACTTTGGCAGCTCTGAGATGTTTTCAGTTTGTTGGGGTTTATTTATTTTTTAAAATTTTGCAGGAAACTTTTCCTAAAAATGAAATCTAACACTGAAAAGTAAACGACTGGCATGCATTTGACAGGAAACCCCAAAATAACTTGGATGTTTTTATCGTGGCTGTAGAGATGGTGTGTGTGTGAGGCTGAGCGACACACTGCTGACAGAACAGGCTGCTGTTTAAAATAGACTCCTTTCACTGTTGAGTCTGACAGCAGCACAGAGACTAAACAGCAACACTACAAAGAAACTTCTGGATGAGCCCCGGACAAAAACGTGCTCTGTGCAGTTTGCTGATTTAAGGGAGGGGATGTGGGGCTGTGCGGTGGGGCTAATTTAACTGTAGATCATTGTCTGTCCGTGTGTTTGTGTTACCGCACCTCTGATGTGTGGACCAAAGTACAAAAGTCTGCAGATGTCCGTGTAAGATGCAATTTTGGCTTACATACACATAAAAGTATTAATTTAATAATCCAACAAAAGATACATGAACAGGAGGTTTACACACTTGGGCATATGTGAATATCCAGGTCCTTAATTTGTTGCATCCATACACCACCTCAGTGGATTTGAAATGAAACAGTTTGAAGTTCGGACCTTAAGCTTTAATTCAAGTGGCCTGACAAAAATTTTGCATCAACTGTTTAGGAATTAAAGCTATTTTCACACCTTGTTCCCCATTTTCACAAGACCAAAAGTGATTGGACGATTGACCATGTCACAGCCATAAAGAAATTCCAATTTCCAAGCTAATTCCAAGCTTACAAAACACTTTAAAATAAAGTAACATTAATCCGTGTTAATTTTGTGCTTTGTGAGTTTGCCCTGCTGTAAATCTCTCACGCAGTCATAAAGTGCGAGCAATTGTTGTAAATCGGTGTGTGTAAATCACCTGACATGCTCAAGTCAGTCAGGTAAACAGAGTGTGGGGCAGGAGTTTTGACGTTGCATCGTATAGTTGTTTTTCATGAGGCAATGATAGGATTAGATAACCAGGACTTCATATGGAGAGGTTTTGTTTTGTAGCTGTCAAGTCATTTCATTTTTGTCGTTGGATTGCATGCAAACTGCTTTAGGGAAAGCACGAATCAGAAACTTCCGAAGTGTAAAAGAAGGTCCGAAGGTTGCTGCTGCAGACTGATAAGCAGTTTCATGTGCAGGTGAGGCTGGTTCCCTCATTATTTTACAACAAACGGCGCAGGCATAAAATCTGAAGTTGAATCCAAGTGTTGAGTTAGTATTTTACAGCCTTTAATTGTATTTTTTTTAGATAAGGACCAATGAGATGCCAGTGTGTCACAAGACTTAAACCAAAATAAAGCTTTCAGAGAGTTGGCAAAAACATCAGGAGTGGCCAAACAATCAGCAAACTGATTTATTGTTTGAAGGATTGCAGCGACCAGCTCAGCAACACCAAAAGACCTGAAAAACTACAGGGTCACTGATGTTTATTGAAAACATAACTACTGATAGAAGCAGCAAGATGAATTGAAGTGTATAGGACTACTTTCCCAAAATGATCAGATTGAGCTTCACAATTCAAAATGATAACGGCCCAAAGCACACTGTTGAACCAACACAAGCCAGTTTTCTTAAGCAAAGGCAGGTACCTGATTTCAACCCAACAGTACATCTGTTTCACTGGCAGAAGATATCAAGAGGCGAAACACAGCTTTTGGTGATGTTCATGGGCTCTAGACTTCAGCCACTGAGACAAAGGGTTTTCATCCAACTGTTTAAAAACTATCTTTATACTTATTTTTATCACATATTGATTGTTTTGATTTCTAGTTTTGCAAAGAGGAAAAAAACTACAAAGTATATGTTGATGTCTAACAAATTATGGACCTAACTGTACCTGGAACGCCGTCCAAGAAAATGCAGAGCTTCATTTTGGTAGAGAAAATGAATGTGGCTTGGATACCTGCTCAGTATGGATGTAATAAACATGTTGCTTTGGCTCCAAGTTTTGAGTTACTCATTTTGGCCACTGTCACCTTGTTGCTAATGTCCAGATACTGATTGTGTAGATTGCTTGTTAGTGCCAATTAACAGAAAATGCTAAACTTTTTTGGACTGTTGATCCACACAGTGGGCCACCAAATTGGACAGACTGTCACAATTCATTATTTGATGGTTGTAAACATGTTAATTTCAGCTCTGAGGCGTAGTATTTTAACATGACACATTTACATTAACACTGGAGGAACTGCAGCCGCAGAGGCTGCTGTTTAGTAAAATGTAATGACTGTGACACCGAGCTACTTCAGATGAACTGAAAATTTAAACAAAAACACTTCGAAACGCAAAACATTTCATTCAAGTCCAGGAAAAACACAGTTGCACAACTTGAAGTTGAAAACAATTAAAATGTTAAGTCTGCTTCCAAAATAGTTTATATAAGCTCACCGCACATCACAGGGAGGCTGTAATGTGAAACGTGGAGTATATTCAACTGACATCATCTTCCAGTCCAGTCTCGTCTCCACTGGTTCCCTCTAATCTTACATGTCACAGCCATCATCAGGCGACTCATCCTGAGTGTTTCATAGCAACAAGAAAAGGCTTCGCTACCCTGTATCTTTCCTAATGTTAGTAAGAAATCAACTCACTGGCTCGCTTTCTTGAATTTAAAAAGTTTTCTGACTTTTTTTGAGCTGCAAGCCAAACATGAACCGATGCACAGCATGTACCTCAGAGCCCCCAACAGTGTCCGACATGGTTTTGATTATAATTTGAAATGGCAAAGAGAAGTGAGACACAGTTGGGTGTCCAGTTTGACTAACAAGTTTCCTTCAGGGGCAACGCTTCACTTTCAGGCCAGACAGTTACATAATTCTACATTAAGGCCGTTCCATCACCAAGATTTCCCCCTAACTGGGTTCCTCGTTGTACTGTAGCTTATCTTGTACAGAACAGCAGTATCAAACCAGTATACATCCATGCAAGAGGATATGAGTAGATAAGACTACTACGGTTTGCTCTATGTACAAAACATAATGATTTTCTTTCTTTCTTTTGATTGGAGCAAGTTTCCTGCTTAAGGCGAGAGCTTTCCTGTGTGTGTGCAGTCTGACTCTGTGTGATGGGAAGAGTGGGAAGGAAGGATGTGCTGAGGAAACCTCCTTGCTCTGTTTATTTTCAGAGCTGTGTGGATGTTTGAGAGAGTGGCAGAGATGTGTGTATGTGGGATGGGAAAGGCAGGTAGAGTGAATTTTGTCAAACAGATGCCTAAATTCTCTGTAAACTGGGCTGAGCTTTGTCCTATTATATAACTCAGAGTGTGTGTCTGTGTGCGCGTGTGTGGTATTTGCCTGGTGGAGCTGAAGCAGCGCTCCACCTCAGTCCGACCAGCTGGCGTCCCAGCCGACACTTCACCTCTGGACCGCTGTCTGAATTTGCTGTTTCTTAACAAACACTCTGCAATTAGGACGCCGTGGAGGAATTTGGGAGCTCTTGGGAACATTTGAGGAATTTACTGCAACACACACTGGACTGTTGGGCAACTTTTAAAATTTTTTATTATAACACTTTTTCTATATTAAGATTTATTCTTTTTCCCGGTCAAACCTTTGAGAATGAAGAGCGGAAAGATTCCTGCACGTCTTTGCTTTACATACAGGAACTTTTTTATCCCGCATTTCTGTCCGTAAACAGTGATTTTTAAAAGTTCAGCTCAATGGATTACGCTCAGTCTGTGTAATTGCTGGGAGGTTTTAGACTTGTCGGTTCATGTTAGCAGGTTGATTCGTTCTCTGGGATTTAAAAAAAAAAAAAAAAAAAAAAAGAAGGAAGGAAGGAAGGAAAGAAAAGGAAAAAACAGGTGTGTGCAGTTGGTGCGGGTGTGTGTGTCCTCCGCTGTGGATGTCCCCAGTGTGAACTGGTCTGGATAACAAGCAGCTGCAACATGTGGTTTTCTGTGGTGGGCAGGAAAGACCAGGTAACTGCTCTTTTTATGTCATTTGTGTCTTTTAAAGGCAAAGAGACTGTTTCTGTCTGCTCTCTTTGATGTTATTATAAATTTAAAAAAAAAGATTTGAAAGGTGGTCTGTAAGTTTGCATCCATGTAAACCCGATTAAGACTGTTGCGTTTCATGTACGATAGACTCGCGCTGCTAAAATGTTGACCTTACTGGGGTTTTTCCTGGCTCAAATCTCACTGTTTGATATACAAAAAAATAATAGGTGTACTTCAGTAAATTAAATACCATCATAATGTACGTGAGGGAGGAAGTTTCCTTTTTCCTTTTGTGCTGGTAACAATCTTTTAGATGGACACGAGTAGTCCATGAGTATTTAGTGTTTATTTAGAAGCACATGCTTGTGAAGCAGCTGGTTGAATATTCCTGGATTTATCGAGTGCAATGGCCTGCTGGTCCATCACTCTTGGCAGTTTGCTGTCAGTGCCGTTCTGTCACTGGTTAAACAAAAACCCCTGGTGTTTTTAATAGAAGGGAAAAAGAAAAGGGTAAAGTGCTCTTCAGCCAGATTTAAATTTGTGGCCTGATTTAAAATGTAGATTCTAAAAGAAGACTCCTTAATCAGATTTTGCAGAAATCTCCATAAATTTTAAAATATTTTATTAGACTTGAAGAATTTCTTTTTTGTGTGGTGGGGAGGGGGTCTGACAGTTCAGTGCAGTTTAAATGCTAGATAAGAATTCTGGTGTAAAATGGGAATATTAGCTCATAAAATCTGTATGTCGAATCAGTGATTGCTCTGTTTGAACTCTCAACCTTTACATGTTGGTCATTTTGTTGGAGCCCTTTGTCTCTGTGGAACAAACGTGTGGAGAGCAGATTAGCATCCTTAAAAATACTACATCAGTCAAACCCACACACGTGTGTTTTATTGTATTGTGTTTGTCTTCCCTCCGGGCAGCTCCCAGCTGCAGTTGAGGAAACACTCGCTCCCCTCCTCGTCTTCGCCCTCCTCTTGTTGTCCGTTGGTGTGTTTACTCCTTTATCAGCGAAAGAAAGGAACAGAACATCCTCTCTGTACAGATTTAAAAACACCAGATAATGTTTGTGTTGTGTCGTAATTGAGGATTCCCAGAGACAGGACAGTGTTTGATAAAGGAGAGCTTTTCCAATCTCTAGTCAAAAATTCTGGTCATTTATACTGCTTTGGTTGATACATCCCATCAACTGTTAAAGTTGAGCTTGGTTAACGCTTATGAGGAAATGTCTCAATTTTCAATAATTAAATATGTATATTAAAAATGATTAAATGGTGGAGGTTATAGAATTTGTTCACAGTCCTCTTCAGGGGTTTTGTGGTTCGGTCTGAGTTAATTTAAAATGTCCTGTTTTCAGATAACTGAATGACCGAATTATTTTGTCAATGCAGGCCCTTAACTACCATCAAAACAGCTAACACACTCGGACCGTTTACCAAGCAGCTGCCCTGCACCGCTGACCTTTGGAACCACGATGTTCTCTGATGAACTCTATTATTACAATTTTACAAGAAATCTGAAAAGTTAAAAGCCAGAAAGTGTCTCGTTCAGGTCTGTTTTGGCAGCAGGTGAGCTACTGTGCTCTCATTGGCAACTTCTGGCCGTCACTCATACCTTCTTCTGAAAGGGGCGGAGCCTGCAGCTGTTACACTTCGGTCTAAAAGTTCAGACACTCACACAGTTAACATTGGGGCTCAAAACCAGAGGTGTGATTCAAAAAAAAATGTGTGGTATTTTGGATGGAAAGTTGAAATATACATTGTGGAGACGTGTGAGACTAACATTAAAAACTAAGATTTAAGCTCTTGCCTACATTACTAGGAAACTAATTTATATATTTCTTTCTTTCAAATGTTTTGCTTTTTGTGTGCACTTGCAGACAGACAGGGAATAGAGGTTTAAACAGTTAAAAGTTTGGCACTCAAACCAGAGTTATGCGGCTTGAGAAATGAGCTATAAACTGAAAAGGAGGAGGATTGAATCTGTTTCTGCAGTGTTTGAAGCTTTAGTTGTGTGTGTTTGTTTGTTAGCTGATAGAAGCGTATTGGAAGTGTAACAATAGCATGAGAGCGTCCCACTAAGGGCTGGAACAATGAAAGGATGTACCGCACGCACACACACATGCATTCGCTTTCCTGTTGGGCAGGAGGTGTTTACGAGGTGTGGAAGGAGAGCGTTTGTTCACCTTGGCGCTCGTTATGAAATCTATGTAGTCACATTTTGGCACATCTGTGTGGGGAAAAACTGAGGCATGCTTGTAAAAGGCTAGGGCTTTTTCATTGTTTGTCTTTTGCTTATTTTGTTTACATTTTTGTAGTTTTGGTCTTATTTCAGCATTTTGCTTTTTTTAAAATTTGAATTGCATTTATTTCTAGTGCCGTATGTGGTCTGTTGGATTAAAAACAAAAAATAAATACATAAATAAAATGAAATATTTTTTTGGTAAATCTTTAGTTTGGTTACTACAGCTTCTGCATTTACCACGTGATGTATTCAAGCCCCAAACTCCATTTTTATCCTTCTGCAAAATCACTGGAAAATAGTTCATCCATCCTTCAGCTGATCCATCCATTTATGTCTTTCCGTCCATCAGTCTAACAGCCGGGCCATCCATGCATCCTCCTGTCAATCATCTTTCTATCTGTCAGCCGATTCATCCATTTATCTTTCCATCCATCTGTCTGTCAGCCAGTCCGTTCGTCCATCCACCCGTCTGCTAGCTGATCCCTCCATCCATATATCTGTCAGTGAATCAGTCAGTCAATCCACCCATCTTTCTATCTGTCAGCTGATCAGTCCAGGACTTGTTCTTTTTTTTTTTTTCTTCTTTTTTTTTTTAAATTTCTGAGTTTTGCAGTTTACAATGCTAGGTACAGGCACTAGTTGATACAATTTGCAGTCATTGTCTGATTTTGTCCATTCCGCACCAAAAAGCACACCCTACTACCAGCAGCAATAAAATACTTTTCTGGAGCTGAAATATATGCATCTCACCATTATTTGAGACCCTGAACTTCGTAGATATACGTAGGATAATCTGAGATGGACAGAACAAAATACTTGAACAGTTTTTGAGTTACCAGGGTGCTCTGACCTGCACATTTGACCTTCTATTTCACTACTTTCCCATCTTCCATCACGGTCTCTGTTTAATACAGGGGTAAGAGATCAGCCATCATCTTGGCTTGTGGGTTACCTACTATAAACCTGTTGAAGTCAGCATTTTTGTATTTATTCAACAATCGCAAAGGTTTAGAAATGTCTCTGTAGCAACAGGCGCAACAAAATTTAAATCAGAGAATTGGGAACAAACAAGTGGACAGTCTGTACCTGCCCAGGGAAGGCAAGAGAAGAGACTTAATCACCTAAAAATGATAAAGCATACCTGCGAGGGTGAGCTGAGCATAAATTCCTCTCGTGGATAAGTGGTTTATAACCTCAGTCAAGCTGCGGAAAGGTTGACATGCTTTCAAACTGTAAGCTGTAATTTTGGTATGCCGCCAGCCTGCATTAGCAGCAGTTTGTGTCAGATGTGTATCAGACGTACGTGACTCGTGTGTTTCTCAGTGTGAGTCAGCCACAGAATGGCTGAGGAGAAAAATGTCACATCACTTTGAGTCGTATTTATTTTCCTCTCTTCAAGAGGAGCGATTATTACCAGAGACATAAGTGAGAAACATGGTGCCTAAAGAGTAGACTAGAAATCTATTGGAGGACTCGGCAGCAGGAAAGTTGGTGTAGAAGGATAACTTTCAAAGAAAGAAGCAAAAGCCTTTTAAAACCTTATTTTTGGGTAAAGCCGTTACCTTCATTGCAGAAATAATTAAAGGAGGAAATTTGATTACATTGCATTTACCAGATGCGCAATACACCTCATTTATGAGCTGTAGAAATTGTTATATATCACAGCAGTCCTACCTCTATAACAGACAACGCTTTGTTTTTAGTGGGTTATCAGCTCACGTTAGACACCCAGGAAGAATGAAATTGTGGGCAGAGGAGAGCTTTTGATACTTGGTGTTCTTTGTACGAGTCGAGGACGGGCTTTTCTTCTTTAACAGGTGTGAGTTCAGAGAGATTTTGAGTGTGGAGCCAGCAAGGCCACCCTCGGGGCACTGATGTTCAAGCTCATGTTTGTTGTGTGGCTAGAACTTGTAAGACAAGAGCACCTGACAGGATTACATTGATTCATTGTAGGTTACACTGAGAAGTGTGACGCATAGCAACAGGATTTGGAGTTGGCTGAATATTAAAAGCTGGATTTTCCATAAAGGTTGAATTTGGAAGTATATTTAAGAGCAGACTTCTTTGGGTTGTTTCACTCTAATAGAGGTGTGATGTCTTAAAGGTGCGCTTTATTTGGTGTGCGAGGGTTCGTTACAGGACTAAATAAATAAAGGGTCTTCAGATATTTCAGTTATTCTTATGCATCTAAATTTGTGTTGATTTGTTGCCAATGCTTGTGACAAGCAACACACCTCAAAATTAACAATTTATAGCTTAATTGTTGCAACAAACTTGCTGTTTGCATTTGCTCGTGCATGTTTCAACCTGCCTGTGAATTTGCAGTTGGCCTGCTCGTCTTCTCTGTTTACACAACAGAGAGACCGTGACTCGTATTTGTAATCAGTACGTTTAACAGAGTTTTGTTTGCCTTTTAGCTTCTTATTAGGATTTAAGCTCATCAGCTAGTGCTCATTTATTTATACAAAAGAATCCACCTGGATAACATCAATCTCTTTTATATTTTTTTGCCGCGGTGCAATTTCTTTTCTAATGTGTCGTATTATCTGATGTCTAGCGCTCTATAGCTACACTAGAGGCCAGGCTGAAACGGTTAAGGATGAGGTTTCAGGTTTCAGCACTTCCAGCTCCTCCCAGGTTTTCCAGCACACTTAAGCATAAAAGGAAAAAACATCTCAGTTAATTAGCTGCTGTTTGTGTTTCTATTGACTCACTCGAGTTGGTTTCCACCCAAAAATGCAAAGTATGCACCCTTTACCTGCCTCTCCAGTCTGAGGCCTTCACAGCACGATAAAACTCTGTTACATCCCAGCTCACTAGGTTCAGAGGCAAAAAGGTAACCAACCACAAGGAAAGCGGTTTAGACTGAGTCGTTTATTTAATAGATTTTATTAGTAGTCATGTAAAAGGGAACCAGAAGCGTGGAGCAGGAGGCTGCTGCTCAAGCCAAGCGCCAAATAAGTAAAACAAAAGGTGATTGCTAATGGAAGGGTCTTAGCTAACGTGTGCTGTTGTCATTAAGAATAATATTTTTGAAAAAATGAAATCCAGTGCTTACTGGCCCACCTACTAAAACAAAAATGACATAGGAAGTGGCCTTCCTAGCAGACAAATTCAAATTCAAATTTTATTTGTCACATACACAGTCATACACAGTACGATATGTAGTGAAATGCTTGGACAACTGCTCGTGACCTAAAGAAAACAAAAAAGGAAAAGGCTATGAATAAGATAGGAAATAAATATGAAAAATTAAAAAGGGTAAATTTAACTAGGAAGGAATAAAATATAAATTAAGGTTAAAAATGAAATAACTGTACAACACAAATTAGAATGAAGGGTAAATTTAACTGGGAAGAATAAGATAAAGATAAATATATAAATTAAAGTTGAAAATAAAATAACTGTACAACAAAATACACAATACACAATATAGAACTATATAAGAATGTATGAAGAAATCTAAATATAAATAAATATATACACAATAACAGCAGCTGTACAAGTATTAACCGGAAATGAAGAATATAGTGACCAGTGTTGTGCAAAACCAAAGTCCAGAAAGTCCAGTGTGTGTGTGTAAGAACCATATGTGTGGGTCAGTACTGTGTGGTGGTGTGATTGAGAGACCGTATCGCCTGCGGGAAGAAGCTCCTCCTCAGTCTCTCTGTGTTGGTCTTCAGGGAGCGGAATCGCTTTCCTGACCTCAACAGAGAGAACAGTCTGTTGTTGGGATGGCTGAGGTCCTTCACCATCTTCCTGGCCTTGGTCCAGCACCGCCTGCTGTAGATTGAGTGCAGGTCAGGGAGCTCGGAGCGGATGGTGCGCTCAGCTGACCGCACAACCCTCTGTAGAGCTCGTCTGTCCTGCATGGTGCTGTTCCCGAACCAGGTTAAGATGTTTCCCGCCAGGATGCTCTCTATGGTGCACGAGTAAAAGTTCCTGAGCACCTTGGAGGGCAGTTGGAAGTCTCTCAAGCGTCTGAGGTGGTAGAGACGCTGTCGGGCCTTTTTCACCACGGTGTTGATGTGACAGGACCATGACAAGTCCTGCGTGATGTGAACTCCGAGGTATTTGAAGCTGTCCACTCTCTCCACTGGGCACTCGTTGATGACAGCACTTAGTGTTTGTCACACTACAGTAAAAATGATGGCATCTTCATTATAGTCTTTTACATTTTGAGACTGATTGTACGTAGTTGTGGTGACCAAGAGGTTACTTAGAGCTTGCGGGTGTTGTGCACTCAACCCTGGGCTGCAACATTCAGTCACAAGGCCCAGGACACCTGTCTCCAAACAAACAGGGTCTGAGTTGGCGTGTAATCCCTCTGTAATCCCCCTTCGCACAGGTTTGCAGATAAGTGCCAATAATAATAATAATAATAATAATAATAATAATAATAATAATAAAGTACCTCGCTTTGCAATGGGAGACTCAACCTAACTGGTTGCCAACTGGTTATATTCTGGGACCAGACCGATTAAGTATGGCAGCAGGTGGGCATTGCAAACAGTGGAGCGACCCAGGTCCATAACTGCTCTGCTTTTAAAAGTGCTTTATAAATAAACATCAATAAAAGTGTAAATATAACATTTGCAGTGAATAATGTTTCTGCCTCTGCCATTCTTGTGAATGTCTGCACCTCCACTCATTGCAACTCGTCAGTTGATCTCTGACCTTTACACATCGACTTCCACAGTAGCACATCTCAGCTGCTGTACCTTAACTACTTCCTCAGTCTGTGTGCTGCGTCCTGTGTGTGCTGCGTCCTGTACGTGCTGCTGTAGTCAGTTGGAGTCATCAGACACGAGCTGATGCCGATGCTGCCCTTCTGAGCCCCGCTGTAGGATCCTCTTATCTTTCCTTAAAAAAAAAAAAAAACAACCCATGATATCCTCCAGGGATCTAGGGAATTCCCGCAAGTGTCTCTGGGCCTCATTCTGGATCAGTGCATGAGGGCCTGGCTCCGTCTGAAACAGACGCTCTTTTAATGTCGCCTGTAATGTATAACAGACATGAGACAGTCAGAATGATTCACTGTCCTCCTCTCATCTTAATGTCAGTCACAGGAAATTCGTGCCTGCATGAATGCAGCCTCATTATCTCTCTCTCTCTCTCACTCTCTCACACACACACACACACACACACACACACACACACTGAGAGCTGAAACCTTGTGGCTCAAATGGCTTCAAGGCCTGAGGGTCTGCGCTGGAGAAACAAGAACACAATGTTCACTCAATGTTAAGTGCATATTTAAATGAGCTAGTCATTGGAGTAAAAATAGGGAAAATTATGCACTTTTAAAATATACTAGTAATTGTCATGCATAAGCTCTAGACTTCAATAGCAGGCTTTCATCCACAGTCCACACACATTTGGGCAAAATATGTGAAAGCTCTGGCATACATTCCTCTCATTTAGAAGACGGGGCAACACAAAGGCCTTTGTTACTTAAAAGCAGCTACATTTCTTTTTTTTTTTTTTTATGTCTCCACATACTCAGTTGTTTCCTTCTGCAGGAAATCATTTATAGTCAACAAACGTCTCAGTAACAGGCGCTCTGGTTGACCTGCTAAATTTTGAGGAAATATGAGCTACTTATGGTAATCATTGAGGCAATGGTAAAGTAAGAAATTTTCAATTTGCTGCTTAAAGAGTTAATTAAATTTCCTTTTTTTCTGGCCTGTTTATCCAGTGTGCAAAGCCCTGACCTCAGAAAAACCAGATAAATAGCAAAACAAAAATTAGTTTTTGCTTTATTTTTCAAATTCATTCTCTGACTTGTGAGTTTTGCAGTCATTGTGGCTGCTTTGGTTTCTCTCTGATGGCAACAGTAGAGATGTGAGGGCTTGATTTCATCTCCTTACGCTCCTTGCGGCATTGATGGGCCATTAAAATCCTAAGTTTCTACATGAGAAACTGGGACTGTTGTGGAGAGCCGCACCGTTGAGCTTATGAAGAGCTAAAATTGAAAAGACCGAGCAGAATTATGTTGAGATTAATGGCGGGGTTCTCCAGTCCTCAACTTTAGTGCAGTCTAGCAAAATCAGTACTTGTGTGTCTGTGCATGCAACAGAGGATAATGTCACCATAGCCTGCAACAAACCTGAGTGCTAATTCATCGAAGGCCAAGATGGGCTGGTGATGTGCAGCCCTAAATGGGTGAATAGCACTACAGGCCAGAGGGAAAACACATTAACCTTTGATTTTAGGGTAAACTTTAGCGTTGAAATGTCTCCATTCCTCCAGGTGTTTGTGGTTTGTTCTGCAGTCTTTGTCTTCTAAACCACAGCTCATGAATCAGTTCATAAAAGTGACCTGCTATCAGTGAGAGCTGTTAACCTGAGTGCAACCCCTGTTTTGTTTTTTTTGTTTTGTTTTTTTCATAAGACGTGGCTTTACACAGACACACTGCCACGTTGCCAGGTCTGACAAATGGCAGCAATTAGAAGTCTTTTTAACCCACTTCACAGTTTTATGAGTGACTTTATAGTCATGCTGTGATTCTTAATGTGGAGGTTGTGCGTTTGAACCTTTCTTGTGATGTTTTGGGTCGCCTTTAAGCTGTATTTTCTTAAACTGGCTTGAAAGTATGAAGACTTGTCTCCAGTCTTTTATCAGCAAGATTGTCAGATATGTTTTCTTTGCTTCTTAAAAGAAAAAGAGAACATTTCTTAATTTATCCTCACTTAAGAAAATCCTGAAGTGCTGGCGGTGGAAAATAGTTTCATACTTTGCACAGCACGATCTCTACAAAGAAAGACTGCTGAGATATTTTTATGGTTTCTGGTTCAACAGTTGCACAAACTCCAAGGATAAACATGCGTTGATGGTAAAGAAAGCGTGTGATAGAGTTTGATAGTAAGCCAGCGCTCTCCACTTCACAGGAAAACTACACATACAGTCAGAACGCGTCGACAGGAGCTCTGGGCTTTGTGAGCACATTGACACTAGCACGTGTTTGTCCTCCCCCTTCTTTCGTTTTGGAAAAAAAATCTTTGTTGCTATGCTTTGTAAAGAAAAGATTTGACTTAAAGAAAATGTTTTGACACAAACTTAATCTGTGCTGAATCCTGTGGAGAGATGTGATTGTTTTTGCTGTAAATATTACAGGCGTACAGCAAAGCCTTTGAGTGTGTTTGACTGCAGTAAATGTCTTGAAGAGTTTCAGTTTGACATGTGAGTGAACTTGCTATAGTTCAGGAAATGACAGCTTTGCAATCCAGCCTGGTTCTGTTCAGCATCAACTTGTAGATCTAAATGTGTGTTTAATAAAAACCTGCTGATCCTGGACTCCTACCAGGTCCAGACCTTCAGTCACCGTTTCTGTCTCAACACATTAGGATTGGACTGTATAACAGTTCCTTCTTGAGATGGATGTTTTAATTCCCTGACTTTCTTGGCTAAGATAGGCAGGTTTGAAGAAAGGCAGGACGGAGACACACTTATGAGATTAAGTACAGCTCTGTGCAAATGTTTTAACCACTTGAGATGTTTGCATTCTTATCCCTCATGCTACAACATCAAGGGAGCATCTGATCGTCTAGAATTCATCATGAGAATGAAACTGTCTTCTTCTTCTTCAATTTTATTTACTTTATGTAGCTCCAGTTTACAACAAAAGTCACCTTAAGGCAGGGGTCAGCAACCTTTAAGACCCAAAGAGCCACTTGGACCCGGTTTCCATGCAAAAGAAAACACTGGGAGCTGCAAATACTTTTTGACATCTAAAATGAAGATAACACTGTAATTATTGTTTTTTACCTTTATGCTTTGTGTGAACAACTAAGGTGTGTTGCTTATGAAACCCATGAAGTGCTACAGAGAAAATTATATTTTATTTATGTAATTAACACATTTTGAACTCTTAACGAAATATAACAAACGGAAAGACACCCAGCTGAACTAAAATGATCCATGTAGCAAACAACAACTGTTGTGAGCCGCCACCCTTTTATCGCCTTTGGGCTTTTGGAGCCTTGGCCTGGCTTTTAAAAAATAATTGGCGGAAAAAAGCACTATGCTGCTAAAAAAAGAAAGATAGATATTTTCAAAATTCTGCCTAAATATGTATTTTACCTGGTTAATGTGTGTGGTGGGGCGTGGTCTGCAGCGCTGCTGCAGGGGAGCGGACGAACCTGAGCTGCACCCGCAATCACGCCTCGCCGCCTTAAGGTCTGTGCTCTCTCTGCTGTTGTGTTGGCGTGTGACGGGCTGTGAGCTGCAAAGCTACAGCCGGCTGTATGCGTACAGCAACTGTGTGTGAAAAGCATGTTCATGCAAACAGCGTCGGGTCTGCCGTGATATGTTTACAATGGGACTTCTGCTCCTGAACCTTTGCGCACAGCGCCTGCAAATCAGGGCTGTACGAAGTCACTTTCATCTTTACGCAGGACTGTAAGCTGTCATCTGTGAGGCGTGAGCGGTGTTTGTTTTTAACATAGTTCACGGTGGAGAACAGCTGCTGACATAATGTGGATACAAAGATCCATAATTGGCCCATCTGGGGCTGAAAGTCTTGATATATGCACGGCGTTGCGGCGGTTACACCGGCTTCTGCGAGTGTGACGCTTATTTTGAGCGATGAAAAAATAATAAAATATAATTTTATTTTTATATTTCAATATCAAAATAATCTTCCAATTTAGAACTACAAGTTAAAAAAAGAACTAACATAAATAAAATACACTTCAGCTACATACTGCGGAGCCGCAGTATAAGGACTAAAGAGCCGCAGGTTGCCGACCCCTGCCTTAAGGTTTGTTTTTTTTTTTGTTGCAGTGCATGGACTCCTGAGTATTAGACAGAAAATCCCAACAATTAAGCAAGCACTTGGTAACAGTGGGAAGGAAAAACTCTATTTTAAAAGGAATCAGGCTCAGAGAGATGCAGCCATGTGCTGTGACCCCAGGTTAATAACATGTTGTGGTGGCACTTAAATGCATCTTCTCCCAGCCTGAGCCTGTAGCAGCTCAAATGAGTTCAGGATCACCCGATCCAGTCATAACTTATAACCATTATCGGATGAAATGAAAATTATAAATGTACCGGTACTCGTATAGGGCCTTTCTACTCAGTTTGAGCATTCAAAGTGCTTCCCTACTTACAGTAAATAATTGTGGTAATTGTATGTGTCTGCTTTTTGTGTTAGGAATGAATCGAGTTACTCGATAAAAACTGAAGCACTTATGAAAACCATTCGCTTTTTCACCCGCAGGTTTATGAACATTATACTTACTGTGTTTGGTTTTTCTCTGCAGGGTGCTGGTCAGGAGAAGCTGGGCATCTACATCAAGTCTGTTGTCAAAGGCGGAGCAGCTGATATGGTCAGTATGAAAACTACGATGGAAAACAGGAGAAAGAATCAGGATGTGATCAATATGTGTGAGTGTGCGTCTGTTTGTGTTTACACAGGATGGTCGTTTGGCGGCAGGTGACCAGTTGTTGAGTGTTGATGGGCGGAGTCTAGTCGGCCTATCGCAAGAGAGGTGAGAAACTTGTACAGCAACATTTTTTTAATCCACAGAAATAATTTGGGAAATCCTGAGCACACACGAGCAAATTACAATTTTATGATTGACCCCAAAGAAGCAGCAGGGTGTAAATAGTGTTTTTCTTTTTATATATTTAACCACCTACCGCGCTGTAGTGACGCATTTATGGTCACGAGATGATGAAACTGACATTTAATGTTATTTTAGGAGCAGAAAACATTCAGCGGCACGTCAGCATGATAATTTACTTTTCACCTCAGGGTTAAGACATCCTGAGGTCGTTGCATCCCGTTGGTCCTTGTAAACACACGGATTTTCCAGCACGTCTGGAACATGCAGCTCGAGCAGAAAAAGGGTGTGTGCGTGCGTGTGTGTGTGTGTGTGCGTGTGTGTGTGTTTTGGAAACAGCACCAGAGCACGCGGTGGCTAACGCCCCATTCAGATTAATCCTGTTATTCCTCTTGCTTGACATGCACAGGCTTGATTTTTAGTGTTATTACCTGCATTGTGACAAAGAGTCAAACTGGATTAACAGATCATTAAGTTAATTGCTTTAGCATGCAGATAGCAGCTAAAGCAATTAACTAATTTTTCTAGATTTCGAGTTTTTGTCATGGTATCATAGCGTGGTAATCTCAACTCCCAGCAAGTAGAGATTAAGGGATTTTTACCCTTTCTGTCAGACATAGATGTGTATGTAAAGCTGTGATGTTTCCAAATATGGATTTGGAGCCTGTTTTCCCCTCAGCGCCAAGGGGCTGATGTTACATTCCCAGAATCACTTCCAGTCAAACAGTTAGCTTCTGCCCTACAACTATTTATAGGATTAGGTTAAAGCTCCATACACAGGGACATGTAACACATAATAGCAGGCATCCTGTGCGTGTCTGAGTGACACATCAGCATTGGAGCCAAAGTTGGAATGAAGCGTGTCTCTGGTAGTGACAAATATAATCCCTGCCTCCTCTGGTTCATAGTAAAGGCAGTTGTTCTTCCCGTTATTAACTCACAGCAGTGCTGGGGGCTGCAGAGCTGTCCAGACTTCCCACTCAAAATGTTTTTATTTGAACAAAAAACAATGTGCTCGACCAACAAGCATCAGGAGGCTCTGGTGCATAGGCTTATTAAGACCATTATGTCTACATGATATGAAATTTGTGTTTTAGTGAAGTTCAATCAACATTTCAGGAACTTTTCAGGCAAAACATGAAACACCTTGTGAGAATTTGCTCCTTTTTAACAAACTTTAATAATATTTGAAACAATATTGACAATGAAGCTGGAAGAAAATTGGTACAAAATTAAAATCTCAAAACTTTTATTTTATAATTTAGAACAACTTAGAATAAACCTCTGTAGCCACCTGGGTGTTAGATACAACCTTGTCTGTCTACACGTTCTTTTACCAAAAAAGGTACTTTGATTTTTTTTAATTTTTTCCAGTCATGTCCTCATCCCGTGTTAGTACCTCATCGCTCTGTGGTCTCAGTCTTATACAATCACATTCTTTTCTATATGTGTCATATCTTAACCGCTTTGCCTTACATAAGAAACATGTCGAAGCTAAAAAAAACACCAGTTAGTACAATACATTCAGATTATATTTATCACGTGGATACAAGGAAACCGCACCATAGCAACTTCAGTAACAAACTAAAAAGAGACACAGGTCAGGTCTTCTTGTCTGACATGCTTTAAATCCCTGAAGTGTTTAAAGTAATCCAAAAAACAGACAGCGATCAGCATAAAAGGTGATCATAAACCAAAACTACAGGTACCTAATAATGGTAATCAAGGTTGCCGCTCCTAAACATGTGGCCACCTGATAAACTGCCACTAAATAAGCCAAATTAAACATAATCACAAGTCACACAGTTGAAGTTTGTCTATGAAAAAACAGTAAGTTAAATTTAAATGTATGTATACATCTTAGTTCATCTGATTGTGGTATGGATCGCCACAGATGCGGATTATAAATTCCTGTTTGCCTAAAATGTTGTGTTGTTCTTCTACCCTATTTTTTAATTATGAAACCCTTAGACAGCCACAACTGTGACTCCACACTGGGCTAAGTTTGTCCCAGAGAGTGGGGCTGTGGAGGGGCTGCAAAGAAACTTGGCTCAGTGTGTCCCTCTGTAATTTGTGCTCCCCCCTCTTGTTCAGGGCGGCAGAGCTGATGACGAGGACGGGCTCAGTCGTCACTCTGGAAGTCGCCAAGCAGGGAGCCATTTACCACGGACTGGCCACCCTCCTCAACCAGCCAAGCCCAATGATGGCAAGAGGTGAGCGCACACACAAGAAGCAGGATTTTATTCATGACTAAAAGTTCTGGTGTATGGTTCTGGATGTAATTTTGGAAGCGCTGATGATTTGTGGAAATCTTTGTGACTTATTGATAACTTTGATGGCTTATTAATCAAATTAAATCAACTGAGAATTGATTTTGAATTCTGGTTAGTTGTCTTCAACTATTTCAGCCATTATTTGTACAGATAGATGTAAAAACTTGTCTTGGGTTCAACCTTTTCCACACGCATGCTGATTTTTCTCTAATTCTGGTATAAATGTAATATTTGTATCTATTTTTTTTTAATAGATACAAAGGTTGTTTTCTTCTCTTTTTTTTTTTTTTTAAAGGATTGGTAGTAAGACACAAATGAATAAAATCATTAGGAGTTTTAAAAATAATGAAGCCTACCTCAATCAACAACCCTCAGAGGCATTTAAAAACGGCCACAAACACGGCTCTCTAAAGTATTTAAAAGTGGTAATGAATGAACTATTGTTGGTCCCACTGAAGGGTGTGCCAGTAATTTGGTGTTGTGGATGATGGAAAAGAAGCAGGCTTGTCCAGACAGTGTGTCCTTGTTGTCTTCCTCTGCAGCACAGTAAAAATCCTGCTAGCAGACTGGAGGATATAATGAGAGCTTGTGGCCAGAGCCAGCTGTGTGTGTGTGCAGACACACGTGCATGGCAGAGTTTACAGGGTTGTCTGGCTCTGCGCTGGTCTTTGTCTGCTTGAGCGGTGACCCCAGGTTCATTAAGGAAGCGTTCTGGCCGGGCCAGTCTGTGGTCCACGATGACGATGAAGGCGTGTTTCTCCCAAATTCCCTCGACCGCAGACTCTTGCACCGCTGACAGAGACGTTTAACAAGCAGACGTCGAAGGACGGTCTTTAGTTACAGGAAACTGGACAAGCTGAGCAGGAGTGTAGATTCTCACAGAACGATGGCGTGAAGCCAGAAGAAGAAACAAATTGGTAGCTGTGCTGTATGGATTTTATATGAACCTATGTTTAAAATACACTTAAATGCCTTTAAATTAGCATCAGTCACAATTACAGACGCCCCAGCAGGAGATCAGCACTTTGATGTGTGTTTAAAATGGTCTGAGACAACAAACGACTCCAAAGAGGTGAAATCAGTTGGGCCCAAACACAAGCTCGACTAGAACAAAGGCTGACAAACTGCAGCAACACAAAGATTCACTTTTTTCTTTTTAACTGTTTTCCTCTGCTCCTGTTTCTTCTTTCACCTCCAGCGTCAGACCGAGGCCGTGAGAAGAACGGGAAAATGCGACCAAAGAGTGAAGGCTTCGAGCTGTACAACAGCTCGGTGCAGAACGGCTCTCCAGAGAGCCCGCAGCCCGGCTGGGACTCTTACCCCGAGCCAAAGAAGATGAGCGGAGAAGACCGGCTCCTGAAGAACCGAGCCGACCATCGCTCCAGCCCCAACGTAGCCAGTAAGAAAGCTGCTTATTAATTATTTATTACAGTGTCATTTTAATAATTCCTCTTCTTCCGCCACAAATATAAGGTGAACTTTAACTTTAGTTCTGCACAAAATAATGAAACCATTCCTACTTATTTGGTTTACAGACTGTATATTTAAGAAGGATGTACCCACTGGGATGTCGCGCATTGTTTTAAAGCCTTTAGTTGGCCATGTTTGCTGTCACAGTGTTGTCTGTTTTGGAATCGGATATGGTCATATTTGGTTAAGAGCTTGGGCTGCTAAATTATCAATAATAGCAAACTTTCCATGTGTACATGGATACCTAATAAAGTCAGTTTTATTTATATAGCACATTTAAAACTTGGCTTGAATTGTTGCAGGTAAAGCCAAGTGCACAGTGTCGGCACCCACCTGTAACTCAAAGCAGCCACATCACTAATAATACATAACTTTAAGCTTTAATACAGTTTAAACAGATGAAGTATATTAAAAAAAATCATTGTTCTTTACTATGTTTGAAATCTTCCTTTCATGGTATTTCACATCCCAACAAATTATATGTAATTTATGCTACAAGCTGGGAATTTCCTTTTACAGCATGTAAAATATCTGTAACAAAGTAGTCTAAAGGGCAAAAGGTCATTACCATAAATTAAAATATGAAACAGAAACCAAATGGCTCAATCAATTAAGAGGAGAGCATAAAATCATTCATAGTTCAATTATAATGCAAAAAAATAAATAAAACAATTGATCCATTGAGCCATCGCTGGTCAACAGCGTTTGGTGTGGGCAGTAAAGGAAATAGGAAAAAAAATCAAACCGCCCTCATGTTATTCTGTAGCTACTCCACCCTGATTTAGAAACACAGTAGCAGCCAGTTTTCCTGCTGCTGGAAAAATATTTATTTTCAGAAGAAAAGAAAATATTTTCAGCAACCATTTTCATTCTTCTATTCCTCAGTAATTGTGTATTGGTGAGACACTTTGTTTTTTTGTTACTGCACTAAAGCAATGGTTTCTCCTGCCTCTGCTTCAGATCAGAGCCAGAGTCCTGCAAACAAATCAGTGTACCCCGGAGGACCTGGCACCAAGATCACCTCCGTCTCCACCGGGAACCTGTGTGCAGACGTAAGTAACCATCAGACTGAATCCTTACCCTTATGGGAAATGTAACAGCAGAGTGACACAACATTTGAGCACACTCGGTATGTTGAGCAGACATGAGAAATCATTTATCAGGTTTATGGCTTAGTCTTGTTTATTCCTGGAAAACCATCTCAAAATATTTTGTTTTTTTTCACACGCTTGTTTTTTGTTCCTCAGGATGAGCCCTCTCCTCCCCGCCCAGAGGCCTACCCCATCCCAACTCAGACATATCCCAGGGAGTACTTCACCATCCCAGCCTCCAAGAGCCAGGATCGGGTGGTGGGACCAGGGCAGCAGGGGCCCCCACCACACTGGCAGGGTATGGAGGACAGAGATCGCCTCCCCATGGGCGATAACATCCACAACAACAGCATGCAGGTACGGAAGCTTGAGATACTTTTCAGATACTGTTTTTCTGGGCGTTACAACGCTCTATGAGACCCAAAAAGATTAGTAAAGTTTTATTATTCATCAATGTGTTTTTCCAAATCACATTTTGGTGACACAGAAATGTTTGAAGCCATCAGCTTGTTGACAAGCCGATCATCATCTCCTTCTCCATCCTTTTCTGGCTGTGAGCTCCTCTCATCTTCGTCCTCCCAGTTTTGAGCATCGTTTGTTCCATCTCTTATGAGTCACCGTGGTTATATCTGCATATGCAAAGGCTTAAAAAGTGTCACAGGATTGAAAAACATATTTAAACATTAGAAATACAATTTAAGATAACATAATAAAACAGACAAACTAGAGCCTACATAATAACCTCTAAGGTAAACTTGGGAATGTAATAAGTAGCTGATTGAGGTGATATTGATTATTTGTGTTTCCAACCACCCCTCCTCTCTCCTTTTATAACGCATACTTTTCCTCATCTAATATTTAATGTTTTGATTGCTTTGCAGCGGATTAATCACTCTCAGGAGGACTTGTATCCACCACCAGGAGGCATGAGGCCAGATGAGCGAATGCAGCCACACTACCAGCACCGGGACCTGGACTACCCACACAGAGATCTCGAATACCAGAGAGGTCCACCTGGAGGTAAGAAGGAAAACCTGACTTCAGATCGGATCAGAGAGGATGACAGAAAAAGGACCGCAGCACCTGTTAGTGTGTTCACTACCAGATTATACAGCATCTTAAAGTCAGCATCCAAATGTCCCTTAAAAGTTGATTATCCTTCATGATTACATAAAACACACAAATCATGATATTAAATTCAAGGACCAGAGCAAAGACAATTTGCTAAAGCATAGCAAATCAGACATGCTGTCATTTCTGACATTCATCAGATGAAAACAACAACAAAAATAATAACTAAGTTGTAAGTTATTTCACTTTAAAAATAAATATAAAAATCTAATGTTTTGGACTGCAGATGCCCAGGAAAAACACTCTGTAGTTTTACCATCACCAAGCCTCCATCTTTCTTCAGAAAGCTGATTAGTACTAAAGTATTGTGCCAACATTAGTGATAAAATTCATTTTTAGGCTAAGAGGGTTCAGAGGTACTGATACTGGTTTTTCATGGAGGTTTAAAGGCTTAGAAACCACTGTGCAGTTGGTGTCCCTGGTCAAGCAGGTGACCATGTGTTTCTTTGTGTCTGCAGGTCTGGTAGGGCCCGACCACTGGGCTCCACAGCCGCAGGTGTCCTCCTCCCTGGAGTCATCAACATCAAGCCAGGAGCATCTCAACTTCTCTGCGTCCTCCTCTTCTTCGAACAAGACCCAAAACCAGAAGACCGGCCCGGGCAGATGGAAGACGCCCAACGCCCCTCACACCGTGCCACCGCATTCGGCACAGCCGCCGTCTCGGTCTGACCTGCCCCCTCCTCCTCCTCCACCTCCAGCAGCTTACCCCGAACCCTACGACCCACAGCCGGACCTACCGCTTCCGCCCCCTCCAGCTGCTATCAACCCAGTAACGGCTCAGCAAGCTGCTGACCGCAAGAAGAGAGAGGAGCAGCAGCGCTGGTATGAGAAGGAGAAGGCTCGGCTTGAGGAAGAGAGGTGGGCTTGTTTTGTTTATTGAAATGTTAGCAAAAAAAGCATCTTTGTTATTTACTATTTACTATATCCGGCTTGCTATTTATTATTTCTGAGGGAAGATGTAGACAAGCATTTATGCTTGTTGCATTTTAAGACCTTGGCCAAGTCACCCTTTTAAATGGCACTTTCTCTAAAAGCAAAAACGTATTAGTACAGGATTCCCATTTTTCAATTAAAAAAACAAAACAAGGTGATGTCATACTGCTACATTTATGCATCTGATTTTGAGTATTAATGATGATGATATTGATGCATTTCCAGGGATAGGAAGAGGAGGGAGCAGGAGAGGAAGTTGGGTCAGATCCGGGCCAACCCTGTCATGCCCGTCCAGCCTCACAACGGAGGAGCCATGCCTCCTCCTCACCACCAGCCCCCTGTGGCCTCCATGGCTCCACCTCAGCCTTACCACCCCCCACAGCCTCAGCCTCCTCCACCCAGACCAGAGAAGCTGGCCAGTCTGCCGCGGTCTGCTGTACCTCCTCCTGCTAGTGCCTCCAACCCTGCTGGTAACAAGAAATGTATTAGTTACTTCTTGTTTAAACAAATAAACCAGTCTTGTCTCTGTAATAACTAGTATTCAATATGCCTGCAGGCATGGACACAGTGATCAGGGAGCTGCTTCCACAGCAGCAGCCGCGAACCATCGAGAGGCGAGACCTGCAGTACATCACAATCAGCAAGGAGGAGCTGACGTCCAGCGACAGTCTGTCTCCAGATCCTTGGAAGAGAGATGCCCGAGAGAAGGCCGAAAAACAGCAGCAGCTTCACATCGTGGATCTGCTGGACAAGGAAATCCAGGAGCTGCAGGTACTTTTGTTCACAACAGTGGGAGGAGTGATTTGAAATCAGAGATCATGTTTTAGAAGGAAGTAGCAGAGTTATAGTGATCGACTTGACATTATGAGGATATTGTGGAAGAGTATGATCAAAACTGCTATGCAAACTGTTATTTTATCTTCTTGCCTCAAGTAGGAAATATTTAATGGTAAAAACCAGTAAAGATCATTCAAAAGAAAGTAATTAGGTCAGATATTGTTAGAAATGGTTCACCAGATATTGATATCAAGTGGTAGGTGCAGGGTGTAAATGTTGCATCACACAAAAGTATAAAAGATATGATTATTAGAGAGGTAATATATCTCACACTCTTTCCACTCCTGCATCTATGCGTGGATAGAGCAGGGTTTAACCAAAGACATAAAGCTGGATTTCTGTAAAAGCTACTGGCCGGTGCCCCGTTCTGATACTTAGATGACCTTGTGGCTTATTCCGGTAAGACGACTTCAGTTTCTAAACATCATTTTGTTTTGCAGGCAAAGCCCGAGCGAACAGCGGAAGAAAACGACCGCCTCAGGAAATTGATGCTGGAGTGGCAGTTCCAGAAACGACTGCAGGAGTCCAAGCAGAGCGACGACGAGGAGGACGAGGAGGATGATGAAGACGTGGACACCGTGATGATCATGCAGAGGCTGGAGGCCGAGAAGAGAGCCAGGGTAAGAAATGGAAGGAAATGACTGAGGGGGAAAAATGAGTTCATTTGAAGGAAGTAGGGAAGGTGCTTTTTTTTTTTTCTTAACAAAAAGAAAAGGAGGGAGTCGAAATCGTATCATGTGCAAAGGCTGCTTTGGCAGAAATCAAACTTTCTGACTTCTGTTTTTCGAGCGTTACTACCCATCAGCTCAGAGTTCAGGGCGAGCCGCAGGAAATCGGGCTGATGGGGGGGAAAACAGAACCGCCTTTCAAATGCTAGAAGGGAAAATGGCTCCCACTATGAATGTCCTGCAATGTGCATCTGCAACATGCTTCTATCATCGCTTTGCCATGCTGAGCTGCTTAAATCTGATTGGCTGGAGGGGTGGATGGGAGGGCAGGCGGCAGCAGTGTCGTTAAAGCTGCTTTCACATCTCGTGGATGTGACTTTTATTTGAGCAAACGCTGCACATGTGCAGCCTTTTGATTATTTAAGCACAGGTCTTGCACTACAATGGATATCAAATATCCAGTATTTTTAAGGTGAAGACGATGCTGGGTGTTTGAATTCACCGAGTCATCCAGCACGAGCCTGAGTGTGTGTCGAAACCTCAGGAGGAAAGTGCTTTTCTAGGTTCAGACACATCAGTTGTGCATTCATCCGGGTCGTGTGTAGATCTGCTGTGTGTTCCTCCCAGTAGCTCTGTAGTGAAGGTAACTGTTTTGTAGCTGACTTTTACCAGACTTTGACTGGATATCTTAGGATGCGGAACGTGGGTGTCTTTAGTAGCTGTGGATGAATCTCAGAGTTTGGTTGACTGTGTGAATTATTTTATTTTTTTATGTCTTTGGTTTGCTGCGTTCTTTTTCTTTGTTGAACTACTTTATTCATCTTGAAGACTGGTATACACTTGGTTTTAAAATCTGGGACTTTTGGCTGCTTAGGAAGGGAATTTAGGCTCATATACACCAGAAACATATTTCAGACACTAATAGAAATGTGCAGGCGTTTCCAGCTGTTCACAGTGGTTGGTCAAAGTAATTTATAATGGGGGCACAGATAAAGTCTTTTTTACTGTCTATGAGTACTGTTCCCAAGTACTGAACTGGATAAAGTGCGCAAAAGGTAAAACATTGGATAACGTGGTTAGAGGTTATTGTGACAGTATTACTAACATAAAATAATCCATTTAAATGCTGTCCAGTCATCTAATGTGCATCACTGCAGTGAGGAGTTATTGCTGATTTAGGATAATTGTGTCTCTTTGTGGTTGTTTGAGTGAGGTTTGTTTGACTTTTTTCCCCACGTGTGCATTAGTATGTACACTACCACAGGTATGTTCTGAAGTGGGTCCCAGACCACCAGTAAGGTTTGGTAGTGCTCCTCGGTGGTCTTTTACACCTGTGTTAGATTGTTCATAATGTATTTTTAAGCTAAGTGTAAACAGGGTCTAGTTTAGGTCTTCATGACTAAAAGTGGACATTTAGTTAGCTTACAGTAAATGGATAATACCACAAAATTACAACTTTCTCTAAGAAGTAAAAACTTCTTGGACTATTTTACTTTACCAAAGCTTCATTGATAAAGTTGAAGAGAAAAATATGGGACGATGAGCTCAACGTTAAAGATGTAGCTCTGTAGTTTTTAGATTTAAAAGCTTCTCATCAACAGAGTAATAAGACCAAACCATGTTTTCACTTTATTCTATGTCCTCCCCTGCTCTTCTCTTATCTCTGTTTTACTCTTTAGTTCCTCCCTCGATTTTCTAATCTAGTCTTAACTCCTCCTCACCTTCCTTTTCAGTATTTGGGTATTTCCTCCTCCAACTATCTCCCCTCCCTCTCTCACTCTCTATTCTCTTCTTCTTCTTCCTCTTCAGCAGCAGACTGCTGTCCCAGCTATCTCTGTTCTAGACTTGGTATGTTCATCCTGTTAATGACGAGTATCTTCTCCCTGCCCTTACATCACTTCCTGTTTCCTGTCTGGGCTTCCCACCTGCCCGTGTCTCTCCCTACCCATCTGGGCTTGCTGTTGTCGTTTCATCGGGGGTCGTGGTGGTAGACGGGACTGGGCCATGATTAGCTAACGAGCAGTTGGTCCTAGGATGCTTGATGTTGTTTGGCTGGGGAAGCTGTCCATCTCTTTGTCAACTCAAAACACCTGCTGGGGGACGGTGAACGAAGCTGCTGCTTAAATATTGGTGTTTGATAACTGCAAACCAAACCTGTCCATGCTTTCAGATTAGCAGAGCTGCGGTTGGTGTGATTCTTTTCAGCAGTGATGTTTTGAGTACATATTGAGGTGGCGCCTGCATGGCTGAATGCATCATGGGGGGCATCTGGGTCGAGACCAATGCATGACAGTCCTGCGAGCCCCCTGCGCTGCCTGCGAAGGGCCACATCATGTTGTCGTGGTGGTCATGAATCCATCCGTCTGTCTACCCATCCATCCATTTGTGTGTGACCTGCTGAGCCTCTTTGTCTTCTCTGTATAGGGTCTGTTCAACCAAGTTATTAGATTAGCTAATTCTTGCTTTACTTGATTAAATGTACATAAGAGATGGACTTGGCCACCCAGAGACTCAGATCCATTAGTTTGTGAAGTACAATTTTGAAACCTTTAGGAGAGTCGAACTCCAGGTCTCGAGGGCCGGTGTCCTGCAGGTTTTAGATCTCACCCTGGGTCAACACACCTGAATCAAATGATTAGTTTATTACCAGGCCTCTGGAGAACTTCCAGACATGTTGAGGAGGTCATTTAGCCATTTAAATCAGCTGTGATGGATCAAGGACACATCTAAAACCTGCAGGACACCGGCCCTTGAGGCCTGGAGTTCAACAGCTGTGCTTTAGATCATCATTTTTGCTTAATGTCCAACTCATATTTGGACATGGAGTTAGGACTAATAAGCTAACAACAAGAGTTTTTACTCTAAAACTAGATCCTAGTATACAAAATAAACACATTTTGTACTAATCAAGCATTAAGGCTAATGATTGAGACCACAAACTCATCAGGAAAGTGTTTAATTGGGTAAAAGAAGAAACAAAAGTAGGGTCAATTTCTCGTAGACTTCTATACAATTGTTTTTGCAGGAAAGTTCTTGCCCCCTACTGGCAATTATCTATATTGCAGGTTCCAGACATTTTTAGACACTACAGCTTCAGAACATCACTTTGTGGTTAAATGATTGATAGACAGATTTAGTTTTATTTAACCAGGGTCATAGCATTGACCTGACCATGACCTAGAATGATGTAGTTACCATATTTACCCTAATGCAATAGTGGCAAATATTAACAAATAACAAAAATAAAGAAGGAAGACTGCATTGCCTTCAAATCTACTGGAAAACCTTTACAGTGTAAATACAACTTTTTTTTTAATGGAAATATAAAGACAAAGAAAAGTGTAGCCAAAATAGTAATTGTAAGAAATTAAAAATATATAAAATTCACTCAATAAACAAATTGAAACGACTCAAGCAAAACAATATATCCTGCATAAGAATTAGAAAAGGAGCAAACGGGGAGCCTTATTGGAGCTTCTTTGTGGACAGATACCACCGCGAACGTTTGGTTAAACTGACCCTTTAACCACCATCCAGCCCTAGAATGGGTGTGTTTGTTTCGTTTGTCGCCATGCTGCACTTGGTTTGTCGGGATTGTTTTCGGAATATTTCTGCTGCAGCCCATTAAGCTTGCAGTTACTTCAGGTACGCTTGATTTATTATTCCTCTGCTGCTCAGTGGGACATTTAATGATCTGTAAACGAAATCAAGTACACCTTAAGTAGCCAAAGGAGGGGCTGTCTTTGCTTTTCGCTCTGCCCTTTTCCGGTTGTTGTTACTGCTGCTGCTGTTGTCGTTGTCGCTGCATGTCGGTGTGTGCATGTTTAGCAGTGTGTGCGTGCGTGCGTGTCTGTTTCTTTCTGCCTGTGCTGTGTGTTTGCAGTGCACACAGCTCCTCCCCCCAGGAGCAGTCCTGTGAGACAAATGCAGTTCTACCTCACATTTGTACACAAACATATTAGTGCAGTTGAACAAATCCAAAAGAAAATGTGCTCAGATTATGTGTCTGTGAATGCCACGCGTACTAATTTCTTTCCTCATTTGCATGCGTGCCTTGCGGCATGTTCCCCGCGGGTGTGTGTGACCAGTTGCAGGATGAGGAGCGGCGGCGTAAGCAGCAGCTGGAGGAGATTCGTAAGCGGGAGGCAGAGGAGCGGGCGAAGCAGGAGGAGGAGAGGAGGTGGAGGGAGGAGGAGAGAGCCAAGCGAGAGGCCGAGGAGAAGGTCGGTGTGTCTGTCCTTGAAACCGCTGGAGTTCTGACCTGATTAAAATTAATGCTTTGTGCCTTTATTAAAGTATTACTGAGTCAGAGCTTCAGGTGTAGCACAGATTAGGTTTACACACACACACACACACACACACACACACACACACACACACACACACACACACACACACGGGGGTTGGACCGATATTTGAACAGTAATTACATTATATCCAAATCTACAAAATTATGCAGCTTTCTCTTGTCTTAAATTTTTTTTTTTCCCCTGTTAGGGTGCAACAGCCAGCTGCTAATACACAATAAAACCAAAGTACGCGATGCTAACAAGGAGCTATTAGCATGATAAGAGAAAGAAGGTCCTTAAAAATCCTCATTAAACATCAAAAATTCCCGTTAAGAACCAAAATATTGGCATTTGATAAGATTTAATGTAATTTTAATTCAGATTGTTGGATTATACTTAAAGGTGCTAAACTTTTAGATATACTGGCAAACTGTTTCCCCTGTTACCAGATAACAGTGTTTACAGCACAGATGATGCAAAGGACTACATTTTTAGTCCTACTGAAAAAGGCTTTTAATTTGAAAGTGTTGCATGTCGTTTTCCTCTAGGTTGTCAATGTAAGCTAAAATGTAGCCACTGTGTTTACAATTCAGTTCGTTTGCATATTTAGCCTGCACTTTGGTAAAAAGAAAATACGTTTTATATTCTTTGTACATTCACACCTTGATTTCATAGAGATTTTAAACTATACCAACCCATCACATCGGTCTAACCCCTGAATGTGAAGATGCTTTGGAAGAATTCAGACCCTTTTACCTGGTGCACTCTTAACTGTCTAATAAATGCAATTAAAATTGCAGATAATAGGATTTTATCAGTCCTACTATAAAGTTAAACTATAGTTATTTATATATTAATCCTTTGTATCTAGCCTCAGTTTGGTGGGCCTTTAGCAAACTGTTTTCCTCTGTAAGCAAGAGATTTTTAGTTACTTAAGCTGTTGTGGGAAATAGAGAGCAGAGCGAGAAATGCAGCTGTCATTTTACAACCCTCACCTGCCGCCACGAGCTCCGGGTAGTGATTGAAAGAATGAGATCGTGGATTCAAGCGGCGGACAAGGGCTTCCTCTCACTGGCGGTCAGGGTTAGCGAGAGTGTGAGGTGAGCTCTGTCTCAGAGTACTAGTAATACGTGAACATACAAGAAGGAAAAAAAAAAAAAGCAACGAATGAATGGATGACAAGATGGGACACTTAATGTGGGATTAATTGCCAAAAAAGCACCTTTGCTTTGTTTTAAACTAAATCTTCACTGTAACGGTAAAATGTGCAGCAGATGAATGAGTCTGAAAACTTCCCAAAGCTTTTACTTTCATGCCTTTGTTGGCTTAGTCTTCAATGTCACTTAGTAACTCAGGTTAATATGAGAGATGAAATGTAATACATGTGCTGTATTTTTAAATGACCAGTGGTTTGGTGCAGCATTCACCCACCCACATGTGTCGTGCGTGTTTAATCAAACATGCTCATTGTTTTTTATCTTTGTGTCGTGCCCGCTGATTTCACTGTGATACCGTTAGCGCGGTCCATTTGTCCGGTGAGCTGCAAACCACCCATAAGACCACTGGTTGTTTAAAAATAACATGCATATTTATTCAGATTTTAAAGTTCAATTTCAACTTTAGGCATCCCAGAAATCTCAGGGATTTGATTAAATGTTAATTAGGAGAATATTTAGGTGTTTCTAAGATAAATAAACTGTTTTCAGGCTGTTATGATTGTTCTGATGTTTATTATGAAGTTGTCCAGTTGCATGTCCTCATCCTGTGCACCCCCCCCACCCTATGTGATGTGTTGCTGTGTCATGTTACGTGCCTCCACCCACCTGAAGCATGGGACTCCCATCATGTTGTTGTTGTTATCGTCAGTGTGCGTCAGGAAGTTTCAGTTATTTTGGGGAAGCAGTTTTGATTCATTTATTTTTTGTGAGGTTTTTAATTTTATTTTTTGTTGTCATTTCATCCAGCATTGCTTTGGAAACTATGTTTAGGGGAATGCTGCCCACCCTCCTCCAACTTTTCCCAAAAACCACATGCTTTATACCCACATCATGCACACACACACACACACACACGCACACACACACGCACCGCAGAGGTCTGTCGGCCCACCTGCCTCATACCCGCCCTCAGCCATCCATACTGTACATATTCAGAAACCCAGCCGCTCACTCATTCAAACCCCACACATCCACTAATCCCTCCCAGTTTCTTCAGATTCCCACTGGGCTGGCTGAACCTGGCCATAGCGGCTCGGATACACCCACAGCAGCGCATGGTCTCTCTGAAGACATGTACAATCACAACTACACTCAGCCCTCCCCTCAGCCTCCTCCTGGCAGGCCTTCAACACATGAAACGGACCAAAAAATGTGAAGATAATCTGATACAAGAAGCATCCAGATTGAGTGACCCCGGAGCGGCTGGTCACGCTCCAAACCTCAAAATCTAAACACATTCACCAGTGAAGCTTCATCACAGGCCTCCCACCCCCTAGTGTAGATTTTGGAGCTCAGCCACTGGAGACAGGGTGGGCTGGAAACTTAAAAACCTACCCACAAACCGTAAAATACAAACCCGGGCCACACATAAAACCGAGCACACATGGACACCCAGCACACATACACAAACAGAGTGATGAGGGAAGAGGAGACGGCGGTAAGCTGGATTCTTTTAGCGTTGTGTCAAGTTAGCGGATTTCATAGACCAGTCGGAGGAGATTTCCCAAGTTTGGTTGATGGACAGCATTAAAAAAAAACCCACGATATTAGATTTTCGCAGTGATGTGGAGCAACATATGCATCAGGCGTGACGTTCAAGAGTGCCGAGCTGCATCAGTGTACACTCACAGACACAGGAAACCAGCAGAATTGAGACCAGCACAGGGGCATCAGCCTTGAAGTTGGTCCCTGATTTTATTTTATTTTTTATCTTTCTGAAACCTAATAAGATGATTTAAAAATCATCAAAGGAAAAAAAAGAAAGAAAAGCTGGCCTTGTGAAATAGCTGTAGGAAGGGAAAGCAGATGTGGTTATGTTCCTAAAACTGAGAGCACATTAATCATAACATTTTAAAGATGAAGTTAATCGTTCCCTTTTGGATGGATTGTTGACATCAGTACTGAAAAAGTAGCTTATTAGTTAATTAATGCTTTTTTTTTTAATTTGAGTTACCAGCTCCTCAAATGTGTAGGTTTGCAATTTTTTCAGAAAAAGCAGGAATTTAAAATATTCCACTTTCGCCTCTGAGGAAACACTTCCTCACATTTGAATAACTGAAATTATGTATCATTTCATAAACTTTATGAGTTATTTCAATCAAGTTAAATAGATTTTAAATGAATAATAAACACATGAATCATTCATGAAAGCAGTAATCAGATGCTTCTTTCCAGAGCAGCCGCGTCTGGACTGTTTTCACAGCTTGCAACCATTTTTTTTTTTTTTTTATTTCTTTTTTTACCTCACATTATCCTGTTTATGCTTGAAGGGAAATTGTGCTTGATTATTAATTACACCTCCCATTTGCAGCCTAAAAGGTTTACATGTAGATAACTTGGAGAGCTGCTTACTCTGATTTATAAATTATATAAAACAAATGGAGGGGAAAAAAGCTTTTTCCATTTGAAACTTTTATTAGTTTAAATCTTAAAATGTTCTCAGCTGGTCGAGTTTTTTGCTTGTGATTTTGTCTGCTTTGCACCACAAAGCAGGTTTATATGACTTTAAATTTAAGGTATTTTTCGTATATTTGTTTTAATAAGAAACACAGGAGAAAATAAATGTTATAGTTGTTTATTAATAAAACTTTTTTTAAATCCCAGAGGACGCACTGAAGTGTGAGGCAGTACCTTTATGCAACTGAGCTCTGCCCCCACTTCTTAATATCATTTTAGCTCATACTTCCACTTTTGAGCCACTTTTTTTCCTATTGATTTTCCAGTTCTTTCGTCCCGTGGATGATCTTAAATCAGGGATGCTTCATTTTTGTTCTCGGATTCAGAATTGTTACACATCAAACATGTCATCAGTATTTCTGAGTCATTCATCAAGATGCAGCTGGAACACCTTATGAAACGATGCCCCTGACCTGCTGGTACGGTTTAGTTTTGGCGCACTTTGCGGTTCTTACACGCGGCTGTAGTTCAGGTTCAGTTGGAGTTTGGGTGGGAGTCTCATCAGACTGGTGGAGCGCTGCTTGTGCAGAAGCAGAGTAGTGCAGCTCGTTGAGTAGTTTCCCACGTAGCTGATTAGTGTTAGGTGTGAGCCATTGAGAGCGGCGCTTACTAACAGGTTGTCCCTCCCCTAGAGGAGACAGGAGGAGGAGTACTACGCTCGCCTGGAGGCCGAGCGGCGCCGGCAGCACGAGGAGGCGGAGAGAAAGCTGCTGACGCCTGACGAGCCGGCCGGTCTGTATCGGCCCCCGCTTCCACGGGATTACCAACCCCTTGCCCCCCAAAACCCTACTAACACCCCCCCACCCCCACCACAGAGAAACACCTCCTACCTCAAAACCCAGGTCACCTCCCCCGACATGCTCTACACCGCCAAGTTTGTCACCTACACGGGCGATGACGAAGACGAGGAGGACGCCACCAAAGCAGGGAGTGGCGGCGGCGGCCAATCAGGTCAGGTGAAGCTGTCGGCGACCCGGAAGTCGTACGGCGACCTCCCGGCCACCGCCTCGCCTAATCACAGCAAGCCTCAGCCGCCGCCCACTGCGCGCAAGCCCCGCCCTCTTTCTGACGGCATCTTCCTGTCTGGCTCGTTCCAGCCGCCAGTCAACAACTCCAACAGTACAGCCCCCCCCCTTCCTGCCAAACCGAGCTCCATGCCCCCAGGAGGCTATAAAGGTAGAACTGGAGAGAGGAGTCAGGCTCGCCACAGCGCCCTCTAAAGCGCCCGCCCCTCCCTCTCACTCACTCATCTTCATTTTCTACCCACTCCTTTATGGTTTAGTGCTACTTTCTTCTTGGTTTATCTTGTTTTCAGTAGAGAGGTGCCCTTTCACTTCTACCGTCTACTTTTTCCCTCTTTTACATGTTTGTCCAAATTTATTTGTTTTTTCCTTTTTTTTGTCGTCGATTCATCACTGTTAGTTTTTATATGTAGAAATTTGCCCCCCCTCTCTCTTCCTCCTCAAGCAAATCAGGTTCTGTTTGTTTCATATTTTTCATTGTAGGTTTATTTGAACACCTCTTGTCCCCCAGTAATTTTTTTTCCCCCCCCGCCCTCCGTCCTCATCTTCCTCCAATCACCCTCCCCTCCCCCTTCGATCAGCACTAGTGAACAGAAAAAAGCAATCGATAATCACGCCACCACTTTTTGCTGCAGATTGAGACCCATCAGAGCCAATCATAGTACTGTTGGTGTTGTCGCTCGCCGCCTCCTTTGTGTCTGGTTGGTTGCTGCTTGGGAATTTGGGTTGGGGGGCGGGGGTAAAGGCCAGCCGTCAGTCTGCCTGCCTGCCTGCCCGTCCTCCCCACCCCCCCGCCCCCCCTGTCCTGCCCCGTGGCTCTGCTTAGCGGTGTTGGCTTTAAAGGGAAGGAGACACACCATTGGCTTCTCACACCCATCAATCACTCAATTGAGCAGAATCATTTCATAAACATGCAAAAACTGCACACAGCAGCAGTGTGTTGAGTGAAGGAGCTCCTCTTTGTCTGTGTCTGTTTAAACGGCTCGTTTTCCTTCTCTATAGCTCAGTCTACTCTGACCACACTGACGGAGCGCCATAAATTCTAGAGGTTCATGATCAGGCTGCCGCTTTTTTTTTTTTTTTTTTTTTTTTATCAAGAGGTTAAAATAGTCTTTAACGCAGTCCAAATGTGGATTTATCCATGTCAGATATTATTTCAAGATAGGCATCTCTTCTTCATTGTTTGAAAGAGTTCGAGCTGCAGCCAGCTGGCTGCTGTTTGGAAGTTTTGTGTTCCCACAAAAATTTCACCCAGAATTTTATTTATTCCGTATCCCTTGGATAGAGCTCGTATAAAAGATAAACGCAGGGCTCTGCGATGGAAATGTGAAACCTGCTGAGCCTTAAACACGCATTCTTTCCAATGACCAGCAGGCGGCGAGTAAACAAGCCAGCTTGGAAGCTAGCCTGAGAAGATGACCTCGCTAAGCAATTCCCTAATGACTTTATGGTCAGTTATTAGATTTACTTAATAAAAGATGATTGTTTTGTAAATGATGATCCAGTTTAGAGTTGAAGAGAAAAAACAAAGCAAGGTAAGATTTAGGGAGAGCTTCTCTGCTCCTGATGGAACAGGAACCCATGAGGTTTTTGATCCTCTTTTAGTTTAAAAGAACAAAAAAGTCCCCAAAATAAAAAAAACAAAAACAAATTGGGGACTAAAGTGGATTTTTTTTCTTGTCACATGTAAAAAGCAGCTCAGTCAAAAAACCTACAACTGATAAATTGAGGTTTTGACCCCAGTACATATGTGGTAGTGAGTTATTTCCATAGTATTGGTATCACAGATTCATCAGGTTTTTAGCATCTTCTGTTAAAAACTTTTTTCATAATGTAAGGTTCCCAAAAATCTAGTAAGTACCTAAACTAGGCATTGTGTTGGCCTGAAAAAAGACAGATGACTCGGTGATGAGTAGACATAACGATCCCTTTGTGATGCTGTCAATTTGAGCAGTTTGAACATCCATAGACAAACAGAGCTTTGACTGCAGCACAGTCTGAGTTTCAGCAGCACCTGAGGTCCAGGAGGCCGCCTGCACCTTTAACACGAAACCACCTCCATCGCCGCTGCTGCTTATATTAAAGATCAAAACACATCCAGGACCTCATGGGAATTCTGTGCTGCAATCTCACTTAAATTAAACAAAATCATCCCACTAACACCCCCCCACCCCCAACAACCTACCTCACCCAAACACCCTCTCCCCCCTCCCTCGGGAGTAAAATCTGCACGTTTCACCTCACAGTCAAACACATTGTGCATAAACACACAGCAAACAGTGCACTTTGGCTGCCAGCAGCTCACCCCAGTAACCGGCTTGATTTCTATTGCTTTTTACTGCCTGTGCATAGCTTCCACCAGGCTGCAGTCTGTATTTATTTCCTTATTTATTCTTTGCTGCTCTTCCCCACTTTGCGTGTCTGTGTTTTGGACTCTCTCTTAATTTGCTGTCCCAGAAGTGCCTAATTTTCCCTCCTCGTATCAGCTTTTGTTTCATTTCTGTCATCTCGCCTGTCAGTCTGTGTCTCTGCTGTAGCTTCAATGCTGTCTAACGCTGCGGCTTTATTTACTAAAACCTTATTACAACTCCCACAGGGCTTTGCGGCAGGTTCAGGTGAACAAACAGCACCTGAGTCTCCAGCTTCCCTGCCAATATGAAACTGTATTTGATGTGTGTTATTTGATCAGCTGGCAGGTCCTAGAGGTTTGAGTCTCACTTTAATAAAGTGTGGCCTCTTCTTGGGTTAGAGGTATTTTTGTGTAATCAAGATTGAAACCACAGGAAAAACAATACAGATGCCAGTTTGCCTCAAAGGTGCACGAACCGGAGAAAGCTGCAGAGGAAGGACGAGTTCAGTTATCCGCAGAGAGCGATGCTCAAACAGAAAGATGTGTACCAGAGCAGGGAAACAAAACAGCAATTTAAACGGGCGTCCTTTGGCCTCCAAGATAACCGAGCCAGAGTAAAAGAAAAACATTCATAACCTTTGAGAATCAATCACAGGCCAGTGGATGACTTTTTTCATGTGAATGTGAAGAATTTTCTATTGTAGTGCCAGAAGTATAATTTTCATCTCTTTTGGCTGCACAGAGGAATGTTTCTGGCCTTGAACGAGGCTTGTTTCTCTGTGGTTGCTTTGTTCTCTGCCAGTTTGTATTTATGTGGGCTGAAGTGGGACCCGGTTTGATCCCGTCCCAGACTATACTTCAGATCCCCCACCCCCTCTTGCTTTTGGCTCCATAAAACCCAAAGTAAAAAGCCTGGGAGCTGCCAGCTGGATGAATCTATCGGGGTTCACACCCCATCACTGTGTCTGCGTCTGAACTGTACCAACCTTTGATTTGCATCCTGAAACACGAAACCTTACATCCATCTAGACTGCAGTTGTGCTCTTTGAAAAGGCAGCCAAGTAGAGTTGGGACTGGATGTTTAATGTCTAACTCGTGGGTTTTTCCTGAGTGAGATTCAACCACTATTCTCACCAGTACACAGAACACAAGAGAAGAAATCCTCTTTACCATGTGGAGCCAGTGTTTCCTCTTAGCATGCCGTGCCAAATACTGAGCCACGAAGAGAGTCTGCCAGGTTTTATCATCCCACATTTCTCCAAGTTCCTGCTTGCTGGTTTTAGCAAGTGAAATGAAACATTTTATCAGCTAAAAACAGAAAAGAACAGCCTTTATGGGCATTTTTTTAAACGATTCTGTATTCTTGTAAACGTCTTTTTAAAAAAAAAAGAAGAAGAAGAAAAACAAAACCACGTCGGCTATTTTGAACAGGCAATTGGTGTGAGACAATTCCTAATTTATACTCAATTTATAAAAGGGAAAACAAAACAGCCAGGCACTGTCACACGGGATACTTTTACAAGTATCTGGGTTCTTTAGTTATTTCAGCACGTTACAGGAAAAGCTGTAAATGGTTCATCCATTGGGGACTATTTTCAGTGGTGGATTAATACGCGTTTGGACCACTGGGTTCCAACCAGGGAGCACTTTGCAGGTATTTCTCAAAACAGCAAATAGTTACTCAAATGAAGGTAGCTAGGGAGATACATCCGCCACTGTTCAGTGGCGGATGTATCTCTTTTGGTCATTAGTTCTGGTTAATTATGATTTGGTAAAATTAATAGATAAATGGTTAAAAATTCCATATTTTGCCCTCTATGTGGTAGCAAACTTGACTAACTCTATAAAAAGAAACAAACCAAAGCCTGGGTTGGTCACCAGTCGGAGGCAGTAGATCTGCAAACAGCTTCAGGAAGGAAGCAGGAATCTGCACCAGCATCCAGTCCGAAAGTGGCCAGCAAGCTCCAACACATCTGGGCCGATGTGTTTAAAAAAAGAGCCTTAGTCAGAATTAGAAGTCTGTTTTTCTTCCTGTCCGGCTCCAATGCAGCCGTGTTGGCCAGAGAAGATGTAATTGGGTGTCAGTGATCAAAGTGTGCCCGGGATCTTTGTGTTTTGGAGCTGAAGTGAGCGATGGTCATTTTTAACAACCAAAGGGAAGTAAACAAGCAAATAAAAGAGAAAGTTCAAATACTTCTGAAGCTTTAATATCAGCACTGTCGGTTTTGGTCTTTATTGAAAGTAAACCATTAACACTTCTATAGCCAGCAGGAAGGAACTTGTATTTTTGTGTGCTGGAAACAAGTCTCAGACTCCTGGCTCATCGGATCCTGCGATGGTTTTACGAAGCTTTACCTTCGTTAAGCTGTTGATGTTGCTACAGTTTGGAAAGACACAGGAATGCATAAAACTAACGTCTCACTTGGGGTTAAAGGTCGCGGTCACCCTCTTCATGTTTGTTCACCTGGCTTCTTTGGGAGCCCTTCTTCATTTTTCTGAAGATACGCCGAGTTTAAGCACTGCTGGATTTAGATAGTAACAGAATTGGTTCGGACATGTTTAGCGGTGACCTCAACCTCAGAGCCCACCTGACACTTCCACAGACCATTGTTGCTGCTTGGGAATGGCTCTTTAACTGCTTTTTACTTTAGTGCTGTGTTTCTCTCTCTGCTCGCTGCTCTAGTTTAATGAGATCTGAGGTTTTTGTCTAATGCTTCTCACAACTCGCTCTCTTTTCTTTCCTCCTTTCTGCTTAGGCTGGTCTGTGGGAAATGAAGTGATAATGACTGGAGAAGCTGCTGGGTAATGGTCACCGGGGTCTCTGGTCTGCTGTCGATTCAGTTTGACTTAAAGCATTTCCAAGTGCACTCACTATGCGTAGTTGTCGTCACTGATAATTGATATCAGAGATCTTCCGAACCGTCTCCCAGCAGCTTCTGTCGCAGATGATTTTTGGTTAATCACAAGCTGCACATAAGCGATGCTAATTCGTGTCTTGCTGCTCTTTGTCTTTCTGCTGTGTGGCTCATGAACATCTAGCAGGATTTAACTCGTACACTGGAAACTCATCAGGAGTTGTAGGAACAGGAGAAGTCTACAAGGACCCGAGAGACAAATGGACGAGGAGGTGAGCTCTGTTTTATTAATTTTTTTCTTTCTTTGCCACTTTTAGTCATGGGTGGTTGTCTCTGTTGTAGCAGTCTACATCCATTTTGCCTTAAACTACAGATAATTTGGGTTTAAGTGCCTTTAAAAATGAATTATTCCTAATGACCAGCAGGAGGCAACTCCTCTCGCTCTAAAAAGAAAAGACACCTACTTCTCCCTTGACTTAATGTCTCAGTAAACGCTCCCCTGGTGAGTTTATGGTCTCGGTTACTATTTTTGAGTCATTAAATAAAAAAGGATGTTTATTTTGTAAATGATCATCTTTATTTTGGAGGGAAAAGTCAAGTTGGTACTCAACTATAATAAACCTGCATTATTTCTTCTAGTAAGTTTCTGGTTTTAATCTTAATTTTGCAGTCAAGAGCAGGAGAACTCGATCCCCAGCGATGCTCCGGAGAGTCTGACCTTCAAGGAGCGCCAGCGCCTCTTCTCTCAGGGGAAGGAGGTTTCCAACAAGGTCAAGGCTTCTCGCAAACTCATGGAGCTGGAGAACGAGCTCAACACCAAGCAGTAGACCTGAGCCTTTCACCTCCCAGCGCCACCTTAACGCCGACGCCACCGTGATAAGGTGCTCCTGGGGGACAAAAACATCGAGAGAGAGAGAGCCGGCGCTTGCTCCCCCTGACACTGACCGTCGCCGCCCGTTTGTTTTCCCCTCTCTCTCTTTTTGCTTTGACTTAAATCATCGAATAACTGGACCACTCTTTTTTTTTCTTTTTGACGTAGCGATATCAGCAGAAGAGATTTTTATGGCTTAAAAATCTGCTTCCCCTTCGTGTTAAAACCTGTTAAAGATGTATAATGATAAAGCACTGTAAAAAAGTTTTAATTATATCTAGTGAGAGTCCGAGAATCACATGACAGAAAGGGGATATATTTTTGTTTGTAAATTTTTTTTTTTTTTTTAATTTTTTTTTGGGGGGGGCGGTAGAGAGAGGTTTATTCTCTTTTTTTTTTCATAGCTAAGTGAAATTTGAACAGTTTTACAGTTTTATTTTATGCTCTATTTTCTGTATCATGTTGTTTTTCAATCTTTTTTTATCCCTCCTTGCCAGCAGGAACGCCCAACGTTGAGCTCCACACCTTTTTATTTTATTTTTTTATTTTGTTTTTTAATTAAATTCTCAGCGAGTGGAAACACTGTTATTTCATTCTATAGCGAAAAGGTGTGGGACATCTTTTTTTTTTTTTTTTTTTTTTCTGTGATTTTGTTTTAGAAAAACTCTGAAAAGGTTCTTCGGGAAGGATCTTTTAAGTGCACAACGTTACTGTAAATACTCGGGTCCACTCACTCTTTTACTACTGTAGAAATCTGCCAGGAAACTTAAAAAAAAAAAAAAAAAATCTGCAAAACTAATGTGATTTAACAGCCCTCCTCTTCGCTGCCACCAGAGTCACATTTTTACGTGTTTCTCCCCTTCCTGACTTCTACTTTTATTTCCTTTTAACCAGAGTAGTCGTGTGAGATGAATTTTTCGCCCTAAATTCAAGTCAGAAAAAGGAACTTGTTTTGTTCACCCACAATGTGATTAATGTTGGTTTTCACAGTAATATTAATATTGACAATAATATAACAAAAAGGAAAAAAAATGCAGCTACTCTTTAAGTGCTTGTTTGCTTTACAGATATTTATTTCAAACCTTGTGGAAAAACTTGCACAACGACTTGTTTTATTATTAAATATGTATCTGCAAACTGTTCTGAGATTACATTCGGGAACTCTGTGGTGATAAGAATAACAATAATATTAATAATCTGTGGGTTTTTTCTGCTTTAGAGACAGAAGTGTTCTGTTTTTACACCAGCTGTAGTCGGAGGGAGCCAGGTGTTTCACAACATGACCCAATTGTACAAATATACACAACGCAACACAACACACAAGTGCAGTCTCAAAAACTCACTCACCGCCACTGCTGATGTAGAAATGAAGCGCACTTCAAACCCCCTCCCCCAAACTTGTGATGTTTCAGATGTATCTCTCTCTCCCTCTCCTGCAGTTTGTTTGTTTGACTCCATCCTGTGTGTCGACTTATATATTTTTTCTCAACAGGAGCCTCTGATAAGACATGACGAGTTAAAGACGCTGTTATAATAACTGACCTGTAAAAACACTACAAGATGCTCCCCACACATACAAACAAACACAGCAACAACACCAACTTCTCCTTTTTAGGTTTCAAAATGAACTGAATCATTTAAATGGTTTCATGTTTAGCCTTTTGTAAATCATTAATAAATACAGATTTTTCAACAGTGTGGACTGGAAGCGTGGTCTTTTGTCACTGCGTTTAAAATCGACATATGGTTAGAAACAATTCAATTAAGACTATTACTTAACTAGTTAGGGTGTTATGTAGCCTTCACAGCCTATTTGTGTATTTATACGGTCACTTTTTGGGTACATCAGCACTTTGTATAGATAGAAAGGATTAAAGACAAGCTATTTATAAAAGCCAGTGGTACTACATTCAAATGGAATATGAACTGGCGGTGAAACGGTGCTGGGGCATTTCGGGTGTATTTAATCTGGGACAAGTGCTCTGATTTTGGAAGTTGTGTTTGATAAACTATTATTATTATTATGTGTTACTACCGGTATTTTAAGTTGTCATTAATGATACAAAAGGTAACTGTATTCGTAAAATATTCCACCAGATAAAGTCGGTGTAATATACTTGATGGTTAAAAATTAAAGGGCTTCCGAACTCGCATGAAACGATGGTGTTTTTAAGATTTCTTCACTTATAACATAATTTGCTAAAAGTTTCCAGCATATCTAACCATGTACTTGAAAGTATGATCTGTCGATATTCGGCGTATTTTATTTTAAAATGTGTAAAGGTTAACAAAGTTAATACTGTGGCAGATCGTCACTCTTCGGAACTCGCTGAAGAATCCTGACGTTTTAAAGATTTTTCTTTTCGGTTTTGCTGATAATGCATGTACACCTACTGGCGCACGTTTAAAAAAACTTATATGTAAATCGGCCTGCTTATTTTAACGCGTAATCAACTATAGCATAAAAATTGAAGTTCAACTTCGGAGATGATAGGGTAACTTTGGGAGAGCTCTTCAGAACTCGCCCGGGAATTCTACAGTCATTGGAATCGACACGTTTTTAAAATGTCTTTGCTGTTTATGCGTTTTGCTTTTCGATATTAGTGTAAGGATTGGTACACAGAACTAAGCAGCTGAATCGGCGTTCTTTATTTTCCAATACATGAACAAATATAAATCTAAACCCACCATCATTACATTTGGGAACTCTGTGGTGATAAGAATAATAATACCATCATATCACCACCAAAAGCAAAACTAATCAATAACGCTCAGCAACATTACACTTCCTGTTTCCTATCATCTTTAGGTGGAAACTAGCGAGCTAACTCTGTTAACTTCTTACTCAGTTAAATAAATAAAAAATCCGTTTTCATGGATACCTGGATTTCAAACTTAATTTTGCTAATGACGTCAGGCTTAAAGACCGGAAAAACACGTCTCTGTGTAGAGATTATGAGCGACAGGAGTAAATACGTTTAATATAATCATCTTTGTTTGTTGAAATATATTATGAAAACATGTAACTTTTTTACCGCGTTTGTAACAGAAAACGAACATGGCGACGGTTTATTTCTGTAACGTTAACCCGCGCCAGTGTCCTCTCTCTGGAGATCTATTTAGAAATATGACACAGAATACACACAGAACATTATCAGTACGACCGTGACGGTATACACAGGCTTTATGACTAAGTCTTTTTTCCCGGGTTCCTAGATGTCAGGATGGCCGAGCGGTCTAAGGCGCTGCGTTCAGGTCGCAGTCTCCCCTGGAGGCGTGGGTTCGAATCCCACTTCTGACAGTATTTTTTTTCTGTTCTTCCTTCCTTCCCATCATCGCCACAAAATGTTTTCATTACTGTTCTTATCATCAATTTTCACAACGTGATCACTCCAAACTAATTACATTTATTATTGGCTGCAGTTGTGGACTTAAATATACTCATGAAAATAATAACGGGGTGTACTGTACTTTGTGGTATAATGCCACTTTTATGTAAAATATACTATTTAAAGATAAATGTACATCTCTTTCAGCTGCATTTATTTCTTTGACTCTTTTTGGACAGAAAAAGAAAGTTTGTTCCTAGCAGCACTGCCTCATTGAGGAGCTTATAAAAAAGAAATCTTGGCTTGACAGCACCATCAAGTGGAACATGTGTGCAGGTCATAATTTTTTTTTTTTAAAAAAACCCTAAATTCCTTAAACACACAAGTGACTGATTGCTGACTAAGACAACAAACAACGTGAGACCAAAAGAACAATCAGTAAAGATTTTATTTTTCACAACGTTGCCTTGACTCAAAACGTATTTAAAATATAAAAAGAAAAGTGTCAGAAGTGCTGACAAGGTAATGACAATATTTTGTCTTAATCAGGCAATTACTTTTTATTTTAAGTTTTAGATATTTGAAAGTATGTGAAATTTAATAACAAAAATATCTTTTGGTACTACATGTTTAGTCAAAATGATCAGAAACAGAAATTAGAACCAATATAATATTTTTCACACAAACGGCTGTTTAACATAAAGAACTGTTTAAATTCCTTAAACATCCACAAAATTTTTGTGAACAAGCCCAAACTTATTCTGAGTGACATCGTCCCCTCACATCCCCCAGTGGACTCGAGCTTCACAAGAACCTTCCTCTTCTGGCCCACACTGCTCCTCACTGTGAAGGACCTGGGAATGAGCTCTAAAGGGGCTTTGCTCCAGGAACCTGAAAGTGCCAGAGGTTAAGCACAAAAAATGTGATATTTATCTCACAAATCCACACACATTTCATTGTTCTTTCATTCATTTATTCACCGACTAAAGCACAACTGATATATACTACACTAAGAATACTGAATCGATTTGAAGTCATTAAAAAAACATATCAAAGGACTAAATATGTGCTTATTTTGATCACTTCTAATACACTTTCAGTCAGATTTTAAATTATAAAGCATACCTGAGTCCTAGCATGACATCCACATAGCTGGCATGTCCAGCATCCACCAGCTCCTTGGCAACATGGACACCATCTACAAGAATGTCCACCTTCCAGTGTGTGTTTGACACAAACTCTATGAAGAAGATCTGGAGGTTCTTCCCATACAAACATTGCTGGAAGAAGACCACCGCCTCATCAGGCCACTGATCATCCAATCCAGCTGGCTTCACACCTCTCAGGATGCAGGAATAAGTGACCTTTGGGAGGGTTGTTATCTTGTCTGGAAGGTCATCCAGCTCAACTGACACTTTGTTTGTTACAAGAAGAAAATCCTCTAGAGACACACAGAAGTCAGAAGGCGTCTTAACTGCAGCAGCAAAGCCAGAATATAATTTGTCCATTTGAACTGGAGCAAAGGCAAGCCGCTGAGGAGGGCTGGTCTCCACGGTTGGTCCTTTTTCAGTGCCTCCATTGTGCTGCAGTGACACAACTTGATGCAACATGAGAAACAGTTTGTTTATGATTATTTCAACCATCCAGAGGCTATCCGCTTCAGAATAACGCACAAAAATCAACTTGACTTCTTTGCCTATCAAGGGTTTCAGAGTTTCACACCAGTGTCTGTGATCATCGTCCTTCTCAGTGAACCCAAGACTGTTCATCTTGCACAGCACTGCAAGGTTTGGGAATTTCAACAGGTCACTACACTGCTGTCGAATTGAACCAATTGGGATTTCCACTGTTATTCCGTGATCCACCAGGAAAACATTGACATTTTCATCACTCAGGTGCTGAACTATGGCTCTGTGCCACTTGTTTTGACTCTGGACTTGAACTAAGCACTTGAGGCCTTGTTTGATATCCTCTCTTGCTACCATCTTGCACTTGACCAGGCTATCTGCAATGTGACTTTCCAATGCAGTGAGACAGTCACTGGTCCTAAGAAGTCTTACATAAAAGCAGCCATTACTCTGGACCGACAAAAGCATTCCATTCTCTGAGTCTCTGGCTTGAATAGATGGGGTAAGGGATGCATTTCCAAATCTCTTTGTCGTCTTACTCTTGCTACTCTTGACTCTTATCCTGTGATACCTGTGAATTTTCATCCTCATCGGCACTAACACCTTAACAGATGGTGGTTTAGGCGTGAATGTTTCACCTTTGACAGTAGCCATCTTTCTTTCAGACCTTATTTCATTCTTGCATGCTTCATCTCTTTGGTTATTCTGTTTGTGGGACCTCAATTTCTCATTAGCTTCAGAATTAGGAGACTCATCCTCCCTTTCAGTTACAGGTCCTGCATTAAGGCCCACTTCTCCATCAAGAACCTTAATCTTTATGTCCCACTTGGTTCCACATTGCTCTATGAACTCAACCATCAGTGGCTTCTCCATTACTGCATCAGTGAAAGCCACATCATTTCTGAATGTGCTTGGATCCAGCAGCGAGCATGGTATACTGAATCTCGGATGTGACAGATGCTCCTTTGGTATAGAGAAGATCTTTTTCTTCTCAACGACTGCCGAGTTTCCATAGTCCACAAACTCAACTTTGAAACACGAATTGCCTGCAAAGTTCTTCACAACTGAACGATAAAGGGCACCGTCCTCCTCAAACTCAGCCAAAACAATGTCATTGATTCTTAAGGTTGTAGGCATCTTCAAGGATTCTCTGAGGGTACCTGAGTTGAGAGCTTCACCCATTTTCAAGATGGCAGGTTCATCCTCTGACAGCTGAAGAAAAAAGCTGTAAATGGAGTCTGTGTGGGAAACAAAACACTTTGCCCTAAAGCCTGCACATATCTTCTTGTCAGGCAGCAGTTGGGGTATTTCTTTTGCCTCTTTCTGTTGGGCTTGCTTCTGTTCCTGTCTTTGTTGTTTCACTTGATTGTTCTGCGATTTCACAGAGGCCCGGGTGTTCAATATGCCCTCATTCTGTGTTCTCACTCTTGTGTTCTTGCTTTGAGTTCTCCCACCAACAAGGCTTTTTGTGTTTTCTTTCTTTTTAGTACCTCTGTGGACAGTGGACAATGTCGAAAGATTTGAATACACGCTAGGATGACTCTTGCTTTTTAACGAAGACTTTGTGTTTCGTTTGCAGGAGGTTTTCTGTTTTCTGTTGATCATCTCAAATCTAACAGCAGTCTTGGGTTTACATGAAAGACTGAGAATGAGCTCCTTCAACTTCTCATTGATGTTCATGTCTCCATCAAATAATTCGACATCAAATGAACCATCTTCATTCTTTCCAAGTATGACAGCTTTCACTTGCTTGTTGAGGACTGCACTACTGAGCCACTCCTTAACATCTGCATACACATCTTTCTTGGACACTGAATGGAGACAACATCTCACGGCTTGCATGGGGGTGTACAACAAATCTGATGAGTCTCTCGGGATGAACATGACTTTGGTCTTCTCTGATATGCTTGTGTTTCCATAGTCCACAAAAAACACACTGAAATGCAGAGGTGAATGAATAGGATGCACTACACCGCGGTACCACTTGCCATCAAAGTATTTTGCCAGGCACAGTTTGCTTACAACAGCTCTTGTAACAACTTGCATCATGTGTTTACTCTCCTCTGAGATTTTCTTCTCAAGCTCAACAATAATGTCAGTGTTTCTTTCAAGATGGCAGTAGACCTCCCACTGACTGTTAACGTAGGTGACATACATTTGTTCCTCATTTCCTGGGTGTAGATCATGTGAAGAGTAGATAAAAGATTCCGGAAACGCTGCTTGCTGTTGCCTTGTTGACGCAGTCACTCGTGTTGCCAGACCTTGTTCTGTGAACGTATCTGTCACACTCTGCTGGGTTTGGCTGTTGTAGAGATCAACAACATTGCACAGCCCCTTGTTTTTCACATATAACTGGGAGACAACTTTACATTTTAGAGCTCCAGTGCTGCTGAAGACAAAATCTTTCAGCAACCTACAGCCTTCTGGACTCCAATTCCCAGAGTTCTTAGGGTCAGCAGGTTCAATTAAGTTGTAAAGGCTGCACCTGAAAGCTTGTTCTTCCAAATAAAGAAATTCTGGCATTATTGCTTGAAGAATGTGTTCACTGACTTGGACAGTATTCCCATAATCAACCAACGTTACTGTGACATTGTCTCTCTGTTTTGCAGTGATTAAGGCCCTGTACCATCGTCCATCTTGAGGTGACTTGGCAATGCAGCATGAATCTCCTGACTCTAGGGGAACCCAATGAGTTGAATAATACTGCTGAAGTTTATCCATCAGTTCTTCCAAAGCTGGAACCATGTCTTGAGGCTGGCACCAGAAATCTGATGGAGAGCTGATATAAGAGCAGTTCACAGTCAACTCACACCCAGGCTTGATATTTAACAGCTTGATGCTAGCAAGAAGTTGAGCTTTCTCAGGTTCATTCTCAGGTTCATTATTCGATGCATTCTCTTCTTCCTTAAAAATCTTCCATTGCTCCTTATCCTCAGCGATGTTTGTTTTCACATTACTTTGGAGGCACCTTGTCTTTTCTGTCCTTTTTTGGTCCAAGTGCCCTTTCGGAATGTATTCAGCCTGCTTGGAAGAGACCAGGAGCTCAGTAATACTCTGATTGTTGCCACTTCCCATCTCAAAAAGGTCAACAACAAATTTGTTTTTTCTCATTTGTACGACATGGATTAGCAAGGCTTTGTTTGACACAGCTCTTCTGAAGAAATCAGAGGCTGAACTTGTCCAGATGTCTTCAACAGGAAAAACATTCGAAAGAGTACAACAAATGGCAAATGCCGCCTTGCAGGCAAATGACTCAGGAATATTCTTGATCAGCATGTGCCACACTTTCTCAGTGTTCCCAAAATCGATGAACAAAACTTCAGCTCCGTGCTTAAGAGTGTCTGTCACTACACCCCTGTAAAAATGCATGTCTCCCTCATAAACCGCACAGCACAGTGTTCCAAGCTTAGGATTTAACAGTACGTCTTCATCCAGCTTCACGTGTTCGAAGTGTTCTGCCATCTTTGACATCATTTCTTCAAACTCCTCATTGCGTTTTTGTGTTCTAATCCAGAAATGGTTTGGATTTTGGACATGTTCAACATAGCCCACAAACACGGAGTCTACCTGCACCTCTTCTACCTTCAGCGTTTGCCCCAGTGTTTCGCCCATGATTGTTTCATGGTACAAGAAGCCACCCTGTTCTTCAGCCTCAGAAACGGACTCAACCTTCATGACTGGACACTTTCTGACAGGCTCCGGCTCTTCCACACCTTCATCTTCAGCACTAATTATAGTGACACAGTACAGGTGGTGTTCTTCATCGTATCTAGTGATCTCCACGTGTAATCGTCCTCCAAGTAAGCCTGATTTCAGGAGACACAACTGCTGAGTTTTGATGGCCTTATCCTCATCACTCAGGCATGCCAGAGAGCAAGGGAATGCCATAATTGGCGTTGAATACAATTCAGGTGCCAACCTGTGGATGTTTTCAACTTTGACGGATTCAACGAATCCGTAGTCAACAAACGAGACTCTAACCCAAGAACTGCCTGGGAGAAACTGCACCAAACCTCTGTACCATCTCCCATCTTTGCTTTTAGCTGAGGACAATAAACCCAGGTTCTCTGGAGTCATCTGAGAACTTTCTTTAGGTCTGCATTCACATGATGCAGCTAACTTCTTTGACATTTCCCAGAGCTCTGCTTCCACACTGGCCATCTGACAGTAAAACAATCCAGGGCTGACAGCGGCAGTTACTCTCACTTTAGCTTGTGTCCCACAACACAAGGCTGGTCCATAGAGTGAAAAAATGCCTTCATATCCCTGCAAACCTGGTGGTTTAAAACAAACTTCTTGTCCCCTTGGCTTTTCAATGAGTAAGTCAGGAACCGGCTCTATTTTCTGTTTGAGAGGCATCTCTGTAAGCATCTCTACCAAGAAGAGAAATGTATCCGTGTCCACATATCTCCCAAAGCCATGTGTAACTAAGCCGGTGTTGATGTCAGGGACTTCTAGTAGGAGGACTTTGTGGGGAAGCAGTGCTTGAATGTAACCGTTGATATTTCTGCCGATCAGGCTTGAGAAAAACTCCTCAACCACAGAGTGAGAACAACTCTGAAGAAGCAGCACATTAGCAAGAAAACCACAAACTATTTTCGGAGGCAGGATGAACAGGTCATTTGAACAGGAAGAAACGTTTGTGGCACTGACAGTCAACACGTTTCCGTGATCAATGAGGAAAACATCAAAGAGGTTGTCCCGTCGTTTCTGAACTCTTCCTCTGTACCAGCGAGCTGAAGTCAAATCTTCCACGAGGCAAAACTCTCCAATATCCACTTCAGCTTTAGTCTTTGGTACATTCTGTATTTCTCCCTGCAAGATACTATAGTCAAGTTCACATATGGTGAGGTACTGTCCCTGGAAGTGTATCAGGATTGCTTCAGGGTTCCAGTCCAAGTGAGTTAACTTGAGGTCCACTGGCCAAAGGGCGCATGGTGCGGATGGGGATAAATCTTGAGACCTGCAAAGTAAAATGGCTTTCATTATCAACAATAGTTCATACAAG